>NC_091760.1:89698135-90014635 GCF_029378745.1 Bos indicus | reverse complement strand
TCCTCTTCCAATTTATTTGCCTATCATGTGATGCACAGAATGAGCTTGGACTTAGTATCATTATCCTTATTTTTCAAAAACAGCAATTAGCACTTGAAGACATTTAAACATTTTCCCATAATTTCATAATAGGTGAGTAAGAATGGAGGCCAGCCCCAGCTCTTTTTTTTTTTTTTCCCCAGGGCAGTGTGTGTTTTCCTGTTCTGGACTCAATGGAGAATAACTCCACTGTCTCAGTTCTCTGGAGCACATTATTACCCATGGACCAGTGGTTTTCAGGATTTTCAGCAATAATTAAGGTATCTCTGCAGAGGGGCTGGGATAGTGGGAGCAATGAAAATCCCCTCATACAAGGAAAAGAAAAGCCAATAGCAGAGCAGGAAAAGCAAAGAGGGAGAAGAAAAAAGATAAACAGATGAAATGTCTGTTTATCTAGAATGATTAGTAATGTTTATTTTGGTCAACAGCTACCCTTTGTCTCATTCATGGTCAAAAAATTCTTAAAAACATCATGTAACACTAAAATGAAATTGAGCATAATTTATTTTGCATTATTATCAAAATCTTATTTTTAAATCTAATTATTACTGGGAATCTTTAAGAAAATCTGGCCCTGTTGAGTCTGGGTAGATTGATTTGACTGTATCCAGTGCACCAAGGACAGTTATTTCAGATGCCATCTGTTTTTATGAACTGTCATGCCCTGCCCTGCCCCACTGTTTCCAATTTATTACTTCAACTGAAAAGAGAAAACATTTCTGTGAAAGGGGAAGCAGGAAATTCCAATGGATAAGCAACAGTTGGAGTGCTAACCTGTCATTTGGATGGAAAAAATGCTGCTGTTGACACATCTTTTCCTTGTTCTTGACACAAATTAGGTAACTCCCTGATGTACTGTCTCTTCACAGAACTGGTGGGAGTGTGATAAATGTCTATGCGGTGTGTAAAGATATTCATAAAAAAGAATTATGATTTGAAAAATGTCCTTTTCTCACAATAGAAAGAATAACTCATGTTCTACATAATTTGCACCTATATACTTTGTTGTTGTAAATCCTGGTTTGCTCAATAAGCTGAAGTTCATTTCTTCACTATGAATCTTGAGTCCAACATTGATGAATCAAAAGGATCAAAGAGGAGCAAAGCTTCTATACTTTATATATAATAGTTATACAGGTCCACTTCAGTGAGTCTGTTTTACAACAACCACTTCAGTTAAATGATTTGTTTTTGCCTCTCAAAATTAATTTTGGAATTCTGATACTTTAGTAAGGTAAGACTCAAAAGGACTTTTTATTCCTGTGTTTCCTGAAAGATAGCCCAGATATATGGAACAATACCCTTATTTTGATAATTTAAAAATATATAATATCTGGTTTTGATAATTGATTATGTTGATATAAGATGCCAACATTAGGAGAAGACAGGTGAAGGGAATGAAAAGTTAAAATGAAAAAAATGTATTAAACTCCCACCATGTGGTTGGTACATGGTGGTGAATAAGCAGGCAGAATCCATCATTTTCTCCTCTCCTCACTTGGTTATGAAGTTAGCATTTAATCATACCAAAGTTTTTACCACTGCAAGTGAAGCCTTTGTATGTCTTATTCTCTTCTAGAAAACCTAAGTTTTCCCACTTATTGAGCACTTATACTCAGTTAAGCATTTATTCCTAAATGTTTTCCATATTTCATTGCTTTATCTTTATAACACATTGTTGTTCAGTCATTAAGTCATGTCTGACTCTTTGTGACCACTTGGACTGGAGCACGCCAGGTTTCCCTGTCTATCACCAGCTCCTGGAGCTTGCTCAAACTCATGTCCATCAAGTCGGTGATGCCATCCAGCCATCTCATTCTCTGTAGTCCCCTTCTCTTCCCACCTTCAATCTTTCCCAGCATCAGGGTCTTTTCCAATGAGTCAGTTCTTTGCATCAGGTGGCCAAAGTATTGGAGCTTCAGCTTCAGCATCAGTCCTTCCAATGAATATTCAGGACTGAGTTCCTCTAGGATTGACTGGTTGGATCTCCTTGTAGTCCAAGGGACTCTCAAGAGTCTTCTCCAACACCACAGTTCAAAAGCGTCAATTCTTCCACACTCAGCCTTCTTTACGGTCCAACTCTCACATTCATACATGACTACTGCAAAAACCATAGCTTTGACTATAGCACACCTATAGAGTAAGTATTATATCACCCAAGTTTTACATATGAGGAAACTAGGGTGAGAAGAAGCTAAATGAGTTTCCCCATAAAACTGAGTGGCCAAACTTGGACTTTATTTGAGTTTGTCTGAACCCATAGGGTGTTGTCATCTCATCTCACAGTCCTCCACTGATAAGAATCATCTCTGTGCTAGGTCCTTTCAGACCTCAGTCTGTTTCTGCAGAGCCCCATTCTGGTACCATTTGTTACATATGTGCACTCCTACCTCTTCACTATGGTCCACCTGGCAGAACCACAGACTGGATTATAGTTTCTGAATCATGGTTTGGCTAATGTAGAAGGGCTTATGAGAATGGGTACAGATCTAACATTAAGGGTTAGAAAATGCCAGTGCATTCTGATGGAAATCATATAAATAACAAAGCCTGTTCATGTCAGTGAAGAGTCTACTTTTTTGAAAGTACTTATACTTTTTTGAAACTTCCACCATCCCTTGATGACCTCTGGTCTTCTCGAGCCAGGCTTATGTTTCCAGTCACTCTTTGAAGTCAGAAAATAAAGAAATCCTTGAATTATATTCCTCATCAGTTATAAACTTAACTGCTTAACTCATGAAAAAATTAGACCCGGGCTGCCTAGGTTGTCTGGCCTGCAGAATACATTGGTTCTTTTCGTCTCAACAAGATAGACATTTGAGGGTATCAAGGGGACAAAAAGAAGACAAGGTTCTACTTTATTACCATGGAACACAAAGTTCTGCAATTACTCACAGTCTCTCAATCTCTGCATGAAGGTGGATATTCTAAAGGCTCCTGGGCCACCGAGTGGTTGTCGCTCCCTTAGTAATTGGGGCAGATAATGGCCAGAAGAGGTGCCTGTGGTTGTATAGCCCAGTCTCTGTTCATAGTAGGAGTGTGGGCAGATTTCTCTCTGGATTCAGTCAGGCAAGGCTGTGGTTCTTCCAGGAAGCAGATTGCTACTGTCAAAGACACTGAATATTTTCTTCTGTTGCTTGGCTGTTAAGGAGCTTAGTTCCAAATTTAAGTCTCTACCATGTTGTCCTCAACTTAGTTCTGACTTCATCTTACTTTCCCATTCTTATTTTTGATTAATCTTGATTTTTAAATTAAAAATGCTTTTATACTTTACATAATTAATCTTGACTTTTTAATTAAAGATGGTTTTATACTTTACATATCTCTGAAAGTAACCTCAAATCCCTTTGGGAATGAGGCTGGATGTAAATAATCAATGTTATTAATAAATAATACTTGAACAGCTTCATCCTTATCTCTTGAATGAAGTAATCTATTGTCTTTACTTCTCTCCAAATAATTGTACTGTAAAAATTCAATGAAAACTTTTTTTTTTCTTTTTTGGGGGCAGAACTGGGACCAATCATGGTAAAATCTAAATTCAGTGATCCTTATAAAAATTTTGCAGGTTATGTTTATATCTCAGAAATAGAACAAATAGCTATATTGGACATTTTTATAGTTCTTGAAATCAAATGTTTCGTTCTAAAGAACTTAATAAATTATAACTGCTACCAACGAATGAGGTGGTTGAATCATTGCATCTTTGCCAGAACTGGGATTTATAACTTTACTGTTTTCTACATTAATAATATATCCCAGTCATTTCTAAGGTTGGTTTCTCATATTAGGGACCATGAATTTCTGGGAGAATTTATAGTTTCTGAAAAAGTTCTTGGTTTCAGAAAATGATTTTGCTAGAAAAGAGCAATCAGGTCAGTCTTCTGAAATCAGTCTTCAGCTCTACAATTTAAATGTAGAGATCCTGGTTAAGAAATAAGAACAACACTTAAAGAGATGAAAATGCATGCCAAGAGGAAAGCTAGGGAAAGCTAATCCTTTCCAGTTAGTAGAAAAGAAGGCTGAGGGATAAAATATGATAAAGTTTTATGTAAGGCATTTCATACTGGTTTATTGGATAAATTAATGAATATATCAGTCAACTAATTTATGTTTCTTTTTTTTTAATTTATGTTTCTAAAGATCATACTTTTAACAGTATTTATTCATTTTAGGTAAAAATTGGTAAAACCAAATGAAACTTGTTTTATATAGACTGCATTAACATCTTTTGTCTGGCTGCTTTGTTTTCAATGGGAAAATCACAGTACAATAACATAAGACCATATCATTTCAAACCTTTATGTTTTTTTGTTTGCTTGTTTTGTTTTTATTTATTTATTTAATTTTAATTGGAGGCTGATTACTTTACAATATTGTGATGTTTTCTGCCACACATTCACATGAATCAGCCATGGGTGTACATGTGTTCCCCATTCTGAACCTCCCTCCCATGTCCCTCCCCATCCCATCCCTCAGGATTGTCCCAGTGGACCAGCCCTGAGCACCCTGTCTCGTACATCGAACCTGGACTGGCGATCTATTTCACATATGATAATATACATGTTTCAATGCTATTCTCTCAAATCAAATCATACCCTCGCCTTCTCCCACAGAGTCCAAAAGTTTGTTCTTTACATCTGTGTCTCCTTCACTGTCTCGCATATAGGGTCATCGTTACCATCTTTCTAAATTCCATATATATGTGTTAATATACTGTAGTGGTGTTTTTCTTTCTGACTTACTTCACTCTGCATAATAGGCTCCAGTTCATCCACTTCATTAGAACTGGTTCAAATGCATTCTTTTTAAAAGCTGAGTAATATTCCATTGTGTATATGCACCACAGCTTTCTAAGCCATTCATCTGCCAATGGACATCTAGGTTGTCTCTGTGTCCTGGTTATTACAAACAGTGCTGCAGTGAACATTGGGGTACACGTGTCTCTTTCAATTCTGGTTTTCTTAGTGTGTATGACCAGCAGTGGGATTGCTGGGTCATATGGCAGTTCTATTTCCAGTTTTTAAAGGAATCTCCACACAGTTCTCCATAGTGGCTATACTAGTTTGCATTCCCACCAATAGTGTCAGAGCATTTCTTTTTCTCCACACCCTCTCCAGCATTTATTGTTTGTAGACTTTTTGATAGCAGCCATTCTGACCAGCATGAGATGGTACCTCGTTGCAGTTTTAATTTGCATTTCTCTGATAATGTCCCACTTCATGGGAAATAGATGGGGAAACATTGTCAGACTTTATTTTTGGGGGCTCCAAAATCACTGCAGATGGTGATTGCAGCCATGAAATTAAAAGACGCTTACTCCTTGGAAGGAAAGTTATGACCAACATAGATAGCATATTAAAAAGCAGAGACATTACTTTGCCAACAAAGATCTGTCTAGTCAAGGCTATGGTTTTTCCAGTGGTCATGTGTGGATGTGAGAGTTGGACTGTGAAGAAAGCTGAGCGCCAAAGAATTGATGCTTTTGAACTGTGGTGTTGGAGAAGACTCTTGAGAGTTCCCGTGAACTGCAAGGAGATCCAGCCAGTCCATCCTAAAGGAGACCAGTCCTGCGTATTCATTGGAAGGACTGATGCTGAGGCTGAAACTCCAGTACTTTGGCCACCTCATGTGAAGAGTTGACTCATTGGAAAAGACCCTGATACTGGGAAAAATTGAAGGCAGAAGGAGAATGGGACGACAGAGGATGAGATGGCTGGATGGGATCACTGACTTGATGGACATGAGTTTGGGTGAACTCCAGGAGTTAGTGATGTACAAGGGAGGCCTGGCATGCTGCAATTCATGGGGTCGCAAAGAGTCGGACATGACTGAGTGACTGAGCTGATAATGAGTGATGTTGAGCATCTTTTCATGTGTTTGTTAGCCATCTGTATGTATTCTTTGGAGGAATGTCTGTTTAGTTCTTTGGCCCATTTTTTGATTGGGTCACTTATTTTTCTGGAATTGAGCTTCAGGAGTTGCTTGTATACTTTTTGAGATTAATTGTTTGTCAGTTGCTTCATTTATTATTATTTTCTCCCATTCTGAAGGCTGTCTTTTCATTTTGCTTATAATTTCCTTCGTTGTGCAAAAGCTTTTAAATTTAATTAGGTCCCATTTGTTTATTTTTGCTTTTATTTCCATTACTCTGGGAGGTGGGTCATAGAGGATCCTGCTATGATTTACGTCAGAGAGTGTTTTGCCTATGTTTCTATGATTTATGTCAGAGAGTGTTTTGCCTATGTTTTCCTCTAGGAGTTTTATACGTTCTGGTCTTACATTTAGATCTTTAATCCATTTTGAGTTTACTTTTGTGTATGGTATTAGAAAATGTTCTAGTTTCATTCTTTTGTAAGTGGTTGACCAGTTTTCCCAGCACCACTTGTTAAAGAGATTGTCTTTTCTCCATTGTATATTCTTGCCACCTTTGTCAAAGATAAGGTGTCCATAGGTGCATGGATTTATCTCTGGGCTTTCTATTTTGTTCTATTGATCTATATTTCTGTCTTTGTGCCAGTACCATACTGTCTTGATGACTGTGGCTTTGTAGTAGAGCCTGAAGTCAGGCAGGTTGATTCCTCCAGTTCCATTCTTCTTTCCAAAGATTGCTTTGGCTATTTGAGGTTTTTTGTATTTCCATACAAGTTGTGAAATTATTTGGTCTCAGTTCAATTCAGTTCAGTTGCTCAGTCGTGTCCGACTCTTTGTGACCCCATGAATTGCAGCACGCCAGGCCTCCATGTCCATCACCAACTTCTGGAGTTCACCCTAACTCATGTGCATCAAGTTGGTGATGCCATCCACCCATCTCATCTTCTGTTGTCCCCTTTTCCTCCTGCCCCCAATCCCTCCCAGCATCAGGGTCTTTTCCAGTGAGTCAACTCTTCACATGAAGTGGCCAAATTATTGGAGTTTCAGCCTCAGCATCAGTCCTTCCAATGAACACCCAGGACTGGTCTCCTTTAGGATGGACTAGTTGGATCTCCTTGCAGTCCAAGGGACTCTCATGAGTCTTCTCCAGCACCACAGTTCAAAACCATCAATTGTTCATCGCTCAGCTTTCTTCACAGTCCAACTCTCACATCCATACCTGACCACTGGAAAAACCATAGCCTTGACTAGATGGACCTTTGTTGGCAAAGTAGTATCTCTTCTTTTTAATATTCTATCTATGTTGGTCATAACTTTCCTTCTAAGGAGTAAGCGTCTTTTAATTTCATGGCTGCAGTCAGCATCTGTAGTGATTTTGGAGCCCCCCAAAATAAAGTCTGACACTGTTTCCCCTGTTTCCCCCAACTATTTGCCATGAAGTGATGGGACCAGATGCTGTGATCTTCATTTTCTGAAAGTTAAGCTTTAAGCCAACTTTTTCACTCTCCACTTTCACTTTCATCAAGAGGTTTTTTAGTTCCTCTTCACTTTCTACCATAAAAGTGGTGTCATCTGCATATCTGAGGTTATCGATATTTCTCCCAGCAATCTTGATTCCAGCTTGTGCTTCTTCCAGTCCAGCGTTTCTCATGATGTACTCTGCATAGAAGTTAAATAAGCAGAGTGACAATATACAGCCTTGATGTACTCCTTTTCCTATTTGGAACCTGTCTGTTGTTCCATGTCCAGTTCTAACTGTTGCTTCCTGACCTGCATACAGGTTTCTAAAGAGGAAGGTCAGGTGCTTTGGTATTCCTATCTCTTTCAGAATTTTCCCCAGTTGATTGTGATCCACACAGTCAAAGGCTTTGGCATAGTCAATAAAGCAGAAATAGATGTTTTTCTGGAACTCTCTTGCTTTTTCCATGATCCAGAAGATGTTGGTAATTTGATCTCTGGTTCCTCTGCCTTTTCTAAAACCAGCTTGAACATTAGGAAGTTCACGGTTCACGTATTGCTGAAGCCTGGCTTGGAGAATTTTGAGCATTACTTTACCTGGTGGTTCAGACTTCCCTGGTGGCTCAGATGGTAAAGCGTCTGTCTACAATGCGGGAGACCCGGGTTCAATCCCTGGGTGGGGAAGATCTCCTAGAATAGGAAATGGCAACCCACTCCAGTATTCTTGCCTGGAAAATCCCATGGACGGAGGAGCCTGGTGGGCTACAGTCCATGGGGTCTCAAAGAGTCAGACACGACTGAGCAACTTCACATATCAGATGGTAAAGCGTCTGCCTGCAATGTGGGAGACCCGGGTTTGTTTCCTGGGTCAGGAGTATCCCCTGGAGAAGGAAATGGGACCCACTCCAATATTCTTGCCTGGAAAATCTCATGGACTGAGGAGCCTGGTAGGCTACACACCATTGGGTCGCAAAGAGTTGAACACGACTGAGCAACTTCAATTTCACTTTCACTTTACTAGCATGTGAGATGAGTGCAATTTTGCAGTAGTTTGAGCATTCTTTGGCATTGCCTTTCTTTGGGATTGGAATGAAAACTGACTTTTCCAGTCCTGTGGCCACTGCTGAGTTTTCCAAATTTGCTGGCAGATTGAGTGCGGCACTTTCACAGCATCATCTTTCAGGATTTGAAATAGCTCAACTGGAATTCCATCATCTCCACTTGCTTTGTTCGTAGTGATGCTTTCCAAGGCCCACTTGACTTCACATTCCAGGATGTCTGGCTCTATGTGAGTGATCACACCATTGTGATCATCTGGATCATGAAGATCTTTTTTTGTATAGTTCTTCTGTGTATTCTTGCCACTTCTTCTTAATATCTTTTTCTGTTAGGTCCATACCATTTCTGTCCTTTATCGAGCCCATCTTTGCATGAAATTTTCCCTTGGTATCTCTAATTTTCTTGCAGAAATCTCTAGTCTTTTCCATTGTGTTGTTTTCCTCTGTTTCTTTGCATTGATCGTTGAGCAAGGCTTTCTTATCTCTCCCTGATTTCTTTGGAACTCTGCATTCAAGTGGGAATGTCTTTCCTTTTCTCCTTTGCTCTTCACTTCTCTTCTTTTCACAGCTATTTGTAAGGCCTCCTCAGACAGCCATTTTGCTTTTTTGCGTTTCTTTTCCAGGTCTTGATCCCTGTCTCCTGTACAATGTCACAAACCTCCATCCATAGTTCATCAGGCACTCTATCTATCAGATCTAGTCCCTTAAATCTATTTGTCATTTCCACTGTATAGTCAATAAGGGATTTGATTTAGGTCATACCTAAATCATCTAGTGGTTTTCCCTACTGTCTTCAATTTAAATCTGATTTTGGCAATAAGGAGTTCATGATCTGAGCCACAGTCAGCTCCTGGTCTTATTTTTGCTGACTGGATAGAGCTTCTCCATCTTTGGCTGCAAAGAATATAATCAATCTGATTTCAGTATTGGCTATCTGGTGATGTCCATGTGTAGAGTCTTCTCTTGTGTTGTTGGAAGAGGGTGTTTGCTATGACCAGACCAGTGTGTTCTCTTAGAAAAACTCTATTAGCCTTTGCCCTGCTCCATTCCATATTCCAACGCCAAATTTGCCTATTATTCCAGGTGTTTCTTGACTTCCTCGTTGGTAGCTTGATAGGGATTGCATTGAATCTATAGATTGCTTTGGGTAGTATACTCATTTTCACTATATTGATTCTTCCAATCCGTGAACATGGATTATTTCTCCATCTATTTGTGTCATCTTTGATTTCTTCCATCAGTGTTTTATAGTTTTCTATATATAGGTCTTTTGTTTCTTTAGGTAGATTTATTCCTAAATATTTTATTCTTTTCATTGCAATGGTGAATGGAATCGTTTCCTTAATTTCTCTTTATGTTTTCTCATTGTTAGTGTATAGGAATGCAAGGGATTTCTGTGTGTTAATTTTATATCCTTCAACTTTACTATAATCATTGATTAGCTCTAGTAATCTTTTTGGTGGAGTCTTAGGGTTTTCTATGTAGAGGATCATGTCATCTTCAAACAGTGAGAGTTTTACTTCTTCTTTTCCAATTTGGATTCCTTTTATTTCTTTTTCTTCTCTCATTGCTGTGGTTAAAACTTCCAAAACTATGTTGAATAGTAGTGATGAGATTGTGCATCCTTGTCTTGTTCCTGACTTTAGGGAAAATGCTTTCAATTTTTCACCATTGAAGATTATGTTTGCTGTGGGTTTATCATATATGGCTTTTATTATGTTGAGGTATGTTCCTTCTATGCCTGCTTTCTGGAGGGTTTTTATCATAAATGGATGTTGAATTTTGTCAAAGGCTTTCTCTGCATCTATTGAGATAATCATATGGTTTTATCTTTCAATTTGTTAATGTGGTGTATCATATTGATTGATTGGTGAATATTGAAGAATCCTTGCATCCCTGGGATAAAGCTCACTTGGTCATGATGTATGATCTTTTTAATATGTTGTTGGATTCTGTTTGCTAGAATTTTGTTAAGGGTTTTTGCATCTTTGTTCATCAGTGATATTGATCTGTAGTTTTCTTTTTTTGTGGCATCTTTGTCTGGTTTTGGTATTAGGTGATGCTGGCCTCATAGAATGAGTTTTTAAGTTTACCTTCCTCTGCAATTTTCTGGAAGAGTTTTAGTAGGATAGGTGTTAGCTCTTCTCTGAATTTCTGGTAGAATTCAGCTGTGAAGCCATCTGGTCCTGGGCTTTTGTTTGTCAGAAGATTTCTGATTACAGTTTCGATTTCTGTGATTGTGATGGGTTTGTTAAGATTTTCTAATTCTTCCTGGTTCAGTTTTGGCAAGTTATAGTTTTCTAAGAATTTGTCCATTTCTTCCAAGTTGTCCATTTTATTGGCATATAGTTGCTGATAATAGTCTCTTATGATCCTTTGTATTTCTGTGTTGTCTGTTGTGATTTCTCCATTTTCATTTCTAATTTTGTTGATTTGATTCTTCTTCCTTTTTTTCTTGATGAGTCTGGCTAATGGTTTGTCTATTTTATTTATCTTCTCAAAGAACCACCTTTTAGCTTTGTTGATTTTGGCTATGGTCTCCTTTGATTCTTTTGCATTTATTTCTGCCCTTTTATGATTTCTTTCCTTCTACTAACCCTGGGGTGCTTCATTTCTTCTTTTTCTAGTTGCTTTAGGTGTCAGTTCAGTTCAGTTCAGATCTGTCGCTCAGTCGTGTCTGACTCTTTGCGACCCCATGAATCGCAGCACGCCAGGCCTCCCTGTCCATCACCAACTCCCGGAGTTCACTCAGACCCACGTCCACCGAGTCAGTGATGCCATCCAGCCATGTCACCCTCTGTCGTCCCCTTCTTCTCCTGCCCCCAGTCACTCCCAGCATCAGAGTCTTTTTCAACAAGTCAACTCTTTGCATGAGGTGGTCAAAGTATTGGAGTTTCAGCTTTAGCATCATTCCTTCCAAAGAAATCCCAGGGCTGATTTCCTTCAGAATGGACTGGTTGGATCTCCTTGCAGTCCACGGGAACTCTCAAGAGTCTTCTCCAACACCAGAGTTCAAAAGCATTAATTCTTTGGTGCTCAGCCTTCTTCACAGTCCAACTCTCACATCCATACATGACCACAGGAAAAACCATAGCTTTGACTAGACGGACCTTTGTTGGCAAAGTAATGTCTCTGCTTTTGAATATGCTATCTAGGTTGGACATAACTTTCCTTCCAAGGAGTAAGCGTTTTTTAATTTAATGGCTGCAGTCACCATCTGCAGTGATTTTGGAGCCCCCCAAAATAAAGTCTGACACTGTTTCCACTGTTTCCCCATCTATTTTCCATGAAGTGATGGGACCGGATGCTGTGATCTTCGTTTTCTGAATGTAGAGCTTTAAGCCAACTTTTTCACTCTCCACTTTCACTTTCATCAAGAGGTTTTTAGTTCCTCTTCACTTTCTGCCATAAGGGTGGTGTCATCTGCATGTCTGAGGTTATTGAGATTTCTCCCGGCAATCTTGATTCCAGCTTGTTCTTCCAGTCCAGCGTTTCTCAAGATGTACTCTGCATATAAGTTAAATAAGCAGGGTGACAATATACAGCCTTGACGTACTCCTTTTCCTATTTGGAACCAGTCTGTTGTTTCATGTCTAGTTCTAACTGTTGCTTCCTGACCTGCATACAGATTTCTCAAGAGGCAGGTCAGGTGGTCTGGTATTCCCATCTCTTTCAGAATTTCCCACAGTTTTGTGTGATCCACACAGTGTAGAGTGAAGTTATTTATTTGATTTTTCTCTTGTTTCTTGAGGTAGGCTTGTATTGCTATGAACTTTCTCCTTAGCACTGCTTTTACTGAATCTGATAGGTTTTGGGTTGTTGTGTTTTCATTTTCATTCGTTTCTATGCATATTTTAGTTTCTTTTTTTATTTCTTCTGAGATTCATTGGTTATTCAGAAGTGTGTTGTTTAGCCTCCATATGTTTTGTGTATTTAATAGTTTTTTTTTCCTGTAGTTGACATCTAACCTTATTGCACTGTAATCAGAAAAGATGTTTGAAATTATTTCAATTTTTTTGAATTTACCAAGGCTAGATTTATGGCCCAGGATGTGATCTCTCTTGGAAAAGGTTCTGTGTGTGCTTGAGAAAAAGGTGAAATACATTGTTTTGGGGTGAGATGTCCTATAGATATCAATTAGATCTAACTGGTCCATTGTATCATTTAAAGTTTTTGTTTCCTTGCTAATTTTCTGTTTAGTTGATCTATCCATAGGTGTGAGTTGGGTATTAAAGTCTGCCACTATTATTGTGTTAATAATAATTTCCCCTTTCGTAGTTGTTAGCATTTGCCTTACATATTGTGGTTCTCCTGTGTTGGGTGCATATATATTTATAATTAGTTATATCTTCTTCTTGGATTGATCCTTTGATCATTATGTAGTGTCCTTCTTTGTCTCTTTTCACAGCCTTTATTTTAAAGTCTATTTTATCAGATATGAATATTGTAGCTCCTGCTTTCTTTTGGTCTCCATTTGCGTGAAATATCTTTTTCCAGCCCTTCACTTTTAGTCTGTATGTGTCCCTAGGTTTTAAGTGGGTGTCTTGCAGACAGCATATATAAGGGTCTTGTTTTTGTATCCATTCAGCCAGTCTTTGTTTTTTGGTTGGGGCATTCAACCCATTTACATTTAAGGTAATTATTGATAAGTATGATCCCATTGTTGTTTTGGGTTCAAGTTTATAAACATTTTCTGTGTTTCCTGTCTAGAGAAGATCCTTTAGCATTTGTTGAAGAGCTGGTTTGGTGGTACCGAATTTTCTCAGCTGTTGCTTGTCTGTAAAGCTTTTGATTTCTCCTTCATATTTGAATGAGATCCTTGCTGGGTACAGTAATGTGGGTTGTAGGTTTTTCTCTTTCATAACTTTAAGTATGTCCTGCCATTCCCTTCTGGCTTGAAGAGTTTCTACTGAAAGATAAGCTGTTATCCTTAGGGGAATCCCCTGGTGAATTATTTGTTGTTTTTCCCTTGCTGCTTTTAATATTTGTTCTTTGTGTTTGATCTTCATTAATTTGATTAATATGTGTCTTGGGGTGTTTCACCTTGGGTTTATCCTGTTTGGGACTCTGGATTTCTTGGGCTTGGGTGGCTATTTCCTTCCCCATTTTATGGAAGTTTTCAACTATTATCTCAAGTATTTTCTCATGGCCTTTCTTTTTGTCTTTTTCTTCTAGGACTCCTATGATTCGAATGTTGGGGCATTTAACACTGTCCCAGAGATCTCTGAGGTTTTCCTCATTTCTTTAAATTCTTTTTTCTTTTTTCCTCTCTGCTTCATTTATTTCCACCGTTCTATCTTCCACCTCATTTATCCTATCTTCTGCCTCAGTTATTCTACTGTTGGTCCCCTCCAGAGTGCTTTTGATCTCAGTTATTTGATTATTCATTATTGATTTACTCCTTTTTATTTCTTCTAGGTCCTTCTTAAACTTTTCTTGCATCTTCTCAATCCTTGTCTCCAGACTATTTATCTGTAACTCCATTTTGTTTTCAAGATTTTGGATCATTTTTACTATCATCATTCTGAATTCTTTTTCAGGTAGACTCCCTATCTTCTCCTCTTTTGTTTGGTTTGGTGGGCTTTTATCATGTTCTTTTATCTGCTGAATATTTCTCTGCCTTTTCATCTTGTTTAGGTTGCTGTGTTTGGGGTGGCCTTTCTGTATGCTGGAAGTTTGTGGTTCCTCTTTATTGTGGAGGTTCCTCCCTGTGGGTGGGGTTGGACAAGTGTCTTGTTAAAGTTTCCTGGTTAGGGAAGCTTGTGTTGGTGTTCTGGTTGGTAGAGCTGGATCTCTTCTCTCTGGAGTGCAATGAAGTGTCCAGTAGTGAGTTTTGAGGTGTCTATGGGTTTGGTGTGACTTTTGGCTGCCTGTATTTTAATGCTCAGGGTTATGTTCCTGCATTGTAGGAGATTTAGCTTGGTATGTCTTGCTCTGAAACTTGTTGGCTCTTGGGTGGAGCTTGGTTTCAGTGCAGGTATGGAGGCTTTTGGATGAACTCTTGTTGATTAATGTTCCCTGGAGTCAGGAGTTTTCTGGTGTTCTCAAGTTTTGGATTTAAGCCTCCTGCTTTCAGTCTTATTCTTGCAATAGCCTCAAGACCTCTCCATCCGTACAGCACCAATGATAAAACATCTAGGTTAATGGTGAAAAGATTCTCTACAGTGAGGGACACCCAGAGAGGTTCACAAAGTTACATGGAGAAGGGAAGAGGATGGAGGGAGATAGAGATGACCAGGAGGAGAAGGGGTGGGGGTCAAAAAGGGAGAGAGCAGTCTAGCCAGTAATCAATTCCCTGTTTTCTCTCCACAGTCTGGAACACTCAGAGAGTTTCACGGAGTTCCATAGAGAAGAGAAGAGGGAGAAAGGAGATAGAGGTGACCAGGAGCAGAGGAGGGGGAATCAAAGGAGAGAGACCAATCTAGCCAGTGGTCAGTTCCCTAAGTGTTCTACACAGCCTGGAACACCCAAAGAGATTCACAGAGTTAAGCAGAGAAGAGAAGGGGGAGGGAAGAGATAGAGGTGACCTATGGGAGAAAAAGGAGAGTCAAAAGGGGAGATAGCAATCAAGCCAGTAATCACACTCCTAAGTAAAAATGGGTACTGAAGATTGGATTCTTAAAGGTACAAAATTGATAACAGATACCAAAAGGCAAAGATTAAACATCTAGAGTAGAGGTTAGACTCTCAAAAATACAATATTTAAAAAACAAAACAAAATTGCAAAAGTTATTAAAAAATATGAAATTTGCTTTAAAAATAAGGTCTTTTTTTGGCAAGGTAATAGGTTTTAAAAATGAAAATTAAAGGAGTAATAAAGAACTTAAAAATAGAAAAAAAATTTTAAATTAAAAAATGATAATAGTAAAATATATCTAGGGATTTCTCTGGAGCGGTTGAGGGCAGTGTGGGGTCAGTTCAGTTCAGATAGTCCCTTGTTCCAGTTTATACTTCTCAAGGTCTATAGGACCCTTCCAATGTAGTCAATGCTAACTACAGGGTTTTACTCTGTTGCACCTGTCATTTCCAAAGCAGTTCCCTCTTCTTTGTTTATTTTGGCTTCCTCTGTTTGCAAGTCTCTTCAGTATCTAACTTCTACCCTGACATAAGGGGGCGAAAGTGAAAGTAAAGTCACTCAGTCATATCTGACTCTTTGCAACCCCAGGGACTGTAGCCTATCAGGCTCCTCCGTCCATGGGATTTTCCAGGCAAGAGTGCTGGAGTGGATTGCCATTTCCTTCTCCAGGGGATCTTCCCGACCCAGGAATTGAACCTGGGTCTCCCACATTGCAGGCAGATGCTTTACCGTCTAAGCCACCAGTGTGGTGAAGGTGGTCATTTATTTATTTAGGCTAACTTGTTCAATTGTGCTGCAGGGAGGGAGGGACACTGCAAACAAATATCACTGACATGTGTGGGGAGTGCTTGCAGTGTCTGGGCCACACTGGGTTTGCCCCCACTCACGGCGTGTGTGCTTTCCTGGTCTACACTGCTCAGGCTCCAGGTTGCTCTGTAGGGGAACTGTCTAAAGCAGGCCCTGGGTTGCGTGCTCAGGTTCAGGTTCTCAGGTACTCCACAAAGGCACAGACTCAGTAGAGTCTGTGTTTTGTGCCCTTCTCAGGTCAGAGCAGCTCAGGTGGCCAGGTACTTGGTGACCACACTCTCCCTGGGTGGAGGAGTGCATCTTATCACCTCCCCAGTCCTGGCTGCTCAGCTTCCCAGGTGCAAGGCGGGAGTACTGTCTCAGGTGTGCTGTGTGTCTCCTCTGGGGAGCTGATCTCTGGCTGTGACCCTCCTGGCAGATAACCATCCAGGATCCCAGGAAGACTTGGTTAGCAACTGGGAGCCTACTTGCAGTTTGGTGGAGGATGCTGTCTCTGGGGCCGAGTTTGCCCCTTGCCTTCCAGCGTTGCCTCTGGTGGCGGATGGGCCAGTCTGCTGCCGGCTAGCTCTCCTCTGGTACTCTCTCAGTCCTTTGTTCTGTGAGCGGCCTGGCAGTGCCTTAGGTTAGAGCTTTTCGTGGGAAAGGTCTCTCTCTCCTCCCTCCCCCCACCCCTTTTTTTTTCTCTCTCTCTGGCTAGCCCACAGTTTGAGTTGCTATCTCAGGTTAGTTCCTTCAGATTGCCCACCGGGCATTCAGACCCGGTCCTTACCCTAAGCAGTGCAGCCTGAGCTTCCCTGTTTAGCCCCCGCTTGCTGGTGGCGGATGGAAGCGTCTGGGCTACTTCTCTGCTGGGAGTTGCGGTTAGGCGCGTAATCTGTGGGTTTTATTTATTTATTTTTTCCTCCTGGTTATGTTGCCCTCTTAGATTCCAAAACACCCCACAGAACCGCTGGTGAGAGGGTTTCCTGGTGTTCGGAAACTTCTCTTTTACAACTCCCTCCTTGGGATGGGTCTCCATCTCTAACTCTTTTGTCTCTCTTTTTTTCTTTTATATTTTGTCCTACCTCCTTTAGAAGAAAATGGGCTGCCTTTCTGGGTGATTGGTGTCCTCTGCCAGCATTCAAAAGTTGTTTTGTGGTATTTGCTCAGTGTTCAAATGATCTTTCAATGAATTTGTGGGGGAGAAAGTGGTCTCCCCATCTTTTGCCTTTGCCATCTTAGGACCACCCCCTTTTATGTTTTTATAAAGGAAAAATTAATCCATTTGTTCTAAATTGATTTTCACTTAAGTCATTACAATGTGGTATTGTAAAGACAGCTCCATGTCAAAAGAAACTTCTGGATTTTTTAATACAATCATTTTTGTCAGTTTTTGCCAACAATAAAATGAATTAGAGAACCAGAAGTCTTTGCAAAGTGGAGGCAAGTTGTTTGAACAAGTTCTATACTTGAAGTTGTAAACCTTTCTATTTTTAACCAGGACACAGCTCTGAAAATGAAAATAGAGGATATTCAAAACATGGACAGCACAAAGTTAATGAAAGAGTGTGTTTCTGAAGCCAATATTTTCATCATGTCATCACTTAATAAAAACAATGCATCTCCTCATTCTTCTCTACTTTCCCACAGAAAGAGTCCATCTGTGAAAAGGCTGATTCAGCTCAGCTGAATACATCATTGTTGCCAAAAGGAAGTTGTACCTGGTAGGAGAGACAAACAAGGGCAGCACATTATGAATAGGTATATTATGGGCCTAAGCGTAGTATTAGGGTTTCAGAGTGCTATGGGCTATGGACAGGGAAAAGATTAACTTGGCAGCAAATTGAGGACACTTTGATGGAAGAAGTGAGGGCATTAATTTTAACACCTTAGCTGAATAGCTAGGTTCATGGTTTTACTGTTTGCTAGCTGAACCAGGATGATGAGATAGTAGGAACTGTGAAATTTGGGCTTCTCTTGACTGGAAGGGCCATGGAATGCAGACATGTGCCTCTGGCAGGTGACAAGAGGGATGAGGGACAAGCAAAGTGGGGACAAAGTGGAGATAAGAGAATGGTCAAGGCCGGTTTCTTTGACTTTGTGATTGTACTTCTTTAATTAAGAAGAATATCTCTGCACTTTTCTTCCATTCTTTCTGTCTCCAGTAATGATATCCTTCTCTGCCCACCTAGAATCCTCCCCAACCCATTTCTTCAAGGCTGAGCTCACAGATTGTCTGTTCTGTGAAGATTTCTCTTACCCTTCAGGCAGAATTTCCTACTAGCTCCTTGGAGGTTTTAATAGAACTGTAGATTTTAAAATAAAGAAGATCAAAAGCATCTACATCTTGGAATTATGCCAAAAATGATTTTAAAAATTAACATATGATTTTTTTCCCTAAATATGGCATTATAATAACTGAATACTCATTATGAAGGAATTCCCAGCACACAGTGGTGGTGATCCTGTGGGCTACCACATCCATGGTGACGGAGAGGATGGGCTGGACTCCTCAGTAAGGCGTTGGCAGTCTTCCAGGTGATGTGTGAGGTAGGAAGGTTCTGGGTCATTCTCAGTCACAGGGCTCCTTTGGAATGAAGGAGGGTTCATTAAGCCAGAGTGGGTTAACACCTAGATATGCCATTAAAACCATCTTTTACAACATTTTGGTTCAACTTTTATTCTGCCTTAGCACTTCTCACATTGTTTAAAGTGAGGTCCAGAATAGTTGTATCTTATATGGGTTTAACTTATGCATTTTGAGGAGGTCATGGGAAGAAGGTGAGGGGAGAGAGCAGACCAAAAGGATAAGAAAAAGGGAAAGCAATAGTGACAAGTCTCCTGGAAAAGTGTGTATCTGTCAAAACGGGGAGTGGGTTTACACTGGGATACACGAGTCTCACCCTATGTTAGCTGATGGAGTTTCCTGGGCTTTTGTCATTGGTGGTCTCTCTGTGCTATAAAAGAATCTAGTGTTTAATATTTACTTTTCCACATATTACGAACCTGAATACAGGACTGTGAATTGCTTCACTAAGAAGCCAAAGTATAATCATTTCTAACACTGGAGGAAAACCCAGTTCTTTCTTAAATGATTTTTTTTTCAAATGAAATTTCGCATAGCATTTTCGTTTCAGTTTTTGTTGTAGACGCTGGCTCTAGAAAACAACCCCAAGTTAAAGGCGGTTCCGCTGGAATCTACTAGATGCTGAGTGCTTCACAGGCAGGGACCACACCTTATTACCGGCCATGTTTGTGTTCTGTGCTCCTAGCACAGAGGAGTCATAATTAACACTGGCTGATTACTGAGATCATCTCTTCTATAGCTTCAGAATAGCTCTCCCTTCACCCACCTTCCTCTTAGACTCATGATAGTTATTGACCCAAATGACCTTCTATTTGTGCATTGTACTCTGTGCTCTCTGAGCAGGCAATTTGCTCCCTTTAGGTTCATCCACAGGAAATAATTAACCCCTTCCAACCAGTGCCTTAAACGTGTGCAGCTGGATATAATGCTTGCTTTGACCACACCTTCTGCTTCTCTCCTAATTAACTTAGTAAGAATGATAAGGTGCTCTAGAGAGAAGCCTGGTCCTCAGTCTTTCCTTCCAGATGAACTGAGAGGGCAGGAGTTACAAGGAAGAAGGGTAAATTTGGAAGGACTGTGGAGTCTCTACCTCTTTTAGCTCTTCCTGGATCTTCGTTGAAATGAAGCTGTTGTCTGGGGCGTGGAAAAGGTTAACTCACTTTCTCTTCATTCTCCCTCCCCCTAAATGCCAACTGATGGTTGCTGTGGGTGCAGGCTCAGCCTGGGAGAGCTTATGGGGCTCCTGCTTAATTGTTTGGAAGCTAAAAACAGACCTGGAACAGTGAGAAGCAAATTGTTTCCTGGGTGCATGTTCCGTGGAGCTCTGTTTAAATCACGCCAAGCCTCCCCCTATCATTTTTTAAATGAGGTGGGGCTTATGTAATTAAGTAAATAAATGAAAACACAGAAAATCAAGAGGAAGGAAAACTGTTTCTCCTTGCAATACAAATGATTTTCGGACAGCTCATTTACTAATTGCCAGGCAGTCAGTCTCTTTTCAGTCTCTTCTCTCCATTACCAGCTTAGCCCTCGTGCTGTGGGGGGTGGGGCACTGGGTAGGGTACTCTACATGGGCTGATTCAGAGCCCCCTCCATGCCTCCCATCTGCTGCTACTGAGAGCATTGCTCCAGCCTGGCAAGCCATCCGTGGGTGCTGTCACGGGAACTCAGACAGCTGCTGACAAACATCCACCCTGAATTTGACTAGCGCTACAGCTGCGGGAGGGTCTTTGGCTTAGCAGTATCCATCAGAGGTATTTTCAGAGACCAGTGTAATAAAAAAAGGTTCTCGCTGCCGTATTAACAGGCAACCTCTGTGTACCCATGTTTGAGAACCATACTTGGTATCATAATGTACATTGATGGTAGTAACTCAAGTTGTCAGGTCCAGTAAAAGCCGGAAACAGAACAGCATAAAATTTATTGGCTGAATGGTTTTGAAGCAAGACATGCTTCCGGCATCAAAGGAGACGAAATTTATGCTAACAATGAAAACCATTGCAAATCTGGGTTATTAAAACCAATATTATATTTTGTAAAAGCCATATGAACCCAAAAAACGGGCTTTAAGAAGACCAAGTGATTCTAAAGGACGTTAGACAAAAAGAGCAATTTAACTGTAAATTGGCATAATGGTACCAAACCAGGGTTGCTCATTTCCTCTCTATAATTTTTATATGGTGGTTGGGGGATAAATGGTTTTTTACATGGAGGAGAAACAGCAGGCTCAGAGTACATGGAAAATTCAGGTGGTGGTCATAAATATATCTACCACACTTTATTTTAATTGGACAGCCTAATCTCCTCAGGAAATGAAGCAAAAGGTTTGGATTCTTTCAGCTGGTAGATTTTGAGAAGATTTTCCAAAATTCAGTCTTTTATTTTTCTTACTGTTTTTCATGTATCTGTAAAAAACCAACACTGAGCGAATACTCTTGCAGCAGCACCTGCTTTCATGTATATTTATTGTATCAGGTGGAAACCCCTAAGCATAAGAACTCTGTAGGACTAACTAATAAGGATGACTGCAGACCCTGCCACAATGATAAAGCAAAAAGGGGCATTTTGAGTCGGTTTTAATGTATATACCATTCGTTCAAATGGATAAGAATTTTCTCACAACTTTGAAGACATTTCTATAAAATATATATTTTTTTTGCCTTGGGAAAATTTTTAGCAGTAAAAAAATGAAGAAAGAAAGTGGTCAAAAAGAAAAGATAGGTATTTACTTTCCTTCTGCCCCCAGGTATAAATACTCTCTCGAATAAGTTGTGTCTTTTCTTAGATGACAGAAATGAAGATGTAAAAGTCTACCCAATATTAGTTTACTTGAAATTACTATTTCAAAATGAAGAAAATAGAGCAAAGACCCATAGTGAAAAAAAGGTCACCCCCAACAATCAGATTTAAAATCTAGTAGTGAAACTAGGTTCAGTGAAGCATTCAACTAAAATGTTTAGTGCTCAGAATGTCAAAGTATAATTTTCAAAAAACTAAAACATGACTTTCATGCAAATATAGAATAATCACATGCTAAAGATATTATCTAGCTCATTAATTAATGAGAAAGACAGTAAACTCATAAAGCTGCTTCAAAGAACTTGTGAGGAGCTGGTTGTTTGTAGGCAATGTAATAAGGGAATGTTAAGTTAGACTGCTGCATTAGAATTAAACTGTGAGTCATCAACAGTACAAGAAACTGTAACATTTGAGGTTATTTTTCTCTCAAACAGAAATTATTGCTTCTGTACCAGAAACAGGGCTACAAAGTAACATGTAACTTCATAGAACCTAGGCCTTTAATTGAGATTTTAAATACCAAAATCTCACCATGGTAGATTATTTTAGAAAATTAAGTAATCCCAGACCAAAAAGGCTTGTTAAACACCATTTCAGTGTGACTTTGAAACAATGTGCACTTATCCTCTTGTCCTTGTTTGCAAGTTATGGATGACTTTTCTTAACAAGTGACATAAGGAATTCTCAATTTACCACCTAATCATCTGTTACAGTTTTTTGACAGCAGGATGCTTGGTAAAAATGACATTTTAATCAAGTATCTGTCAACCCTTTGTCACTTCCTTGGTTCTTTCAATATTGGTAGTTGGTGCTTGTATACTTTGCAGCTTATGAATTAAGCTCTCTGAACCTTGCAACTCTTAGCAACCTGGCTTGCTGAGCTGGAAGAACCTTCAGTGACAGTAAGAATTTAACGCTGCAGTGACATGCAAGGATGCTCGAATATTGTGATGTAAGCCACCCCCTATTCCCGTCCTTCTCCCATCACACACACACACACACACACACACACACACACACACACGCACAGCCTCACTCTGTGGGAGTGATGAGTGTAGATAATTATATGAGCACAGAGGAAGCGTGCCTCCTCCAAGAAGAAGCTAACCCTCCTTTGGGTTTCCTGGTTAGCTCAGTGATGGAGCTACAGGCTCCTTGCCTTGTTGACTATTCCCACTTCTCTGAGAAACCAGAGGTCCCCAGAACAGCTTCACCTGTGATCTTTGTAAAATGTAAATTCAATCATGTCACCCTCATGTTAATGTCAATCAGTGGCTCCCCATTACCCTCAGGATACAGTCCAAATTCCTAACCTGACTTACAAGGTCTGGCCCCTCTTCTCTCCTTCCATCCTCAAACCTCTTCTCTTCTTCTCTTGTACCTTTTCCCTTCTAACATATGAATTTGTTTTAGTTTTTCAAATGTGTCCTGTTCTCATTAACCCCTGTACACAGGCTGTGTTTTCTCTCTGGGTAGTTCATAGTCCTCAGGGCCAGTCTTCAGAAAATCTTGTGAATTTCACCCAAAGGTCATTGTTTGCCCTTTAGCATAATATTCAATACATTTTTTCTTTGAGCTGGAAATATTTGCAAGACAACAGAAGAGAGTTGGTAGATCAGGAAATTACAGGAATGACATAGATGTTGCACGCTAAGATTTTGGCCGGCATCTGATTAAGTCGCTCATGGCCATTTCTGAGAACAACATGGAGGGATATAGATTGGATCATAGTGCTGAGTGAGATTTGTAACACAGAACCTCAAGGAGGCATAAATTGCCAATAGCGTGCTTGAGGGAGGTCTCTGTTATTGCCATTATTTGCAGGCCATTGTTTTCATAAATGTTTTGCCTCAATGGCAGGCTGCTGGGACGAAGTTAATATTAACATGTAAAATATCAACATGAAGATTAGTTAATAAAATGTTCCTGGCATATTGAAATAATGAGTTACATCTAACCAGAAAAATTTTATGTGGATGATCACAATGAAATAGCACAGTGATAGGATAGAGTGGGAACAGGAAAGAGATTTGGAATGAACATTGGTGAGTCTAACTGAAAGTAAATTCCACACGAGTCCCCAGGATGACATGACTTCCAAAAACTGGTAGGATTTCTTGGCTGAATTGATGAAAGCATAGTATTTATATCAATGTGGATTTTAGTGTTGTTTTTTTTTTTTTTTTTCTGACTTGCTCAATTCAGAGATAGGAATCTATGTTTGGATTCAGGCATTATATTTCAGGATGTTGGAAAACTGGAGTGTGTCCAGAGGAATGTGCATGGGATGGAAAGGTGGCTGAAAACTTTGTGGTGGGAGGGTTGGGGAAAGATAATCTTCATTACTGAGCTTGAAAACAAGAATGGGAATATCATAACTGTTTTCAAGTATTTGGAGGGGTAGTACATGGATGAAGGATTTATTTTATTTGGTGTGGCTCCTGAGGCAAAGCTAAAACCAATGAAGCAAAGTAGTAGTTAGTCAAAGCAGCTTAATATAGATAGCTCCCTACCAATGGAGAGAGCATCACAAAACCAAGCTGTCTTGGGAAGTATGAGCTCCTTGTCACTGAAAATATTCAGAGACCAGACAACCAATGATTTGTTGGAAATGTAATAGGCTTCGCAGTATTTGGGAGAGGCTGTTGAACAATCATGCTTTAATATTTTCCAACTTTTACGTAATGACTGTCTCCTCATTGAGATCTGTATTTTACATAGCACATACACTTAAATATATATAATGGAGCAGGTTTTACAACAGCTGCTTATGTAACTAGTGAGGTATAACCTGAAAAACCCACATTCTGATGAAAAATTGGTGTCACACTGTCTGACTGTGTGGTCTCAGGCAAATCATATCATTTCTCTGAATTCCCATCTTGTGAACTGAAAAATATAGGACTAATATTTTTAGTTGAGATGAAACAACATAAAACATGGATTTGGATTAAAAATGTAAATAACATGTATGGCAAAACCTGTCACAATATTGTGAAGTAATTATCCTCCAATTAAAATAAAGCAAAAAAGCACACAAAAAAGAAAAAAAAATCTATAAGTAATGTTTTGAAATAAGCTAAGAGAAAATGATCAGACAGTGAAGGTCACAGAGATTCAGATGAAGGCTGGATCCTT
Organism: Bos indicus; assembly: GCF_029378745.1. Classification (NCBI taxonomy): domain Eukaryota; kingdom Metazoa; phylum Chordata; class Mammalia; order Artiodactyla; family Bovidae; genus Bos; species Bos indicus. The sequence goes on along the minus strand of NC_091760.1, from coordinate 89,990,319 downwards.
GGGAGCTGGGTAATAACAGCAGTTAATTCAGTGTTTGCTATGTGCCAGGTACTGTTCAAAGTGCTGCTACATGCATTAACTCATTTTATCCTTGCCAGAACCCCATGAGGAAACCTAGCCACAGAGGAGGTAAGTGACTTCCAAGGTCCCATGGCGATAGCCAAGTCAGGAAATGAACCCAGGCAGTCTGTCTCCAGAGTCTGTACACTTATTTTCTTTACTGACTGTGAAGAAGATGTCACAGCTGAGCAGTGTTTGACCCACCATGTGGTTGCAGTTGAGGCCAAAGTCAATCCTACTGAAAGTTCTGGAGTTGAGATGGCCCTTCAGAACTGTCCCAACTTTTGAGAATGGGGGTTGGTACATCAACCCGAGATTACACCTGGGACCACCAGTAGCTGATGACTGGCTGATAGGCCTGGACTGGAGGACAGTGTCCAGTGAGGAAGGCAGCTGGAGGGTATAGCAGCCGATACTCTCAGCACCTAGGGAACTGGTCGGTGCACGGTTGAAGAGGGGTCTTAGCAGAGCATCACAGAATCTACTAGACCCAGAGCAGATCAGGGTGTTGACAGTGATGGTGAAGATGATGACGATGATTGTTCACCAAGGCTTTCCAATGTGACAGACTCTAAGTACTGAGTTGGCCAAGAAGTTCGTTTTGGTTTTTTCCAGAGATCTAAAACCTGAACAAACTTTTTTGGCTAACTCAATATTTTATTCATACTACCTCAATTAATCCTCATAGTGCTCCTGTGTAGAAGGTGCTTCTATTAATCTTTTGCAGTAAAGAAACTGAAGCACAAAAAGATTTGGTAACTGGAGCAACAGCCATTTAATGGCAAAATGGGGATTTTTTTATTTTTAAAGAAAGCACCTATTTTTAAATTTACATCCAGTCAAATTCACTCTCTTTGTTATTGTTCAGTCATGTCCAACTCTTTGTGATCCCATGGACTGCAGCATGCCAGGCTTCCCTGTCCTTCACTATCTCCTGGAGCTGGCTCAAACTCACTTACATTAAGTTGGTGGTGCCATCCAACCATCTTATCCTCTGTCAACCCCTTCTCCTCCTGACCTCTTTGGCAGCATCAGGGTCTTTTTCACTGAGTTGGCTTTTCACATCAGGTGGCCAAAGTATTAGAAGTTAGCTTCAGCATCAGTCCTTCCAGTGAATATTCGGGGTTGATTTCTTTTAGGATTGATGGTTTGATCTCCTTGCTGTCCAAGGGACTCTCAATAGTCTTCTCCAGCATCACAATTCAAAAGAATCAATTCTTTGGCATTCAGCTTTCTTCATGGTCCAACTCTCAAATCCGTACATGACTCCACTTTCTTTGACATACATTTATATGAGTTTTGACAAATGACAAGGGACTTGTGGATGTAGAATTTTCCCATCCCCACTGCAAATTCTCCAGACCCTTTCTAGTCAACCTGTACTCTTGCATTCAGGTCTAGCAACCACTGATCTGTTTTGCTCTTATAAACTTGCCTTTTCCAAAATATCATTTAGATGGAATAATCACACAGTATATAGGGCTTACCAGGTGGTGCTAGTGGTAAAGAATCTACCTGCCAATGCAGGAGATGTAAGAGATGTGGGTTTGATCTTTGGGTTGGGAAGATCCGCTGGAGAAGGTCATGGAATTATACCCACTCCAGTATTCTTGCCTGGAGAACCCATGGACAGAGGACTCTGGAGGGCTACAGTCCATAGGGTCACAGAGAGTTGCACACAACTGAAGTGACTTAGCACACATGGTATATAGTCTTTTGTATTTGACTTCTTTCACTTGTTGTAATTGATGCATTTGGGATTCACACATGTTATTGTGTATATCAGTGCAGAGTTGGAATTAGAAGTCACATCCCTAACTCCAGAGCTCATGCTCTAACCACTGTGTCTCTATGCTTCCCCAGGGCAAGTCCAGTGAGTTGACATGTGATAGTGCCTCTTCTGGAGTAGACACAATTATTAATTAGTTTCTAACTCTCCTTTTAGTAACTCTGTTAGAAATTGCTCTGGATTATTCATTTATAACAAAATGTTGCAATGAGAAAAACCATGCAGTGGTCTTTGGCGGAATTAATTAATCACTATAGTTTCTTATGATCTTCAGTTGGTTGCCCATTACTAACTTTGTTTATAAGTTTACCATGATTTTTCCAGTGTTGAGAAAGAAGATAATTTAGATTTATGGTGTGTCTCTGATCCTGCCATGTGCTGTTAATAAATTTGTTGAGGAGTATCTGTTCTTTGGTGCCACACTCCCCAAAAAAGATGTGAGTGTTATAAGTCCACAAGCTTGAATATGCAAAGCCAAAACTTTTCTTTATATCTGAAATTTACCCTGGAATCTCTTACTCTGCTTTTAATTGAAACTTTCTGTTGTCACTTCGACAACATTCCCTTCTAGTTTAAATCTTTGTTTCTTTTGGTTTAATATTCGGTCTAATCAGAATTTTCCTCCCTTTCTTTCTGCTTTCCCTTAGTCGCTGGCAGATTATTATGGCATAGGAGAAAGGTCATCAGGTTTTCTGTCTTCCTCTGATGACTCTGGTCCTCTAAGTGGAGTCTCCTTCCATTTGCTCTTTGGTCTCCCAAAGAACTACACTCTATAAACTCCTTGTGGCAAATGCAGTGAATTTAGATGTGATGTTGCCTCTTCTGGTGTGGATACGAACACTATTTAGTTTCTAACTCTCCTATTAGTGACTCTAGTAGAATTTGTTATGGATATTTCATTTGTAACAAATGCCGGGTTTATGCCGTCTGTATCCTTTACCCCAGAACCATGAGTCATCACCTCCCTCAGCCACTTTTATAACTCGTTTTTTTGGTAGTGTGGGGGTGGGGGTGTCCCTCCTCTGAAACTCCCGGCTGTTTTCCATGTACTGCCCTGTGGAAGACATTACTTTGGAGACTGACCGGGGGGTCTGCCGTGTGTTTTCTCCCTTCAGCCCTGGGAAACTTACAGTCCATGTTGGACACAGGGCTTTTCTGTGAGCTAAGTGTCTGAAACACATTGTGGGAAGCCAGGAAATCTCAAAGCCTCTTCTGCTCTGAGATCCCTGCTCTCACCTGTGACTTCTGGTGCGGACACAACTGTGGTTCCCAAATGTCAATCCGGAGAGAGGGCAGTGTGCCCAGTGAGTCTTCAGGTCCTCTGGCACATGAGCCTCTCAGACTTTTAGCTCTTCCCCAAGTGGTCCCAATACTGCTCTTTGGCTGTCCGGTTCCCTGCTCAAGTTTTCCCATTTTATAAATGCTTGTTCTGAGTCTTACAGGATTTGACTTTTGATAGTCAAAGATAAATCTTCAGAATCTCCAGAAGTTTTGTTTGTTTATCTGTTTGCCTTGGGTGCCTGCCTCTGCTAATTTCATGAATGAACTTTGGAAAAAAGTACCCTATTTTCCCAATGCAGCCCCGCTTACCCACTATAGACTACTGGGATGGGGTGGGAGGGTGGAAGAAAGGATTCTGAGAAGAAATTTACAAATGTTGCCATTATCTTGGGTAGGAGAGGACCTGGAAAGGTGGTTAGCACTGGCATTGGGGTAGAGGTGGGGTGGTGGTGGTGACTGTTGGTGGTGGAGCTTGACAGGCCTCCCCCTGTGATTCTGACATAGCCCCAAGGGCCTCATTTTCTATCAGTGCTTACAAATATCTTTCATTGTGTGATACATTCTTGTATCAAGTTGATCAAAGGTTGTTGCTCCCTATACTTCTGGGCACTCATTTTTTCCTTCTATCCTTAATGAATACAAGGACCATATTTGTCTTGCTCAGCATGAATTTTCCAAATTTAGCAGTGAGTCATGTGGTAGGTACTCTGAACATTCTTATTGTGGATGGTGAGAATGACAACTAGCTTTGGCTTTGGGAAAAAAATTGTATCCAAGACAATTAAGGAAGTGATGCTATTATGATTTGGAAGGAAAGACAATTATGGGTTAGGAAGAGGGAAGGGGAAAGGGGGAAATGATTTCTACTTAGAGAGGCTCATATTTTGAAACCCAGGATGGCCCAGAGTGTTAAATTATGTTTTCTTGGGACTGAGAAGTTTCTAAGGTCTAATGTCTAGAACTCTGCCTCTGCTTTCCCCTCTCAGTCCCTCTGCAATAAGACGGAGTCCTGTGTGGGCACTGGGCTGTCCAGTCCAAGCATCAGCAGTGATCATCTGCCGTCCAACTGGAGATTAGATTGGGTCTATGGAATAGCCTTCCTCGAGCCAGGGGCCAGCTTCCCCAAAGGAGTCTCCTCTACAGAGGTCATGGACCCCAGCCTAGTGTCACCCAAATCACCTCACAGAGAGAAAGCACAAAAGAGGGAAACAATCCTAAATAAGAAGGTTGTTTTCCCAAGTAAAGAGGCATTTTTTCTCTCGTGATTTCCCTCATTATTTCTTACTCTTAAAAGTAATAATAATCATGGAACTGAAATGTCTGCTTGGTCAACTTCAGATTGGTTATATGACTCTTTTTTGTTGTTGTTATATGACATTTTAGGCTACTTTCTACACCAGAGGAATAAAGAGAAATTCAGTGCAAATTCTTTTAAATTCTGTAGTGCTCTTCTTACATTTTTCTCTACATCTCAGTTTTTGAAAGCAGTTCGATGGTGACTTATTGGCTATAGTATCGTAACAACCCTATGTCAGATTTTTACATTTCCTTACAAAAGACATCTTGTGTAATTGATTTTCCAGTCAGGAAGTAGTACGTCATAAGCCACTAGTCAATGCCAAATTAGACAAAAAAAAAAAAAAAAAAAGAAAAAGAAAATTTGGTCTAGTTTTTACATGTTTTATCTACTTGAGATATTTAAGTATGTTATTCTTTTTTCTTTTTGATTACATAAGCAAAGATATTTTGCAGTCTGCCATTTTATTTATTTACAACAAAGTTGTTGAAACTAATCTTTTTCTTTTATGGTTGTGTGGGAAAGATGTGCTACTCTTTAAGATCATTGAAGCTTAAAATATTAGCTTGTAACTTTGTTGATGAGTTGCAGTAGTTTGGTAAAAACCTTTGTGAATATTAAAAATTCAAGAAAGTATGGTTAACAATATGTTTCCATCATTATAATAAAATACAGATGTGAAATTAATGATATTCTAATTTGGAGCTTAATTTGATGGAAAGCACAGAGTGACAACATATTGTCACCCTGCTTATTTAACTTATATGTAGAGTACATCATGAGAAATGCTGGGCTGGAAGAAGCACAAGCTGGAGTCAAGATTGCTGGGAGAGATATCAATAACCTCAGATATGCAGATGACACCACCCTTATGGCAGAAAGTGAAGAGGAACTAAAAAGCCTCTTGATGAAAGTGAAAGTGGAGAGTGAAAAAGTTGGCTTAAAGCTCAACATTCAGAAAACTAAGATCATGGCATCTGGGCCCATCACTTCATGGGAAATACATGGGAAATAGTGGAAACAGTGTCAGATTTTATTTTTTGGGGCTCCAAAATCACTGCACATGGTGATTGCAGCCATGAAATTAAAAGACATTTACTCCTTGGAAGGAAAGTTATGACCAACCTAGATAGCATATTCAAAAGCAGAGACATTATTTTGCCAACCAAGGTTCGTCTAGTCAAGGCTATGGTTTTTCCTGTGGTCATGTATGGTTGTGAGAGTTGGACTGTGAAGAAAGCTGAGCACTGAAGAACTGATGCTTTTGAACTGTGGTGTTGGAGAGGACTCTTGAGAGTCCCCTGGACTACAAGGAGATCCAACCAGTCCATTCTAAAGGAGATCAGTCCTGGGTGTTCTTTGGAAGGAATGATGCTAAAGCTGAAATTCCAATACTTTGGCCACCGCATGCGAAGAGTTGACTCTATGGAAAAGACCCTGATGCTGGGAGGGATTGGGGGCAGGAGGGGAAGGGGATGACAGAGGATGAGATGGCTGGATGGGATCACCAACTCGATGGACATGAGTTTGGGTGAACTCTGGGAGTTGGTAATGGACAGGGAGGCCTGGTGTGCTCAATTCATGGGGTCGCAAAGAGTCGGACATGACTGAGCGACTGAACTGAACTGAACTGAACTGAACACAGTCAAACCTTCTCAAATGTTTGTTGAATTCTAATTCTGAGCAAGGCTAAACTCTAGAGAATGAAACAGTTAACCAGGTCCATTTCCTGCCCTCAGTGAATGTATTATTTAAAGAAAGGATAAGATAGAAAGGCAACTCTCATCAGAAGCAAGGTGGGAAATGGCACATAACATAAGGGATTCGGAAAAGGCATGCACCACTTCTAGCAAGAGATAAAAGAAGACTCTGGGAGGAGCTGGTGGCCTTCAAGTTATTTCTGGAAGAATGATATGTGAAGGGAATCCTTCTGGAGAACAGTGTGTGAAGTACATGTAGTTTAAAGACCACTTGTATTTCACGTTTTTATGGAGTAAAAGACACTTTAAAGCTTGGCCTAGGGACTTAACCAGAGATAAATGCACTCTGGCTACAGAATCCCCCTGGACATCTTGTGCCATTTTGACCTGAGGGTACTCACGCTTGCTGATCCCTCTGCCTGGGATTATTGTGGTTTAGTTGCTAAGTTGTGTTTGACTCTTTTGTGATACCGTGGATGGTAGCCGGCCAGACTCCTCTGTTCATGGGATTTTCCAGGCAAGAATACCGAACTGGGTTGCAATTTCTTTCTCCAGGGGATCTTCCTGAGCAAGGGATCAAACCCACCTCTCCTGCATTGGCAGGTGAATTCTTTACCACTGAGCCACCAGGGAAGCGTGACTCTGCTATACTCATTTCCATATAATATACTATATCATTCTCATGGATATTAATTTACCTGTTGTCCCTCACTAAAGCGTATGCTCAGAAAGGCATGGATATTTTGTTTCTTACCCCTAAAACCTGTAACAGTGCTTGGTGCATAGAGTGCATTCAGTAGATATTTATAGCACCATTGAGTGAAAGAACAAATGTAAGAGAAATACAGTGGTTCCAAACAGTTCACTTTGAAACAATTATTTTAGATGGCAACACAGTTCTAAGGTGAGGATGCATGTTCTTTGCAGGTGGCAGGCAGCTTTTGTCTGATGGCAGCTGTGATCACCTGTGTAACCGCGGGTAAGTCACCTGACCCTGTCGTGTCTCAGTTTCTGCATTTGTAGAGTAGGACAACTAAGTCCCTGCCTCATAGTATTATTGAGTTATTATTTTACATGTGTCTGGTATAGAGCAGTTGCTATAGAAGTGTTTGCTATGATTATTTACTTTTTAATGGACTTGAGTTTGACTCATCTATCCATGTCTTGAAAGACTCTGAGGACAAACCAGATACTTTGGGCTTTTCTTCAAACATTTTCACTATTTCCTTCTGCATGGACTATGCAGGCTTTTACCCAAACACTTGTCTTTAAGCCTCCCCACCTTTAGCACCTCACTCTGATCGGGTAAATTTTTCTCATCTTAAATTCCCTCATCTTCTTTGTGCCCACACTTTTGGGCATGGAGTATGTGCTCAGCATGCCTCTCTGTTCATCATTGTCTTCTTTGGCTCTGATATTTCTCCTTGCCTTTCTGTTCCAAGGTATAATCTATTCCTTTGTTCTTCATTGCACCAAATAGAACTGAATTTCATCATTCTGCAACACCCAGTCATTGCCATATGCCTTTCTGTCCCTGACCATGAAATCTATTCTTTATTCTTTATCTGTCATGCAAACAGACAAAATGAGAAACAAAAGCCATGCGTAAATGTTTTTAATTGCCATTTTATCTGCTTAAACGGATGATGAGAAAATGCCACTCTCTTCTTATTCAAAGTTTTGCTTTATTTGGCCTCTCCCTACTTTCATTTTCTCAATTTAAACCTAAGAATCTAATAGAACCTCAACTGTTTCTTTTAGATGTTGAAATTAAGTGTTTTTATGAAGTTGAGTTTCTGACTATCAGTGTGTCCAGTGGCTCTTGAGCAACACTTCAAGATTTGTCTCTTTCCCATTCCAGAACCTGGAGGTCAAGGAGAACAGGTCCACAGAGGCTCAACTTCCAGGTCAGGTCCTTCTGGTATGGGGAACTGGATGCATCCCCATGACCTTCCTACCCTGGCCACTGGGGAGCTCAAGACTGCTGCCCACAGTTTCTGTACTTCAGAGAGTGCAGAAAAGCTGCCTCTAGGTAAGAAGTGGGTCCTGTCAGTAGCAGGGACTCATTTTAGGTACTTAACAAAATGGAAAAAAAATGTTAAACCAATATTATTTTCATATAAAAGACCCTCCTTTTTGCTGTGATGCATTCTTGGGTTCAGCAGCCAAAAGTGGAAAAGTGAAAAATGGGCTATCTTTTCTCTTATAGACTATGTTCACTCCGTAGCTGACAGTAAGTTAAAAATACTTGGCTGGTGAGAAAGGTGAGAAATGGATGATTCAGTCCTTCCAAATTAAGAACCTGCTGCTGAAATGGAAGGCTGGTCAGATCCAGTGTTGCAAGATGTTGTTTTCAGGTTCTTTCCTACGAGGCAAAATTCAAAGTAGTGAGAAGCAGTTCCTGTCTGTATCGAGACATCAAAACCTTTGTAAAAGTGACAAAAAATGTCAATGTGATATTTTTGTAGAAAGAATTTAACTTCCTCATAATTAGAAACACTAGGGAGAACACATAACATGGGAGTTCTTGTGGCTAACTTGGGCCCTGTTTGCTTAACACTTTCCTCTCATCGGGTGCTTTATCTCATTTTAGATGCTACATAAGACGTGTCTGTGACCCTGGCCTGTTTGCCTTCCCACAGGCGGCTTATTTTTTTGCTCCTGTTCAGGCAAAGTGTTCATTGTGCTTATGAATACCTCCCCACTTTTCTTAATGCATTGTTTCAAACAGTTCTCCTTGGCATTCAGAGGTGAATTTTGACTTCGTGTTTTTCTAATGCTGACACATCAGGCTCCATTGGGTTGAGAGCTCCTACTTTTTGACTATTAACTTCTATTTCCTCACCTCTTCTATTGTCCTTTTTGCCAAAACCAACTTCCGTTTTATTTTTTTAAATGAATGTTTATTTTAGAGTTATTTTAGAAAAATACAGAAAAAACAGAAATATGGTCCAGGGAGTTTCCATGGCCCAGTTTCCCCTGTTGTTAGAATGTGACATTACTATGGCATACTTGAACCCATGTTGATATGTTACTTTTAACTAAAGTCCATACTGTGACCTTAGTTTTTTCTTAATGTCATTCTCCCATTCCAGAATCCCCTCCAGGACACCACATTACGTTCAGAAATCATGTTTCTGTAGGCTCCTTTGATTGTGACAGTTTTTTTTTTTGGTTTTGTTTTTAAAAAAAAAGCTCTTCTCGTTTTTGAAGATCCTGACACTTTTGGAAAGTCCTACTAGGGATTTCGTAGAATATCCCTCAATTGGGATGTATTTGTTTTCCTCATGAGTAGACTAGGTTATGAGTTTTATGCAAAAATAAAAACAAAACAAACAAGAAAAACACACAGAGAAATAATACACTGTACTCATTACATCTTACCAAGGGTCCATGGTGTGAATGTGACTTATCACTGGTGTTCGCCTTAATTAACTGATGGAGGTAGTGTTTGCCAGATCTCTCCACTGTAAAGTTTTTCTCCCTACCCCAACCTCCCTTCTTTCACAGTATATACTCTTCCTTCCTTTGGAAAGAAGTTACTGTGCACAACTCATACTTAAGGAGTGAATGGGGAATTATGCTCAGCCTCCTTAAGGGTAAAGTATCTATGGAAATTATTTGAAATTCTTCTGCAAGGGAGATTGGTTTATTTTCCTCCATTCATTCACTATTTAATATTTTAAAATTTAATATCAGTATGTATACATGATTATACATTTTGTATTTTTGGTTATAGTCCAACACTACTATGTTTTGTTGCTCAAATGGGGAACCAACTTTATCTTTAAAGAATACTTTGTTAGTACCCCTCCCTTAACATTCTTGATTATTTTAAGCTGGATGGTATGGTTTAGAGTTTAAACCATATCAACTCAGTTCTAGACAGCTGTTTACAAGGTTTCCTTTCAGGTCCTTCCCTTCTTTTCTCTTCCATAATCTTAGCCATTTATAAAAATTCTTTATGTATAGAACCCTGCTATGGAAAAGCTTCAAGTTTTAGAAAGCTGCACAAGCTCCTTGAATAACCACCTACCCTCAACTCCATTTTGCCAATTTAGTTAGTTTTCATCACGTCTTCAATGCAGCATCTTTAACACTGGCACTCAATAGAAATGAAATGGTAATTAATACCAGGCATGAAATATTCTCAGTTGAGAAAATATTGCATAGAAACAAGAGACATAAAGGTATGACAGTTATTTTCTTTCATAGCTGGTTCATTTTGAACTTTCTAGATACAAAAGATAGAACATCATGTTGTCCAAAATATAATGAAAATCTATTTCCAGAAGTCTTTTTAAGGGCAAAGGGACATTTTCAGCCCATAAATTTGTTGCCTGATGTAGATTTTTTCTTTATTATATTTTTCAAGTTCATCTTGTGCCAAAAATGCCTGTGTGACCCCATGTGATTGAGATTCTGAATTTTCACTTTCCTACCACACCCAACCAGTTGGTTCCTTTGCCTGAGTAAGGGATGGCTTGTAATTATTTGACTAAAATGTTCCATCTATTATAATGGTCTTCCCTTTTGAGTTACCAGACACACATGCCATTCCAGTTATTAGAAATGGAGGTCAGAAAATCTGTACTTCCTCCCTAGACAAAGTTACCCTTTTAAATGTTATTCCCTAGTTGTCTGGAATCCAGCATTCTTTAGGAACAATTTCCACCTTGTTCTACGGCAGTCACTGGAATACTTTGCCCGAGAAAGAAATGACTCTTGTTTCATCCTGGCTACCTTATGGTGGGTCTCCTCAGTATCTGTGATGCATGGTATTTGCAAAACCAGACCACTTTCCTATGACTCCATGGGGCTTCCCAGTTTATTACTGCTCTGACCTAGCCCTTCCAATGTTAAACGATGGTGTATGACACATTTACGTGCTCTGCAGTGTTGATCGTTTTTCAAAGTTCCATGGCTCATTTCACAAAGAAATTCAAAGTGACAGACTAGTAGGTATTTTCTTTGGGGCCCATTTATGTAAATGTTTTCAGATTGCTATCTGATTACTCACTTTTGAGTCCAGGAGTGTGTAGAGTACACAAACATACAGCTGATTGTGTAGTGTCAGAGTTAGCACTAGGGAAATGGGGCTGGTGCTTGCGAAGGTGCGACCTTCTCAGTGTGGGAGGCTGACTGCCTAACACAGCAGACAACACTCATGTTAGAGGCTTATATGTGCTGATCTCTTAGTCTCAGGTCAAGAGATCTTGGAGAAAGACTTTGGGTTTGGGGATCTATTGTTCTGAGCTCCAGTTCTGGCTTTGCCTCCAACTGGTTTTGAAATCAATGACAAGCCACTTAAACTCTCTAGACCACTGCTGCCTTTATTGCAACTAAGCAGATTAGACTAAGACACTTTTAGCGCTAAGGTCCTATGATCCTTTAAAAGATTTAAAAAAATGTTCACATAGGTGCCTTATTTGCCAGATTAACATAGGATTGAATTTTGTGGATATTAAAAAATAAATAAATAAAGATAGGTTTAACCATCTCTCTGTTACTGAAAACACAAGCAAGATAAAAGAATAAAATGGCTTTGAGTGCATTCCTTCCACACAGGTTTGTTGCATGCACGGTACTAAGAATACAATAGTGAATAATACAGAGTTCCTGCCCTCAAACGTCATAAAGTTTAGACATGAAACATGTCAGCCCTTCCCCCTCTTCTCTATACTCCTACCCTCTCCTGAAGGAAACCTAGACCTGGCATCAAATCTCTGGTTGGCTTTTTCCAAAAGCTCCAATATCCCAGGGTTGCAGATGGGTGGGGCTTTAGGAGCTAAAGTGAACAAGAGATTTGAACTGTGGTGCTGGAGAAGACTCTTGAAGAGTTCCTTGGATAGCAAGGAGATCAAACCAGTCAATCCTAAAGGAAATCAACTCTGAATATTCATTGGAAGGACTGATGCTGAAGTTGAAGCTCTAATACTTTGGCCATCTGATGAGAAGGGCCAACTCATTGGAAAAGACCCTGATGCTAAAAAAGATGGAGGGTAGGAGGAGAAGGGGATGACAAAGGATGAGATGGTTGGATGGCATCATTGACTCAATGGACATGATTTTGAGCAAACTTCGGGAGATAGTGAAGGACAGGGAAGCCTGGCGTGCTGCAGTCTATGGGGCTGCAGAGTCGGACATGACTGACCGAACAATAATAACCTAAAAGTGACGGTTCCTCTCGTCTCAGCATTGTCAGGTTTGTGGACGATATATCATTATCCATCCCATTTCTTACCTAGCTCCCAAGCTGTTAGCATATACAGTGCCTTTTTGCAGATAAGGAAATGTATCCCCTCTAGACAAACTGCAGATATGTGGCTCTTCTGTGGACCAGGTAGGGAAAGGTCCCCTTCCTACAGGCTAATTGAGCCTTTCGTCAGGGTACATTGTGCCTTGAGCACCATCTCAGCCCCCTGCCCGGCCCCTCAGAGGATGCCCTATAGAACCTACACCACTGCCCCATGCAGCCTTGCCAGCAATCCCCTAAGAGCCTCCCTTAGGACGACGCTGCTCCACAGACATTTACCAGGAAGGATGTGCTCTCTTGAAGTTGCTATCCTAACAGCACCAGGCGGTTAAGACAGTGTCTATTTCTTCATGTTTAAAATACGGCACCATATGTGTGAGTTGCCTCAGGGTTTGGGTGACAAGGCATTCTATTTTTGTCAGATTGTTCTGGTTTTTACTCCTTTTTTTCCCCACAGTGTCCTGAGAAGTCCTTCTGAGTAGCAATGTGTCCCCTTTGAAAAATCAAACCATGCCTGGAGGGTCATAGCCCTTGAAATGAGACTAGTGGAATGTTTAGAACCCAGCAGCTGATGGCTCTCTGAAAGCCTGATTCTCTACCATAAGCATTTTGTTTTAATTGGTCTGTGAGTTTAGGCTGATGTGACTAAGTGATCAATCAGGTTTGAATTATGAGATATTAAAAAATGGGATTAGAGAAGAAAAAAAAGCATTTGGCAGATTGACCACAGGACAGGAGAGCTGAAACGTCTTCATCTAACCATTGGATACTTGCTTTTTATTTTTTTCTCTATCCCTTGAATGCTAAGTCATAACAAAACCTACTTAGATGTACTTCCTTGCTCATGTTTCATTGGAATTCATTTTGCAATTCCCCTTCTGTTTTGATCCAGAGTTCTTTTCTTTCTATCAAACACAGTAAGCCAGAAATTCTGCCTGACATGAAACATTCAAGAACCAATGAATGCCTGCTATCTAGAAAAGTGAAATGAAACTATTGAGCTCTTGCTACCTATAGACAGTGTTAATATAGTCTTTGGAAAAAACAAAACACAAAACATGAGTTTTAACACTGATAGGTAACATTAGTTCCATTTAAACATTAGCTACTCTGTTCCTATTTGTACAGTTAAATGGGAGGTTGGCCAAGGAGGGCATTTCAGCATGTGGATTTTTGCCCCCTTCTTTTCGAATGGTTATTAGTGGGAGGAAGTCCTTGGGTCATCTCAGGCCGGTAACTGAAACTGCTTGAGACAGACATTCTTCCAGGGTCTGGAAAGGTTAGGAATTGGGTAAACTTATCAAGCTTGGCTGGTTTTCCAGTTGACTGGCTGTGTCTGAGGTAAATATGGGTGCTCTGCAAAATGTGAAGTCCTGCCACTCATTTACAAAGATCTAGGAGCTTGGTTTTGTTTTTTAAAAGGTTGATTTTGTTTCTGAACTTTGGTCAAACATATAAAATGAGTATGAATTGGCTCCTCAACTCTGGGAGCAGGAAGTATTGTATTTCTTCATGTTCAAATAAATTTGGCTGTGTTCCCTCCTGACCCAGCAAGGATGTTGAGAATTTAATCTCATCTGTTTTTGCCTTGCAACTTCTTTTGGTCATTTGAGTAATTTGAGGGTCTTATACGTTCCAGAAAACTTGAGGAAGGACCTCTGGTCTGGCTGCTGAAGTGGCTCATTGAAAAGCATAGGTTTGGTGGTACAGTGTACATGTGAAACTTGGCCACTAGATCTTTAGTCTCTGCTGAGTTGCAGGGCCCAGGTTTTAGATCTAGTCTTCATGTTACCTCAGTAGCACCCACACATTGCCTGGGCATCGAGTCCACTGGGATAGAGTCATGTCTTTCAGAAACTTCTGGACTTTTCCCATCTTGAATGATTCATTTGTTTACTTTGAAAACCTAAACATCTGAAACTCTCTTCCTTGGGGTGACATCTAGGTTACAAATCCTTGCTTTTCTCTTGAGACGAAGATTAAGGAAAAGTAGCTCTCATTCTTTCACATTAGACTCACAAGCAAAGTTAAATTCCAAATCCATATTCTCTGCCATATTTCCTTTCTTAGTTTTTTTTTTTTCTATATTCTTGAATCACTGAGTAAGCTGCTAGCATACATAGTTAAGTGTTAGATCATAGGAAATAGTCTCTGATGCCTGTGATAATGTTGTTGTTGTCGTGTGTTTTTTCTTTCTTTTTTCATAGGGGAAAGTATGAAGTCATCTTTCTCATTGCTCTCCTCTTGAAGTCCAAGAGCAAAGTACTTCTAAAGAGCAGGGTTTGTGGTTCACATGGAATGTAAATAGCTCAAATGGCCCCACTTCCAAGAAGCCTTCTTTAACCCTAAGGCTGAATGAAGGAAGTGTATTCTGTTTTCTACTGTATTCCCAGCAATACTTTGAGCATTCTTTTAAAATAAATTAATTGCACATACTCCCCCACTCTAGGGAGAGCTCTGATTTCTCTTCTCATTCATTCCAAGAAAAAAGGTCAATACCAAGGACTGTATTGGACCAAGTTCCTTTTCAAGAGGGGGTGGTGTAAATTTCGATTTGAATAGAGAAGATAGAAGACTCTTTATACTTTGTGTGACCTCTGCTCTGTTTAATGTCTTTGCTTTAGAGCCATGCTTTAGGTCCTATCTTGATTCATTAATTTATTTACTCACTTAACAACTTTCTTTAGGGCGCTATGCTTCAGACGTTGTCTAGACCTTGGGAATAGTGCAGAGATAATTCAGCCAATATTCTATCCTCCTTGCCTATATTTTAGTGGACTGTCTCTCTTGGAATTGACATGGTACAGTGAGATTGCCTTGGGCCTGCCTGAGTCTTAGGGTACCCCAAGAAGGCTAACTGGGAAGCTGGATTGTTTATTCAGAAAAGTAGTCATTATCCATATTTTTGCTTTTATAGGCTACTCAGAGAGTCTTGCCTGATGGTTCAGATGGTAAAGAATCTGTCTGTAATGCAGGAGACCTGCGTTTAATCTCTGGGTTGGGAAGATCCCCTGGAGAAGGGAATGGCTATTCACTTCAGTGTTCTTGCCTGGAGAATTCCACGGACAGAGGAACCTGGCAGTCTATAGTTCATGAGGTCGCAAAGAGTCGGACTATCATCACTTACTCACAAGAGCTTATAGCTCAGTAGTTGTCTGTCTTGGCCCACCTTTGTTTTGAGCAGTAAGTATAGAGCATCTGCCATGTGCATGGGGATCAATCTTGAAATTGATAAAATCCCTGAGTCATGAAGACCATGTACATTTACACAGCTAGCACATTTCTGTGATCATATCTCCCCTGGAAACCCCAAGGTCCTGGATCTGCAGAAGGAAGCCAATTCCTGATCTAGAATCCATCACCCTCTTTTTCCAGACCATTTTAGAGCCCAAACTACTAACAATGAAAAATAACATTGCTTCCATCATTCGCTCACTGTGTTATCTGCCTAACTAGATTCTAGTGGGCAGACACCTTGTCTTAACTCTGGTATCCTGGGCACATTTAGCAAGATACCTTATTCATTGTGGACTGAATGAATGCAGAGATACATGCAGGGGAAAACAGAATGGTGCTGAAATCGTTCTCTTCTGCATTTTAAATGGCTCTCAATTTGTTCTTAACTAAATGATAATTTTGAATTTAGGAAAATATTTGGCTGTGGGGAAAATAGATGAATAAATATTGAAACATTTTGTTTACTCAAGGTGCTGGGCTAGGAACTGTGGATTACAAAACAATGAGCTGACCTAGATTTGGGGTTTAATGTGTATGGCAGGGCAGATGAGTCACATGCAAACAATGAGATTTAATTAAGATTATTTATATATTTATTTTTGAAATGTGTTTTTTTTAAGCATCACAGTAGTGGTCACTGCTTTACCTATGGTTGTGAGTGCAGATGAAGTTTGAGATTTGCAGTTGTTTGAAAAGAGACACTTGCGTCCTTCATGAGAACTAAAAGTCAACCAGATGGCAGGAATATACAATGTTTGGGTGAGAGTTGAAGGATGGAAGCAAAGCTTGGGTCCTGTTTTCTTCTCTCTCTCTCTTTTTTTAAATTTTCTTTTTCTGTTTTTCAGCTGAGCCAGGCAGCATGCATAATCTTAGTTTTCCAACCAGGGATCAAACCTGTGCCCCCTTCAGTGGAAGCCAGAGTCTAATCCCTGGACCACCAGGGAAGTCCTTTGTTTTCCTCTCTGCTCGGTACCTTGGATGATCTGGTTTCAGAGGAACCCAAAGAGAACTTAGCTTGTTTTCTCTTATCTTTCCCTCCCCTGCTGTGTTCTTGTGTATCAGTCGCTCAGTTGTGTCTAACTCGTTGTGACCCCATGGACTGCAGCCTGCCAGGCCCCTCTGTCCATGGCATTCTCCAGGCAAGATTACTGGAGTGGATTGCCATTTCCTACTCCAGGGATCTTCCCAGCCCAGGTTTCCTACACTGCAGGTGAATTCTTTACTGTCTAATCCACCAAGGAAGCCCTCCTTGTTCTTAAAAGAGTCTATTTTTGTTTGCCTAGTTAGAATGTTTGTACTCTGTTATTTTGTATACATTTTCATTCTGATTTGGGTTGCCTAATTCTAGTATTTTACCTATATTCTGTACAATGTCCTCTATTGCTTTCAAACTTGTCTTTATGGTAGTATTTCTCTGATTTGTACAATTTCCTGTTATTTAAAATACCGCATGTTAGGTCATTGCCTTGAATTTCATCATCTAGAAATTGTCTCTGGTTAAAGCTATACCAGGTCAGAAAAATCTGGCTATATGACATTTTAATAAAATATAAACATACACCTTGGGGGTCATTGCTTACTTGTGAGATTCCAGGGCTCAGAAGTTTGGAGAGGGCTACAACCTTGGATAGAAGATGAAGACTGTTTTAGAAACAGCGTCACTCTGTGCCACTGTGGTAATCAAGGGCAGGATTGAGCAAATTAACAGTACATGCTGTCTTCTTACCCTGCCTTTTAATATGGTCAAGATATGGCAGGTGAATTCTCTACACATTTACATTTTTTTTTTTTTAAACTAGAAAGCCATAGGGAAGGAGAGAGTTCATGGCTACCCCAGAAGACATGGTAAACATTCAAAACACCTGATCTGTTTCTGCGGTTCATCTGGAAGAGATGGCACTGCATACAGGAAGGACTGTGACCCAAATTCATTCAAAGATATGACTCTGCACATTTTTCCTGCACAGTGTTGTGCTTCAACTTTTCATTTTTTGAGGGGACGGTGTTCAAAGTGACATTTAGGATATATGCCTGATTTTTGCTCAGCTCTCAGCAGATCTGGAATCTTTCATCTTTGAGATGGGTTCATATCTATGGATTAATGACAATCACCGACCCATAGCAAATGCTGGCAAAATTTTTGCAAACATGGGCCAAATTTTAGTTTTATTATAGAATGTAAAGTCAGAGCTGGCTTTGAGTTTTGTACTAACATATCATACAAAACTAATTTACAGTTCTTCCAGATGGGTTCAGAGTCTATGGCATGCTGCCTGCTACTCTAAAACGTACTTAGTAGAGAGGATGATAGTGAGGGAGGGAGTCTAGTTTGTTCCTAAGTGGGAAAATATGAAAGCTTTGCAATTTATGGCAATAAAGACTTGAATTTTTAAAAAATTACCACTGTAACAGCACCTTATCTAAATAGTTTCAAGGGAAATGGCAGAGAACCAATATTTTACAGAATGAGTCACACCAGGCTTTGTGCTCTGTGCATGATGTGTATTATCTTATTTGTTATTGCTGTACCATATGAAGTGGGTATCTGTTTTCATTTTTAACTGGAAATTCATTTACCTCTGACTTCTATAAATCATTTCTTTGTCTTTGTTACATATCAGATATGTGTGCGTATGTGCTATCTGTTAAACAAAAACATACTTTGTTGGCACGGAGTCAAAAATATCTTCCGGATAGAAGCTGACTCAGCTTGATTCTGTCTCCAGTTTCTGTGCAGGGCTGTGGTCTACAGTGGTGCAGGTTGCTTACTGGATGAGTCCCTGGTCAGGGAACAAGTGGGGGTATATTACAAACCCCAGTCCACTCACTGTACTATGTGCTTTGGTCTAGATCATGTCTGCTGGGAGAAAGGGGCACCTTTTGCTAGTTGATTCATCTATGTTTGCAGTGATTCTGCTGATGTGGATTCCTCAGAACAAATGAGCAACCCAGGAAAGGAACTTTGAAACTCTAGGTAATATCCTGTTCATCCTGGCATCTTTGGGTGTTTGTCTCTTCATTTCCCCCTTCTCTATCAGGCATCTTGGGACTCTCCCTTAGAAATCCATTAGTCTTGACTGCTGATCTCACTCTGGCACTAGCCTGGGAAAATGGCTGGATGAAGGATTCTGGCCTTCCTGTCTCCCTCTCTTCACTTCCCGCTGGGCATGGAGACCTGGCACTGATGCAATGGCAGTTTGCCCTTGCTAGGTAGTACTCTTTATGAATGGCTTAGTGAGTATTCATGTTATTCTTTTCTTATATCCTTTCCCCTAAAGCTGCATGGATAGTCAAGAAAGTGTCTACACACACACACACACACATTTAAAACCCCAGAGTTTCAAACTTTGGAAAATAGTGTAAAGAAAAAATTGATTAAAGTGCTGTCAGTTCTTTAGTAAATTTACTAAGCTGCATAGATAAATGAGTGTTAAAATATACAAAGAGAAAGGGATTGCTGTAACTTAATTTTAAAATATTTATTAAACATCTGCTTGATTCTTGGTGTGTTACATGCAGGAATGGAATACAAAAAAAATTATGTTGTGAACATGGGCTTATGACTTAGTTTAAAGAGATATGAAAACCATCAGTGTAATATATCTTATATATAATCTAAGTGTTGGGAAACAGGGACCCCATGGCACCAGATATGTTCTTCAAGCTCCGACTCTTATGTCCCCAGCCATCTTGCAAAGTCGGCTAACTCCTGGCCTTCATTTCCCTTATCTGTGAGTGAGACTTGGCGTTCTGTAATATCTTCCTCCCAGGCTGTTGTGTGCCTGGAATAAGATAATGCTTGCACGATACTTTAAAACTTCTAAGGCTCTTTATATATTGAAGGTTTAATGGTCCTTACAAAGAAAGATGAAAGAATTGCTGATAATTTATTTCAAAAAAAATAATTTTTTCTTTTTAAATAACATGTTTTGTGTGAAAAAAGTGCAGAGACTAAGGTATAAAGTAAAAGAAAAAAAAAAAAAAAAAAACCCAATCAACTGTATACTCCCAGTGATAATCATGTTTAGCATTTGATGTATGATTTTTTAAATCTTTACAAGTTTACATTAATTTATTAAAATTGAGGTACTATTATGTACAATTCTAAACCTACCCTACTTCCATCTTTGTATTAGTTTAAGATTTACAGAAAGCACATGGGCAGTTATTGTTATGGGCTCTCAGCAAATATCTGCTGCTGCTGCTAAGTTGCTTCAGTTGTGTCCGACTCTGTGCGACCCCACAGACGGCAGCCCACCAGGCTCCCCCGTCCTTGGGATTCTCCAGGCAAGAACATCGGAGTGGGTTGCCATTTCCTTCTCCAGTGCATGAAAGTGAAAGGTGAAAGTGAAGTCGCTCAGTCGTGTCCGACTCTTAGCGACCCCATGGACTGCAGCCTACCAGGCTCCTCTGTCCATGGGATTTTCCAAACAAGAGTACTGGAGTGGGATGCCATTGCCTTCTCCGTAGCAAATATCAGTTTTAGATATATCAATAGTTCAATGATTTCACACAGTAGCACTTCCTAACATGACTTTTATTGGATTTATACACAAAATTGATACATCCTTATAGAGAATGCCCAATGCAGCAGGCCTGGGTTCGATCCCAGGTCAGGCCCTTGGATGCCTCAACTAAGACCTGGTGCAGCCAGATAAATAAATAAATTCAATAAATATTAAATCCACCTCTTACCTATCACTTTGTCTCTCACTGAATCCTTTCTGCAATGAGACATCAAGAACCTGAGCTTTATTCAGTCTCGAGACCATGTGTGATCTCAGTGGAAAGATGTGGGTTTAAGTCGCAATCTGGGTTACATGGTTTCAGCATGATAAAATAAGGAAACGCTAAAAACCCTGGCTCCTTTTCAGTGCTACTCCCCTTGTTAAGGGGTGGATTTCCTCGTGCTATGGTGTAAATATAACTTTTAAAATACTGGAGAACTTCCCAAGTATTCAGACAGTGTAAAGATTTTGGAAAAAATAATTACCTGGAAGTTTAACTCATGCAAAATGGACTTTTTTTTTTTTAATATATGGATGCTTTTCTTAATACAAGGCACACTAGGAGTTTCAAATCATATATGCTTTAAAAAAGACTGTTTCCCAGGGACACTAGTAAGTACACATGTTTCCTTTGGGCCATTTGATTTGTATCATTTGCCTCATCTTGGTTAATTACACCAGTGTGCTCATAGTTATATAAATTGTCTTAGGTGACTTGATACTCTTGTTTTCAATTCTGATCAAATGTAAATTGGCAACACATTTCCTTATGGGCATATCCTTATCCTCTTTTAAACCAATTCTATCTTGAAATAAAACAAATGAAATGAAGACACTTGTAATTACAACCTCGATAGGTTTTATCTTATCACACCTTCAAGATTTCATGCCTTTCTATCTAGGTCCTGTCTTCTCCTCCCCCCTCTCAGTTCCTTTTCCTCTCTAGGTCAGATTAACAATGGAAAAAACCTCACAAGGATATTCAGAGGGTGAGAAAATGTTAGGATGGATCTGAACCTCTTTATTAATAGTGAGTTGCATAATAAATGCCGTGGGGTTGGTAGGTTTTACTGCGTCTGTTAAACATTAACAGTACTTGTACTTTCTGGGATATTGTTGAAGCCTGGATACTGCTCAGCCAATCACAAAGAAACAGGTTTCCATGGAAGCAATAGCATGGATTCATTTCATTCTCAATGGAATCCACACAGCAAGACAGATCTGTAAAAATAACCCATGTAAAATTGAAGCAAAATATTTCTGGGTATTTGTTTTATGCCTTTCAGTGTGTGTGTGTCTGTTTTCCATTTAAAAAATAATCTAAAAATATCTGGGCACTCATGAGAGCTCCCAAGGAAGCTAAAGCTCTTAGCCCAGCCTGGTTGTTTGTTGTTCTTCTTCTGAGCATGCATACCTGTGTGTTTGAAGGGCACAACCCTTCCTTGTTTATTTACATTCTTGAACAAAAACATTTTAGGCCAAACTTTATCATGAAACACAGAATATTCTGAATGTGTGGTGAACAATAGACTATTTACATAATATTTATATATCAATAATAAAAAAACGTAATTAATGATTTTTGATGCTCCTATATGATAGGCTTTGAACACTGAAACTTGGTACTATAGGAAGCTTTATTTTATAGGTGAAAATGGAAGCTCAGAGGGTGCAAGGAACCTCTTCAAGGCTGCAGAGTTTGAGTGGCAGAACTTGGTTTGCAGTCTGGGTTTACCTGGTTGGCAGATGCTATAATCCCAAATTACTATGCCATGTTTTTATTTTCATGAAGAAGAGCATCAGTATTATTTAACTGTTCCTGAAGTCAAAACACAGGCTATATCTCCATTCATATATACACACATTGATGTACATATATATATATATATTCACACACTAAACCCTGCTCTCTCCTTTTGCCATTGCTCCTATAACAAGCAGTGTATTTTTTTAGCTCTAACAACACTTATTCTACTGCAGTGACTGTGTTTATCTGTTTCCTCAGGGCTGGGCTCTGAGCCCTGCTGATCATCGATGGGTTTAGGCTGATCTGGATATTTCCGGAGGCTAGGACTCTGCTTGGCACAGTCCTACTTTGTATTAACAGAGTTGATTTAGAATCTAGTAGAGTTTGAATGACAAGCAAAAAAAAAATATATATATATATATATTTTGTTTTACATAAACCCTTAGCTGAAGCAAAATTGTATGGAGCCAGGGGAATGTTTGAATAAATGAAAACTTTTTGCTGTTCTATTCCCTGAACCAAGAAATGTGCCTGGTACACTTGAATAAATGAGATAAATATCTTGGAAGTATTTTAGAAGCATTATTCTTCATTCTTCACATTTTACTGTATTAATATAAAACGTTTATCTAATTAGTATTTATTAAAACAGGTCCTCTAAAATTGAAAATTGTCTGAGTACTTTGAAGTAATAAAGAGGAAATAGAGTGTCCTAATAAGACAGTTTCTTCCTCTATTATTTTTAATTCTTGAACTTGTTTGGCTGACACACCAACAATTCATATGTTGGTTAACATTGAGGAATCAAGTTCTTTCAATGTTCAGTCTTTTAAAGATGCATTTTATGATTCAGAGCTCTCTGAAAACCATTTCTTACTTGGTAATTGTGTTATTCACCTCCCTATCATAATGAACAGAGTCTATCGGATGTGACCTAACCTTTCCTTTATGACTCAGCACCATCACTCTATTATTTGTAAACTGTAGGGTTGTAGAGTGATGTCCTTGGGTGTCAGAGCTTGTATAGTCCCCATCTGCTTAATTTCTTTTTTTATTTCCCTTCCATCATCTCTGATCATTTGCACTGGTTTATCTGGTTCTGCTTCATAAATACAGTCCATTATATGTGTAATTCCATGTCTTCTGTTTGCTAAGGCTGATCTATGGGTTTCATGGGGTAGTAGATAGGTCAGTAAGTTTAATCAGCTATGGTAAGATGAACCCCTGAATATTTCAATTAGCTCTGGCCTATAGGCTTCAGGGTAAATCCATTTATCTTCCTCTGTAAAATGTATGAGCTTGGTTTAAGTGCATTCCTTATCAGTGCTAGAGTCTTTTTTCAATTGTTATCATTGTTTCAATTTTCAAGAAGGAAAGTGTATTTGGTTGAGTTCTATAGACTGTCTGCTGAATATGTGAGACTGTTATAATCTGCAACAAAGACTATAATCTACTTTGTTATTTTGAAGGGGAGACATTTCAAAGGCAGCTTCCTTTGGGGATGTTTCTAGGAATAGTGACTTGACATATGTGGGAATATATGTGTATATGTATATATAGAGATATATGTATTTATATATTTCTGTGAATTCACTTATATTCTATATTGTTTCTGAAAAGATTTAAGGTAACAGTAGTGACAACAGAAAAGGGAAAAAAATGGGTAAAGTTCATGAGCTTATGTAATAGATGTCAACACTTACCTTGTGTTAACTTGGCAGCCTGTTAATTTGTAGTTCTTTTTGCTTATAACTATCTTCAAATTATTCATGGGATTGTGGCAGGATGTCCCTCGGTTATGAGTAACCTTGGAGGCTGGTGTGGCTTGGTCACAATCTTGAGGAAGTTCAGTTTTATTTTTTAAATTGTCTAGATGAATTTTTTTTTTTTTTGAAGGAGAGTCTAAAGGATACGACAGACCAAAATAGTGTTTTTGACTATTAAGTTATAAGAAGCATTTGAGATAATCAGAAATAAAGGAGCCAGGGGTCCGAAGGGAAATGACTCAGGCATTCTTGAAAAGATATCAGCTAGTGCAGCTGTTATCTTTCTTTCTGGCCTGGTGCTGAAGTTTTGCCGTGAGAGGTCTTGCAGTGTTGATCTGACCAGGGTAGTTGCTGTTTTAAAACAATTTGATAGCCAGGTTTCCAGATCTGACAGAAAATAGTAGCTGAGATTCCTGATGTATTTTAAAGGGCTGCTGCTGCTGCTAAGTCACTTCAGTCGTGTCCGACTCTGTGTGACCCCATAGACAGCAGCCCACCAGGCTCTGCCATCGCTGGGATTCTCCAGGCAAGAACACTGGAGTAGGGTGCCATTGCCTTCTCTGATTTTAAAGGGCAGTAAAAGTTAATTTGCCCTATGATCATCTCCTCAGTGGTCTTACTTCACTTTAAAATTTTCATGGTTAGAGGTACTCTGCTGGATAAAAATGGATAAAGTCCATGGGCCTACATAATAGTCACCAACATTTACCTCTTATTAACTTGGCAACCTGGTAATTTGTAGTTTATTTTTGCTCATGTGTGATTGTTTAGTCACTAAGTTGTGTCTGATTCTTTGCGACCCCATGAACTGTAGCCCGCCAGGCTCCTCTGTCCATGGGATTTCCCAGACAAGAATACTGGAGGGGGTTGCCATTTCATCCTCCAAGGGATTTTTCTGACCCAGGGATTGAACCCGGGTCTCTTGCATTTCAGATGGTCTTCTGCATTGCAGGCAGATTCTTTACCGACTAAGCCACAGAGAAGTCCCTAACTACCTTCAAACTCTTTGTGGGATTGTGGCAGGGTGTCCCTCAGTTATAAGTAAGAAGGCAAGGCAATATTTTGCCTGAATATACAATTTAGGTATATTCAGGTAACAAGATGATGTTTTCCCTGCTGCTGCTGCTGCTGCTGCTGCTAAGTCACTTCAGTCGTGTCTGACTCTGTGCGACCCCCATAGACGGCAGCCCACCAGGCTCTGCCATCCCTGGGATTCTCCAGGCAAGAATACTGGAGTGGGTTGCCATTTCCTTCTCCATTGTGTTAAAGTGAAAACTGAAAGTGAAGTCGCTTAGTCGCATCCGACTTATAGCAACCCCAAATATACCATTAATGCCCTTTCTGAAAGTGAAAGTGAAGTCGCTGTAGCCTACCAGGCTCCTCCATCCATGGGATTTTCCAGGCAAGAGTACTGGAGTGGGTTGCCATTTCCTTCTCCAAATGCCCTTTCTGAACACACAAGCAAATTAACAAATTTAGGCAGCTTTCACCAGCCAAGAGTGGAGTGTGGCTGATCGAGATGCAAGATGAGAACATTTAAGATGGGCATGTCTGAAGTAAGAGGCGGTGTCCTAGGAAGACGTGGGAAGTGAGGGCTGACTGGGTGGGGAAAAGACAAAGCCATTGGACACCTGGCGGTGCATGTGCTGACTGCAGGAAGATGACGAAAGGAGAGATGAGGGAGTGAGGACTGCTCGACAGTTGTGCTCCAGGCTTGTTCCATTTTGGGGGGAAACATAAATGAGCTAAGAGTAAAGAAATCATGCCTTTGATTATTCTTGACCTTTTCCAATTAGGTTGTACAATAATTTAAAAGTAATAACTCCCTCTGCTTCCTGACTCAACATCCCAGCTAATTAGCTAAATCCTTTTGACCTCTGCCTGGTGACTCATCTTTGCTTCTGATTCTGAGACCATACTGGTTTACAACTAAAAACATTTAAAGAAACTTAGTACTGAATGTCTTTTCCTTGTTTTGCTTCAATCTTGTGACCTAGTTTTAGATTTTTTTCTCTGTTATTGAGGTTAGATGATCACCTTGCATAGAAGATGTAATAACCAAATCCCTGTTCAGTTTGTTTATTCATTTACCAAGTATTTATCAGATGTTTGCTAGGTGTCTGGTACTGTACTCAGAACCAGAAACACAAAGACAAATGACACATGGCCATTGTTCTTCAGAAGTTACCTTTAGTGCCAGAGAACTTGCCTTTATACTCAGGAGGGCTCCCAGGGCCCTTTATGACTGGAGTCCAGCCTGCTGCTAGGAAGCTTCTATCTTCCTCACTCACTTCCCTTTCCCTGAGTTTGGAGATCTGCTCCAGAACCCCATTTGTTGATTGAATCAAACTTTCATGCCATAGGAGTTTGTACATAGAATGTTTTCTGGAGAAAAAATTAATTTAAATATATTTGGAGACTCTCCAGAAAAGTTTTGAATTGTTTCCTGTTTGTTCCAAGGGTTGTATATTTTTCCTCATTGCCTTCACAGAGAAAGGTGAGTGGGTTCAATTCAATACAAGAAACAACCATTTTAAGGTATCTGCATCATTATATATACATCATACACATATACATATATGCATGTATAGTATATACACATGTATATGCACAAATTCACATGTATACATATACAGGTAAGTATACATGTATATAAATGCATATATAGGTATGCATTTAGGTATGTATGCTAAGTTGCTTCAGTCGTGTCTGACTGTATGGCCCTATGGACTTCAGCCTGCCAGGCTTCTCTGTCCATGGGATTCTCCAGGAAAGAATACTGGAGTGGGTTGCCATGCCCTCCTCCAGGGGGTCTTCCTGACCCACGGATTGGACCTGCATCTCTTATGTCTCCTGTACTGCCAGGCAGGTTCTTTACCCCTAGCACCATCTGGGAGGCCCTTAGGTATGTATACATACATATATATATGTACACACATACACACACCACATCTTTTGTATCCATTCCTCCACTGATGGGCATTTGGGTTGTTTCTATATCTTGGCTATTGTGAATAATGCTGCAATAAACATGAAATTCACACATCTCTCTGAAATCCTGTTTTCATATCCTTTGAGTATATGACCAGAAGTGGAATTCCTGGATCATATGGTAGATCTATTTTTATTTTTGGGGGGAACCTCCATATTGTTTTCCATAGTGGTTGGGCCAATTGACATTTCCACTAGCAGTTTACCAAGGGTTCCCGTTTTACCACATCCTCACCAGTCTTCTTGATAAATAGCCATTCCAGCAGGAGTGAGGTGATATCTAATTGTGGTTTTGATTTGCATTTCCCTGATGATTAGTGATGTTGAACATCTTTTCATGTACCTAGGGGACATTTTGATGTCCTCTTTGGAAAAATATGTACTTAGATCTACCCATTTAAAAATCAGATTATTATTTGTTAATTTGTATCAGTTCTTATAAATTTTGGGTGTTAACCTCTTATCCAATATGTGGTTTGCAAAAATTTTCTCCCATTCTGTGTGTAGTATTTTCATTTTAATTGTTTCTTTTACTGCGTAGAAGCTTTTGAATGTGATGCAGTTCTATGTGTTGATTTTTGCTTTTGTTTTTTTGTGCTTTTGGCCGTTGGCAAGACTAATGGCAAAAAGTTTCTTTTCAATGCTTTCTTCTAGGATTTTTATGGTTTCAGCTCTTATGTTTAAGTTTTCAGTGATCTATTTCAAGTTAATTTTTGTGAGTGGTATGAGATTGGCATCCAGTTTTATTGTTCTACATATGTTTCTTCAGTTTTCCCAGCACCATTTGTTGAAGAGACTGTCTTTTCCACTTCGGGTGTTCTTGGCACCCTTGTCAAATAGTAGTTAACTGCATATGCTGGGATTTAATTCTGGGCTGTCTATTTTGTCTAGGTGTCTATTGTGGTGGGAATACCATACTGGTTTTATTATCATGGCTTTATAATATGGTTTGAAATCTGGATGCATAATATCTCTAACTTTGTTCTTTTTTCTTAGAATTGCTTTGGTTATTCAGGATCTTTTGTGGTTCTACACAAATGTTAGGATTGTCTCTTCTATTTTTGTGAAGAATGCCTTTGTTATTTTGATGGGAATGTTGGTGAATCTGAAGATGACATTTAAACAATATTATTTCGTCTGATTCAGGGACAGAGGATGTCTTTCCATTTGTTCATGTCTTCTTTGATTTCTTTCAGAAGTTCTGTAGTTTCCATCGTAGAGAGAGATGGATAGTTTTTCATTGCACATGACTGATTCCTTTTAGTGGGCTAGAGCTGCTGCCAAGAGCTGGCTACCCAGCTACAGGTCAGGTTTGTCAGCCTTCATTCTGTGTGGCTGCTTCTCCCAGTGGAATGAGAGCAGAAGTGATGTAGTCACATGTAGGCCCAGGTAGTTAAGAAGTAGAAGGTGTCTTCATGATTTCTGCTCCTGTGTATAGAGAATCCAGCACAGGAAACCATGATGGTCCTTGGGAATGAAATCATAAGATGAGAGGAGTCAATTCCAGAAATACCACCTAGGGGATAGTCACCTCTCCTTGAAGAGCACCCAATTATAGGATTGAGAAATAAACCTGTAAAGTGTCAAACATCTAGGAGTTGAGAATATCTGTTACTGCAATTCGGAGAAGGCAATGGCATCCCACTCCAGTACTCTTGCCTGGAAAAATCCCATGGACAGAGGAGCGTGGTGGGCTTCAGTCCATGGGGTCACTAAGAATCGGACACAACTGAGTGACTTCACTTTTCCTTTTCACTTTCATGCATTGGAGAAGGAAATGGCAACCCCCTCCAGTGTTCTTGCCTGGAGAATCCCAGGGACGGGGGAACCTGTGGGCTGCCGTCTATGGGGTCGCACAGAGTCGGACACAACTGAAGCCACTTAGCAGCAGCAGTTACTGCAATTAGCATTCTGCACCTCATCTTGTTGGCTTAGTACAAATCACAAACCTAAGCACTTTAGGTGACACAAAGATGAGTCAGAAGCATCCAGAAGTTTGAAGGAAGGAATGCAAACAATTGTAAGACAAAGTGAAAGTGAAAGTCACTCAGTCGTGTCCAACTCTTTGCGACTCCATGGCCTATACAGTCCATGGAATTCTCTAGGCCAGAATACTGGAGTGGGTAGCCTTTCCTTCTCCAGGGGATCTTCCCAACTCAGGGACCAAACCCAGGTCTCCTGAATTGCAGGTGGGTTCTTTACCAGCTGAGTCACAAGGGAAGCCCAAAGCAGATTTTAATCATTTAGAATTTTAATAAGACTCTTTGAATTGCAAGTGACAGGCATCCAATTTAAACTAGCTTTATCAAAGAGGGAATTTATTAGCAGAATGCTCATATTACTGATAAAAAGATTGAAAAACCAACAAGGATATAATTGTTTCCTGGAAGAAACTGGGACCAGGGACTTACATGCTGCTAATACTCATTCCTTATAGATCAGTTATGGCCAGAGGAGCAAAGCTGTGGGAGAACTGGTAGCTCCAGTGGATACCACAGGACTAGTTGGGGGGCTGGGAGAGCAATACTCAGAAGTAAAGAAAGGCTCTTTTATTCTCAAAGAAAGGAAAAGGTATTTAGCAGACAAAATAATTGGTTTCCTCTACAGATGGAGTAATTATTTGCAAATTCACCTTTTTTTTTGTTTGTTTTGTTTAGTGTATTTTGCATGGTTAACATTTCCTGTTTTTATGACTGGCTCTTGAGCTTGAATTAGATCTTTCCTTTTTGTTCCTCTGTCTTCCCCCATGTCCAGGACTGTCTTGTATATAATAGGAATTAAACAATTATTTTTTTATTGGTTGAGAAAATGTAATTAGAGAAGTACAGTGGATTTGGGTCTCTGTATGTTGTCTTGATGCAGACACTCCCTTTTCTTCACCGAATCCTGCTCCTGTACATGAAATTGCAACTCTAGCTAGCAGTGGTTTCTGAACATGCTTTGTAAGTATCCACCTCTGATATGTTCTCCCTACTCTTGCTTCCCTTGGGAGCCTAGCCTCCTCCTCCCAACCAGTCTAAGGTCCACCACCCATACCTGATTAGATACAGGGCAAATACCACCCCCGCTGTGAGGCCTTCCCAGCCCATCACATGACACAGAGGTTTTTCTTCCTCTGAACTCCTCACTCTACTATTAACTGGTGACCATGTCTTCTTGCATTGTCCTTGTGTAGTTTCACACTGTTACATTTTGTGAACAATTAACATTTTAAAATAATTAAACATATCATTTAAATTTTGATTTTATTTTCCAACTAGATTGTGAATTATTTGAAGAATAGGAACAATCTCTCATGCCTTCTATAGTGGTTGATGAAATAGCTTAAGTGGTAGGCTTCTGATAAATCTTTGCAAACAGATTGAATTAATTCTTATTTTCAGTTTCAAGGCTGTTATCCCATATACAGCACAGCTAAGAGTCTGCAAATATTCACATGAATACAGTGCTTTTTAAATGAATATTTTTTCCTTTCATTTTTAAATTAAAGGGCTCTGCCACATGGTTGAGTCGAACATATCAGTGCTCTATTATTATTATTATCTTTCCATTTCTTTAAGATACAACCCTTAGGGATAATGAAACCTATTGCACAGAGTGAAACCAGTCAGGCTGCTTATTGACTTTGCAGAGAAGCAGTTTCTATAAAATTGTAAATGGTAATCATTAATTAGACTGCTTTTCCTACATTGCCCTGTGTAGTGGTGGATGGTATATGTGGTAATCTGAATGTGATATGTATGAAAAGCACAGGATGTGTGAAAGAAGGTGAGAAAAAGCCGGGCTGCAGAAGATGAAAAGCTACTACAGCTTCTGAGAGGATGCAATATGTGAAGATTAGACAATGCCTCGACTCTGAAGGCGGGTAGAGCAGGTTGGGCGCTTTAAATAATTTTAAACAGTTTCCCTCACTGTTTCCTTACCCTCAGCCGCACCACACACCGTTTGCTTCTAGCATTCGGCCCAAGGTCTTGTGCTTTCTGGAATCTCTCTGCTGCCCTCACTGGCTTCTTTTCAGCCATGATTGTCCCTTATTTGCAAATGACGCAAAGATTAGAGAAGGTTTCTTATTTTGTGTTTTTTTTTTTTTTTTTTTAAATAAGATTCTGAAAAGGCTCTATCTGCTGTTGAAATAAACAACTCTTGGCTTTAGAGACATATCTGTTCTCAACTTCTCAAAAATTATTCTCATTAATTGCTCAAAATGTACTATAACATAGAGTTTGATATTTGAGGAATTCATAGACTAATGAAAGGTTAAAAAAAGAAATGACTTTAGAGTCTATCTTGTTCACATCCCCTGTTTTAAAAATTAAAAAATTCCAATTCTGTGTAGAAAAAGGGGCAAAAAAAAAAAAAAAAAGAGAAAGTATAGTGCAACACTAACAACAACACATTTACAACTGAAGCACACATCTTAAACTTGAAATTCAATTTAAAATTTATATTACCAATCCAACAAGTAAAAATGGTGGCCCAGGTATATTTGTGGTATTGTCCTACATTTTAGTTTGCTTGGTTTGTTAGTCAGAAAGTAAGCCGTTGAAATCTCCACAGTTAAGGGACTGTGAGTTCAGATTCCTTGTGGGATGTGGTTTTAGTATGTTAATGGACTGGCCCACCCAGATCTGGGGTAGAATGGCCATAACATCCCCTCTCTTGGATTTTCTGTCTCACTGCACTGAAAACCAGCCTATTTTAACTTATTTAAAAATTATAATTCTGCATTTTCTATTCAAAATATTATAGCTATTTAATTTCAGGAGATATGCTTTCTAATTTTATGCTTTTCAAAGTTCCCACCATTGTTGTTGCTCTCTAGTCCCTAGGTCGTGTCTGACTCTTTTGCAACCCCATGAACTGTAGCCTGCCAGGCTCCTCTCTTCATGGGATTTCCCAGGCAACAATATTGGAGTGGGTTGCCATTTCCTTCTCCAGGGGATCTTCCCAACTCAAGGATGTAACCCAGGTCTCCAGCATT
Organism: Bos indicus; assembly: GCF_029378745.1. NCBI lineage: Eukaryota > Metazoa > Chordata > Mammalia > Artiodactyla > Bovidae > Bos > Bos indicus. The sequence goes on along the minus strand of NC_091760.1, from coordinate 89,958,706 downwards.
GGCAGGTGAATTTTTTTTTTTTTTTTTTTTTTACCACTGAGCCACCTGGGAAGCTCCAGGAAAGCACTAGAAGATATTAACTGCATATAATTGGTGCTGATATGATGATATGAACCACCACACCTTGTTTTTCTTTTCCAGCAACAGTGGTTAACATTTATTGAATTTTTAGCATGAACCACGTTGTTTGCTTATGTCAGTCATCACAGTGATTCCAGGGAGTGAGGTGCTGGTTATTTTTTCCATTTTATTGATGCTGAAACTAAGGCTTAGAGAGGTTACACAGTTCATTAGGTTTGAATCCAGACTGACACCAAGCCCACCTACTATTATGCTATAGTAATTTTTTAGACAAAGTGTTGGGTAAGGAGACTATCATCCTTGTTTCTAACCCCAGAGCACATGAAATAGAGCACAGGCACTCAAGGGATGTTCTGTCCTTCTGGGTGACCCGGGATGAAAAGGAGAGTAGAATTAGGTATGTAGATGATTGTCCCTTTTGAGTTGTGACTTTCTTTGTCACTTCTACCCCTGAGCACTGGTGCTCTGGGAGTCACCGTGGAAACTCAGGGTCCAGCTCCAGCTTCTCTCTGCTATTCAAATCTAGATAAGGACAAGGGGTCACCCTTGTAAATGATTAATGTGTTTCCACTTGAAAAGTATTATCCCGTTTTCTGTCACTACCTCCCTGCCAAGTAAATGTGTATGGTAGAGTGCCTGAATTTTTCAGGTTAGCCAAATATTCTGTCCTGTTTTCCCTTCATAGTCCTCAAAGGTCAATGGTTTGGTATTCAAACTATTATCTTAAGGATTGACTAAAGGCAGTCCCAGAAGCTATGCAAAAATCCTCTGTGATATGGAATCTAGAAAAATGGTATTGATAAACCTATTTGAAGGGAAGGAATGGAGACACAGAGGCAGAGGACGGACTTGCAGACACAGTTGGGGAAGGAGACAGTGGATGAATGGAGAGGGTGGCTTCAGCATATATACAGTATCCTGTGTAAAACAGATAGCTGGTGGGAAGCTGCTACATAACACAGGGAGTGTTGCCTGGTGCTCTGTGATGACCTAGAGTGGTGGGGTGGGGGAGGAGAGGGAGGCTCAAGAGGGAGGGGATCTATGTATAATTATGGCTAGCTCGCATTGTTGTATGGCAGAAACCAACACAACATTGTAAAGCAATTTTCCTCCAATTAAAAAATAAAGTCCTCTATGACAGAGGAGGTTTTGATTTTTGGTTTGGAAAAATGTGCTTAGAGAAGCAGCCTTCACACATTCTTCTCTAGACTTGACTCTTTAGTCTGAATTGCAGGAACACCTGTTTCATTGCAGTTTCAAGTTCACATCCAGATGTGTCTGGTGCCATGGTCAGTTCCCCCACAGCTGTGGTGCCTGGCAAGCAGGTTGCAGCTCATTGGCGTATCTCTCTGGGGAATGGGTGTTTTATTTATAGGCAGTGGGAGTTCACGGTGAAGAACGAAGTCTCGGTGGTTGCATTTTCTTTCTCATGGTATTGATAAATAAAGCCCAGCATTCCCTTCCAAACAGTGTTTCCAGAACCTGAACTCATGTATTCAGTAAGTGGACCAGGTTCTTCCTCAGCGCCAGTGCCTTCTTTTATAGACTCTCTTAATTAGGCTATTTCAGGGTAATGAGATGTCTGTGCCTGTCAGCTGAGGGAGCCAACAACTCTGCTTCCATTCACTGCAGAGAAACAAACTCAGGGGCAGCTGGGAGTGAGATTTGAAGGCAGTGCCAGCCCCACCTGACCTGCCTCTGCCAGGGCCCAACAGGTGGGATGAGGAGTGCGGTATTCTGGTTCTCTTTTGCTCTTCCCTCCAAGAGTGGGTCCATGGGAAGTCTGGTGGGATAGATGTCTACTCATCATCCCTAACACTAACACATGTTCACAATGGTCTACACACTTTGCCTTGATCCTTTGACGTTTGCCTCATTCAGTATTTCTAGGGGTCCTATGAAGGAGGGCCTGTTACTATTCCAGTTTGGAGAGGAGGCAGTCGAAGCACAGAGGGGCTCAGTGACTTGCTGCAGGTCACAGGGCTGGGAAAGCGGCAGTGCTGAGATGTGATCTCAGTTGGTGTGAGAGAGAGAGCTCCTTTGTTCCCTGGGTCCCAGGGAACTCTGCAGGGCCTGACCCACTGGGTGTGGTCCTTATGCCATTTCAAAGGGAGATGTAAGCTGTGCCAGGAAGACAAAGGACTGAGGGTGTTCCCTGCACTGTACTCTGTGGCACACATTCTCACGGTGCACTTCCCAGCCCCACGTAGTCCAACCGTGCAGGAGGTCCCCTCTCCCTGGCAGCTCTGGGCTAGGCCACAGCCTCCAGCAGAGAACTGAAACCAGGCTGCCTCTGAAAATAGAGGACGTGGGCAAAGAGGTGGCGGGTTCCTTTCCTTGCTGAGTAGGCACAGTGCCAACTCCTCCTGGAAGAACTTTCCTGTCTTCTTTTCTCCTTGACCCAGCAGGAGAGGACAGCTGAGTCTCCAGGCAATTCTTCACTGACTTTGAACACCGAGTCCTGTTCTAGAGAGATGAGAGGCTGCACATTTATGTTGGGGTGAACTCTGAAAGGTCAGTCTGCCCTTTTTAGAATAAAAATCTTGCTTTTTACCTCATGCGTTGTCCCACTGGCCTTGTGTGTATTAGTATGTGAAGAGTAGGCTAAAAGAAGAAACGCCAGAAACCTCATTTAGAGTTTTGGATAACATTCGGAGTTAGGTTTGTCTGTTGAAAGAATGCTTGATATGGGATGGTCAAAAACAGGATGACTCTCCTGTTCTGACTTTGAGGTCACTTTTTCTTGGTCAGTGGGCAGCGGCTTTTCCCCACCCTTCAGGTAGGACTGAAGAAAGCACAGGGCATGCATTTCTCTGAGAGTGTTCTGAGACATCTGTCTGTCTATCCATGGGGGAGCTTCCCTTTTGCAAAGTTTTACTCCATTCACTGGAGGACAAGCCACAGGGTTTCTGCAGGCCTACCTGAGTAACACAGTTGTACAAAAGGTACATCTTATGTTGGGAAAAGATAGCAGCCTTGTTCCCACAGCTCTATAAAACTCAGTGCTCCAGATGGCCACCCTGCCTCACTCCTTCAGAGCAGAGGCAACCCCCAGATTCAGGGTCATGGCAAAGCCATGTTTCAGAGTGTCCCTGTACCACAGCAGTCATGATCCGGGGGTCCTGTTAGATATGTATTTATATATATATTTGTGTACATAGCTGTGTATGTATGCATACACACTATATATACATATATACACATACATATGAAATACATCTGAAAGAACTAGGTTCTATGTTTATGTAAATAGTACCAGAATGGGTAACAGCTATTTTCCTTTATGAATGGGTTGTGAGAAGAAAAACTACCAATGAAACTCATAAAAGAAGGACTGAGAATGGTGTTTTCAATTTCCTTGGTGTAAAGTCATTTCCCCCAGATTAAATTGTCTGTTACTACCTTCCTGGCTAGTTTCTCTCAGATTAGATTTCTTGGAGTCCTCTCGAATTCATTTCTATGTTTTGGATGCTTTATTAACTGTATATGGCTGACACTTAATTTTATTGATAGAATTTGGTAAACATTAACAGATTACATGCTTCCCTTCTCCCTTCCCCTCATCCCACATGACTCCTCTCTGCTTTCCCCACCTTGGCCCCAGAGACAAGAACACTTATTACTTTGTTTTATAGTCATCCTGAAAATAGGCACCAGCTCCCGCGTGTGTAGCATACAGAATTCTAATGAGCACAGAGCCAGCTCTTCAGTCCTCCACTCTGATTTGAGCAGGGTGATGTCAACCTGTCTAGGAAGTATTGAATTGATTTTAAAATTGCTTTCAGGGTGAGTAAATTGGTGGGACCATGCGTTACCCTCAGGCTGCCCTACACTCAGTCACAATTCCCTGTTTATCTGAAGACCAGAATTATTAGAAACCATCTGAATAGATGCCCTTCAAAATATAAGTCGAGGGAATGTTGGTTTTGTCTTAAGCCTCAATTTTATAAGTTGCCATTATCTTCAGTTTAAAATTGTCAAACATATTTAGCTTCCAGTTTGAGTATTTTCTTTCTAATTCTAGGATTTGATTCATTTACTAAAACCGGGAATTGCTCTTTTGAATCATCTCTTCTATCCCTCCCTCTTTCCAGCATCTTCCTCCTACATGTTTCTTGGAGTACATTTTGGTGCTTCAGCATAAAGAGCACTATATAATGTTTTCTTTGATTCCCATTCTGCCATGCAAAATGAAAAGCCCTAGCATCCAGTATGTGAAAAACTGACATTGTGAGCTATTTGTAAAAACAGGCTATATTCAGCAAGACACTGTCTTGCTGAATATCAAAGCCAGATAAACTCTCTCCATACCAAAAACCAAGGACAATGACAATGAAAATTCCAACCCCAATACATCACCAAATGCATGACAACTCTTCCTTCAACTCTCTAAAATATGGTTAGGTTTTTAGATTGCTACTGCTAAACCGTTTGCTTTTCTTCTTGCAATCTGCTTTCCAACTTGCTAGTTTAGCTAGTGATTAATGAGTTAATTAGTAAAGATTTATAAAGTTCTTTGAAGAATAAACATACTATTTACTGTGAACCTGCCTTTTATAACATTAGATTAAAGCCACTTTAAGCTACTTACAAAAACCCAAAACTGAAACCTTTAAAATTTAACTACAGTGACTTCAGAAATTTTATTAGCCTTTTAAATACCTGACTCCAGTAACTCACCTGGACTTCCCAGGTGGTGTAGTGGTAAAGAATTCTCCTGCCAATGCAGAAGATGGAAGAGACATGGGTTCCATCCCTGGGTTGGGAAGATCCCCTGAAGGAGAAAATGGTAACCCACTCCAGTATTCTTGCCTGGGAGATCCCATGAACAGAGGAGCCTGGGGGATACAGTCCATGGGGTTGCAAAGAGTCAGACATGACTGAGCACACAGCACACATACATTTGCACTTAGGATTACCTTTCACTTAATCTCAGTAACTCAAGGTTTTGATTTTTTGGTTTTTAGTTGATTGGACCCTTTCTGCTGGAGAAATTTCCCAGCACATATTCTTTAACAATGACCATTAATTACTATAAGTATTCCTGAGATTACCCTCCTCCCACTGAAGCAAATCTGACTACTGAATAATTTGTTAAGCCATATGAGGTATACAAGAAAATGTATGATTTATTATTTGTCCCCAAAGAACTTATAGTACACATAATTCAAAACAGTAATTCATAATATAAGACAGAATTTGATGTGTCAAATGAATGGTGTAAAAAAGTTGATGTCCTGGGAGTTGTTGTTCAGTCGCTAAATTGTGTCCAACTCTTTTTGACCACATGGACTGCAGCATGCCAGGCTTCCTTGCCTTCACTATCTCCTGGAGTTTGCTCAAATTTATGTCGTTGAGTCAGTCAAGCTATCTAACCATCTCATCCTCTGCTGCCCTGTTCTCCTGCTCTCAATCTTTCCCAGCATTAGGGTCTTTTCCAATGAGTTGGCTCTTTGCATCTGGTAGCTGAAATATTGGAGTTTCAGTTTCAGCATCAGTCCTTCCAATAAATATTTAGGGTTGATTTCCTTTAAGATTGACTGATTTGATCTCCTCACACTCCAAGGAATTCTCAACAGTCTTCTCCAGCACCACAATTTAAAAGCATCAACTCTTTGGTGCTCAGCCTTCTTTATAATCCAACTCTCACATTGGCACATGACTACTGGAAAAACCATAGCTTTGACTATATGGACTTTTGTCAGAAAAATTATATATCTCTGCTTTTTAATATGCTGTCTAGGTTCGTCATAACTTTCCTTCCAAGGAGCAGGTGTCTTTTAATTTCATCACTCCAGTCATCATCTGCAGTGATTTTGGAGCCCTAGAAAATAAAATCTGGGAGTAGGGAGAAAGATCTTTTTTTTGTGGGTTGCTTTGTTTCCCAAAGGAACTCAACAGAGGCAGGACTTTGAGTTGGTCTCGGAAGGACTCAGTCTTTGTGGAAGTGGAGCTTATTCCAGGCTAAAGGAGAGCTGACAGTAACAAAGGTACTCCTGACACATGCTTAGGAGTTAGTGCATAGATGGGCCTGACTTGAAGGCTGGTTCATTCAAGTAAGAATAAGTTTGGAAAAAACATCAAGGTAGAGAATATCTCAAGGTGCAGGCTGAGGAAAATTGTGTTTAACTTTGTTGTTGTTGTTGTTCAGTCGCTAAGTCCTGTCTGACACTTTGCAATCCCGTGGACTATTAGCACGCCAGGCTTCTCTGTTGTTTACTGTTTCATGGAGCTTGCTGAAACTCATGTCCATTGAGTCGGTGATGCTATCCAACCATCTTATTCTCTGTCATCTCCTTCTCCTCTCGCCTTCAATCTTTCCCAGCATCAGGATCTTTTCCAGTGAGTCAGCTCTTCACATTGGGTGGCCAGAGTAATGAAGCTTCAGCTTCAGCATCAGTCCCTCCAATGAATGTTCAGGATTGATTTCCTTTAGGATTAATTGGTTTGATCTCTTTGCAGTCCAAGGGACTGTCAAGAATCTTCTCCAATATTGCAGTTCCAAAGCATCAATTCTTCAGTGCTCAGCCTTCTTTATGGTTTAACTCTTATATCCATGCATGACTACTGGAAAAACTATTCTTTGACTATACAGACCTTTGTTGACAAAGTACTGTCTCTGCTTTTTAATATACTGTCTAAGTTTGTCATAGCTTTTCTTCCAAGGAGCAAGCGTCTTTTAATTTCACGGCTGTAGTTACCATCTGCAGTGATTTAAGACAGTCTCTCACTGTTTCCATTGTTTCCCATCTATTTGCCATGAAATGATTGGACTGGATGCCATGATCTTCATTTTTTGAATGTTGAGTTTTAAGCCAGCTTTTTCATTCTCCTCTTTCACCTCATACCTAGAGTTTTCAAGCAAAGAAATTATTAAATCCTTTATTTCACCACTTTGAAAGTGGTGGAAAAGTAAATCTTATCTGTAAAATAATTAGTCAACCCAGAGTATAGGATACAATCTAGAGTATAGGACTTATACCAGTTCAGAACAAAAGGGAAATTAAAACTCAAAACAGTGCCTGGAGTGGGTGTAGCATGTACTTGTTCCTCCTCCTTTTCCAATAATTATAAGGTGGTGACTTTGAGGGGTTCCTAAATCTTTCAGAATGCCCTCCACATAGCAGTGTTCAATATCTGGGGATGGATATATGAATAAATAGCTATTTTGTTGGTGAACATAATAAGATGAACAACAGCCATCATGTAAAACCTGGAAAGAAATTGCCTTTATATAACTTACTTTCTGTTTCATTAGGGATTAACTCATTTTTATCTACATTTGATGTGAGGCTGGACAAGAAAGCAGATCCTTTTTACTCTGCATTTAAAAGGTAAATGAAGAGCACAGAGTAAACAAATGAAAGCAAACAGAAAACCAAGTTAAACCAAACAAAAGCCTGACACGTCTTACATGTTAACAAACCGAAATAATGTATTGTTGATTGGCTGTCCCTTGGGAGAAAAAGTAGCTAAACAACCTCTTGAAGAAGGACATTTAAATGTTTTCCAGGTGGCTTTTATTCTGTCAGAACCCATTATGCTGAATGGGGATATATATTTACAGGCTGCTAATATCCAGCTGATAAGAAACCATATCTGAATTATTTCTAAGTGTCCTGGGAGCCCAGAGGCAGCTAAAAGCATCTCTGCTCATATGTCACTTTCAATCAATTGCAGCTGTTACCTGAGCTGTCATTTACCCATAATCAAGAACTAGGACTTGAACCTGAATCAAGCTTCAATTTTCTTGCACTTGAAATTCTCAAAACAGTAAAAAACTAAATGTAGTCAGTGTTAGTTATATGATGACTTGCCTTTTAAGAGTACTAGATAATTCAGCAGTAAATTTTGGAATAAATACTCAAGACCCAAAATGATTTCTAATCTTGAGTAGTAGTTTTATTATTTGTCTCTTTCTGCAAATATGGGTTTTCTTTCAATGAAGATTTCATTTCTGGTATAATTACTAAGATCAGAGTTTGTGTATTGTTGTCATATATAAGGGGTTTAGTAAAGTCAGGGAGCATGGGTTAAATCTTACTTTATTTGATTAATATTAAGTATCATTTATTTTTATTACATAGGTTTCTTCTGAAGAACAAAACCCTGGAGTTGCCTTTAGGAACTCAGGGCAGTTAAGCCATGTAACCTCTCTGATTTTCAGGTTTTGCATCTAGTCTATAAAATAAAGGGTTGAACTAAATGATAGCTAAGGCCTATTAAATTACTAATTCTAATATTATTTATGATCCTGTGATTTCAGCTGGTTTCCATCGTAACTGGTGGCTACCTCTAGAAGTTCAAACCTGAAAGGAGGTAGTGCATTTGCATTCATTCATTCATCAGCCATAGAGCTTGGGATTCAACGTGGCAAAGCCTGCTTACAGGCACATTATGTGATTCCTCTTTTGCAGCCATTTGCCTCATTTGTTTACAGTGATTGTTCTCAAAACGGTGGTCCCTGGACCAGCACTGTTAGTGTCATGTGGGGACTTGCTATTAATAAAGACACAGATTCTCAGGTGCTGTCCCAGACCTACTGAATCAGGAACTCTGCAGTTAAAGCCCAGCTATCTCGGTTTTAACAAGTCCTCTAAGTGTTGCTGATGCATGTTATTTTAGTTTATTTTATTTTTCATGTTAAAATTTGATGACCTGCGGTTAAAATTGTAGGTTCAAACTCTGAGGTGTTAATTCTGCACCCTGACCCTACCTCACATTATTGTTATAAATTCTTCCATTATTTATCAGATTGGAAAAAATGCTTAGCTGGCTCAGCTCTATTGCAACTTGCAGATCTTGAACTATTCATTTAGATTGAGGTGTTTTTCAGTATCCTTCAAAGGCATCTATTGCTCTAATTCACAGCTCTATACAAATGAAATTCTGTCTTTCCTGACTCCTCAGTGATACCCTGTTTTTGCTTAGACCTATTTCCTTACTGTACACTTCACTTATCCTTATTCTTTCCCATCTCCATTTCTTGGCTCATACTATTTTCTCCTGGAATAAATTCTGGATTTTCTCTCTGCTGCTGCTGCTAAGTTGCTTTAGTCGTGTCCGACTCTGTGCAATCTCATAGACGGCAGCACCGGGCTCCCCTGTCCCTGGGATTCTCCAGGCAAGAACACTGGAATGGGTTGCCATTTCCTTCTCCAATGCATGAAAGTGAAAAGTCAAAGGGAAGTCGCTCAGTCGTGTTCTACTCCTAGTGACCCCATGGACTGCAGCCTACCAGGCTCCTCCGTCCATGGGGTTTGCCAGGCAAGAGTACTGGAGTGGGTTGCCATTGCCTTCTCCAGGACTTGCTCTCTACCAATCTAAATTGATCTAAACTTGCAGATAATTACTATCTCTAAGAAGCTTTTCCTTAATCTCACCCTATAGGCACTCCTCCCATTAAAATAAAAAAAAATTCTGTCTCTTGAATACCCTTAAATGTATCACCTAGAACAGCATTCCTCAAATGGAGTTATACAACTCAGTCACCTGAAAGAGGTCTTTAAAAGTATAAATTCCTATGTGCCCCTACCATTGACCTACTGAATCAGAATCTCTTGGGTGAAGGTTTTTACCCAACAACCTTTAGCCCGGTTCTTAGTAGATCCACATTGCAGCTGGAAAAGGTGTTCAGAAATCACTGAACTAGAAGAGGGGTTGGGACACCGGTTCTGGTAAATATTTTGGGCTGATGAGCCATACAGTCTCTCACAATTATGAATCCACCATCAATCTCAACACAGCTGTTACAGTACAAAAGCAGTCATAGATGATATTTAAACAAATGGGTTCAACTTTATTTACAAAAAATATGGTCCAGGAGCTATAGTTTTCTGATCCCTGAGCTAGATTAATATTTAATTTAGTAAAAATCAACTACAGTGTCTAAACTGTTACTCTACACTCAGTAGGTACTTTTGGGAAGAACTAATAATAATAAATAAAGGAATCCAAAGTAATGTACTTAGTGGACCATTTTAAATTTGAATGAGACAATAATTGCAAAGTAATGCTCCTAGATGATCTTGACTAAAATCATGCTGACATATGGAAACTCTTGGTGGTCTGGGGAGAGGGAAGCATGGAGTATACATCTGAATTCTAATTAAGCCTGATCATTTCTTGGTTTTCCATCTATAAATTATATTCTACCTAATTGACTTCCTGACCAAGGTTTGGTTGAAGAGTAATTTGTTTAATGTTTTGAAAAGGCTACATAGATGCTGAGTGTTATTGCAGAACAAGGTTTCTAAGGAAGAACCAAGAATTAGCAGCTCTAAATGCCCAACCCCCACCCGTTGTTTTTTTGTTTTTTGTTTTTTTTCCTGATTCCTGACAAAAGCTTTAGTTAAATGTCTCCTGGAAAGTGGCACTTAGCCCCTAACTCAAATGTCACTCTGCTCTCCCATTTTACTCAGGAAAACCTCAAATACATTGTGTGGGTGATACTGAAAGAGGTCAGGATCAAAGTGTATTTAAAGTTGCTAAGAGGAAGCAGATGTTCGTTTTAGCTGGGCAAAAGATCCTCAGAGTTTCCAGTGAAATATAAACTTCTTGAAGGCCCCGTGGGATCTATGCCTTAAAATGTCATGGTTTTGTTTACGCTTCTCATATGCAAAGCAGTGGTGAGATGTGTTGTTCTGGGAGAGATAGAGGGAAGTTAATGAGCTGGAAACAATAAGGAACTCTATACTTGGAAAAAAATTGGAACGGATGTTGTCCTTAAAAAAAAATAGAACAAGATTAGAATAGTCATTTCCCTCCATTCTGCTTTACATTTATACATATTTTTAAACATCTATCTCTGAATTATTCTGGTTGGCTGGAATACCAATTAGTTTTCTTTAATACTTTTTGCTCTCATCTTTTTCCAAATAGAATAAGAAGTTTTTTCTTATCCTTTAGAGATTGTACCTTTCTCAGTATAGTTGGTAACCAAGAGATAGTTGCAAAGTAAAGAATAGTTGGTGGCTTTTAAACTTCAGCTGAAGCCAAAGTATGAAACTAATGCTTTGAAGAGTGATCTGAATGCAGACAATTATAATTTTCAGCCAGAAAAGATGCCCAGAGACTTGTTATTTTTTCCTGATCACAGGGCATCAGGTAAAATGCTGTGGTAAAATGCTAAACAAATGTAATATTTTGTGTATTGTATTTTCTTAAACACTTGAGAAGAAGGTAAGCCAAGGAGGATGAGGGATCCTCCAAGGTGCAAGACCAGCCTAAAGCTGAGAAGGGAAGAGGGGAAGCAACTGCAGTGTTCTCGGTTCCTGAATTGCTTCAGAATCATTTCTATGTTAAGGTCACTATTGTGAGTGGTGAGCTTGTTTTTTCTATTTACTCTTTCTGGGTAAATCAATGAGGGATTAATTGGTCAAAATTGAAATACAACTATAATGTCTATGCTGCTAAGCATATAATTAATGAATTTGGTTTTCTACACATTTTGTTGAAGTTTGTTAATTTAGTCCTAGATCCTGGTGCCATCATGGGGAACTAAGACAGATATGAATAGGCTAGGAAGACTACAAAAAGACTACAGCTTTTTCTAGGGCATTTATCTGAGTGATTGTAAGGAAGCCTGGCTGGTCTTCATTTTGTAAGGCAGAGGGAGGAAAGAACATCTATTACATTTGAGTGATACAAAGACATCTTACACTATAAGCAGCTCACTTCTAGGAACCAGATCTTAATCACATTCTCATGCCCAGACCTGGCAGAGAGAAGAACACTGTGAAGGTTCTTTGCTGGAAGAATGCCTACCACGTATTAAGGCACAGAGTAGAATTAAAAGCCCATCTGTGAAATAGTAATGACAGTTACTTGCCTGTCTTTACATCTCATCGCAAGGAAATGGATGAATTATTTTACCTTGTTAAGAAAAGTGCCATAGAGTCAAGATGCAATAGAGCTGGAAGGTACCCTCATTATTCCAGTTTTGTAGATGAAGGAATTGAGATTCAAAAAAGAAAAATTCTCCCTGAACACCATTTTGGTTGTGGTTCTCACAAACATTGATGTAGAGCTTGTCCATTTGCACAGTTTATTTTATTTTCATTGCCTCTGTTTGATCCCACTAACAACCCTGCCATGTACAGCAGTTGCACTGCACCCATGAGTGCCACGATTGGTTCGATCTACAAGTGTGAAGATACCAAGGGATGACTGTATGTTGCCATTTTATTAAGGGACTTACTGATTTGAGTATCTCAGTCTAACTCATCTGGAACCACTTCCCCAGACGCAGAGGGACTTGTATACTGTTACAATAATAAATTCACCTTATAGATGAGAACACTGGGCTTTCGGGAGATGAAGTGAAGCATCATTTTTGCCTTCACCCTCTCTTCATTCCTTGTATCTACTCAATCATTTAATCCAGTGGAGACTAACTCTTAACTATTGCTGGAGTCTTCTCGTGTTTGCGTATTCCCACTACCCCTGCTATAGAACAAAGCACCTTACATTTTCCTCTTGATGACAGTGACAGCTCATTGTTCACCTACTTGATACCAGGTTTGACCCTGACCCCAACCCTGTTTCCTGAATATTCTAAAACAAAGATAAGATCACATTACTGCTCGTTTTAAAACTTTGAGTAAATCCCAGAGTGCATGTCACTAATGCATGACAGAAATTTCCTTTAGATCCTCTGCCTATGTATTTTGCCACAGCACTCACACATCCTGTTCTTGTTCTCCTCTTCCTTGTCTATAGGCCGTTTCCTGTTTTATAGTTCTCAATGGGTCAGCTGATGACGGGAGAGCAGGACAGGGAACATCTCTTTCAACTTGCAGATGCATTCATTGAATTCATTTAAATCTCTGTTAGCTAGCCTTGTGCCAGATATTTTATTAGACACTCAATAAAGTTTTCCTGAATGAATGGTTGATTGAAAGATGGATTCCTTTGCTGCTGCTGCTGCTGCTGCTGCTGCTAAGTCACTTCAGTCATGTCCGACTCTGTGCGACCCCATAGACGGCAGCCCACCAGGCTCCCCTGTCCCTGGGATTCTCCAGGCAAGAACACTGGAGTGGGTTGCCATTTCCTTCTCCAATGCTTGTAAGTGAAAAGTGAAAGTGAAGTCGCCCAGTCGTGTCCGACTCTTAGCCACCCCATGGACTGTAGCCTACCAGGCTCCTCTGTCCATGGGATTTGCCAGGCAAGAGTACTGGAGTGGGGTGCCATTGCCTTCTCTGATGGATTCCTTTAGTTCCATTCAAAGCCAAATTTCCAATATCTTTGTTTACTGATGGCAAGAGGTATGATTTACTCTCCCCAGAATTCTTGACATGTAATGTGATCAAAATGGAGGTTTCATTTGGGGATTTTTTCCTCTAAATCTTTTCTAATAATCTTTAATCAGTTTGTATTTGTTTGTAGATATTAGGTTGGCCATCTCTTGTAGAATATATGTATGAGTGTATATGTATATATATATACACAGTTGTGTCCAGTTGTGTCTGACTCTTGTGATCCCATGGACTGCAGCATGCCAGGCTTCTCCATGCCTCACCATCTCCTGGTTTGCCCAAGTTCTTGTCCATTGTATCAGTGATGCCATCCAGTCATCTCATCCTCTGACACCCTCTTCTCCTTCTGCCCTCAATCTTTACCAGCATCAGGGACTTTTCCAGTGAGTCGGCTGTTCACATCAGATGACCCAAATACTGGAGCTTCAGCTTCAGCATCAGTCCTTCCAGTGAATATTCAGGGTTGATTTCCTTTAGGATTGACTGGTTTGATGTCCTTGCTGTCCAAGAGACTCTCAGGAGTCTTCTGCACACAGTTCAAAGGCATCAATTCTTTGATGCTCTACCTTCTTTATGGTCCAGCTCTAACAACTAACTGTATGTGATTACTGGGAAAACCATATCCTTGACTATATGGACCTTTGTCTGTATAGAGTCTGGCAGAGTGATGACTCTGCTTTTCAACACACTGACTAGATTTGTCATAGCTTTCCTGCCACAAAGCAATCATCTTCTGATTTCATGGCTGCAGTCACCATTCACAGTGATTCTAGAGCCTAAGAAGAGGAAATCTGTCATTGCTTCCACCGTTTCCCCTTCTATTTGCCATGAAGTCATGGGGTTGCAAAGAATCAGACACGACTGAGCGACTTCACTTTCACTTTTCACTTTCATGTGTTGGAGAAGGAAATGGCAACCCACTCCAGCGTTCTTGCCTGGAGAATCCCAGGGACAGCAGAGCCTGGTGCCCTGCTGTCTATGGGGTCGCACAGAGTCGGACACGACTGAAGTGACTTAGCAGCAGCAGCAATGGGGTTGGATGCCATGATCTTGTTTTTTTTTTTTTTTTTTAATATTTAGTCTTAAGCCAGATTTTTCACTCTCCTCCTTCACCCTCATCAAAAAGTTCTTTAGTTCCTCTTTGCTTTCTGCCATTAGAGTGGTGTCATCTGCATATCTGAGGTTGTTGATGTTTCTCCTGCCTATCTTGATTCCAGCTTGTAATTCATCAAGCCTGACATTTCTCATGATGTGGTTAGTGTGTAAGTTAAATAAACAGGGTAATAACAGACAGCCCTTTTGTACTCCTTTCTCAATCCTCAGCCAGTCAGTTTTCCATACAGAGTTCTAACTGTTGCTTCTTGACCTACATACAAGTTTCTCAGGAGACAGGTAAGATGGTCTGGTATTCTCATCTCTTTAAGAGCTTTCCATAGTTTGTTATGACTCACACAGTCAAAGGCTTTAGCTTAGTCAATGAAACAGAGGTAGATGTTTTCCTGAAATTCCCTTGCTTTCTCTCTGATCCAGCAGATGTTGGCAATTTGATTTCTGGTTCCTCTGCCTTTTCTAAACTCACCTTGGACATCTGGAAATTTTTGGCTCGAGTAATGCTAAAGCCTAGCATGCAAGATTTTAAGCATGACCTTAATAGCATGGGAGATGAGTACAATTGTCTGATGGTTTGCACATTCTTTAGTACCGCCCTTCTTGGGAATTGGAGCACAAGGCAGTGATCCATGAAGGGGCTATATAAATATATATATATCCCTTAATAATTTTACTTTTAAGGGTATTTAATGAATATACTATTAATACTACTGATTTATTAAATCTGGTTGTGAACTTGTATGAATTAACAGTAGATAGGATTTTTATATGAATTTTACAGATGTTACTTCTATTTTGAAATATGAAACATTTTAATATATATCTATTGTTATGTTGCAAATGAAGATTTCATTTCATTCATTGTTTGAGATGTGAAAAGAAGGACACCTTTTTCATTAGCCTTCTATCTTATCATGTTAATATGGACATTTACTTTTAGCAGTGATTACTGAGTTCTTCTTTCTGGTGAATGTATTAACAAGTGTGTCAGTATTTTTCTCCTTTAATCTTCAGGATATGGGTCTATTAATTTCTTAATTGACCTCCAATGTGCTTGAAAATTAGGAATAATAAACACGTACAAATTAATGCCTGTTTATATTGAACAGAAAAATATTTTGGATTGAACAGACTTTTGGCTTGTATATTGTTCATATAATTTGTTCAATTTTTTTACATTAGCTTTTTAAAACAAAGGCATGAAAAATTTGCATATGTAAATGATGAGAAGTATTTTTTTCCTTACTGATCTTATACCTTTGATTTTATTTTATCTACTCTTTGGTTGGCATTGATATGCCTTTTATTAGCACTTTTCTTTTCACTTCCAAAATGTTGGCCAGCTATGCTAGGTTTGAATATTCCCCTTTTGATGGTGCTTTTAAAGCTAATGGAGGTGAGAGTATCAGGGAAGGAGGAGGAAGGTGTCCTTGGAGGGTTAACTTGGAGGACATGACCCAACCAGCTGAGTTGGTTCAGAATTGGGCACAGTTGTGCATATCAGCCTGGACCCTCTTGATACCTGAGGGGGTGTCTCTCGGATTGGGATGAGACTGTGAAGAACAGATGATAGCAAATCTGGGTATGGAGCCTACACCTGATGCAGATGGTATATTGTATGAGGTAGGGTGCATTATTAAAACCGAATCCAAGCATCAAGAAGTGTGGCTCATTGTCTTGATGAATCATAGCATAAGTGGCAACTTCTAGTCTTATGTGTGCCCTGTTAGTTCTTGAGCTAATTCTGACAGAACAAAGGGTATTTTGTTACAGCTACCTCCCCCTCGGCCACCTGCAGCCCAGATTAAGTGATTTCTATAATCGAAGTCTGTTGACCTAGCTGTGCCTGCCCTGTGACACTGGTCCTTTTTGATGCCTGCAGTGCAACCTCTAACCTGCTCACCACCTGCACCAGGCTCTGCAGTACAGCCTGTGAAGCGCATCCCCTGAGTGACAGCACTTCCTACCATACCCCTACTCCACACCATGTTTGTCTGGCTGACCCTTGTTGTCTTTCTGCCTAAGGTTGCATTGCTGAATCCTAATTTATTTACCAAACACCAAGTCAGAACCATGTAGTATTCTGTAGCACACCATTAGCCCCAGATGTTTATTGGGGTGCTAACATATGTAGACCACTCCCCCAGGATGATGGCTGCTGACTGGGTCTGTCTCCACTACACCTTTCAGACAACCCAGAACTCAAATACTGGGTCTTGTCCCTTTCGATCTTCTTACCTTTGCCCAGAGCTTGTTGCTGCAGTAGGGTCAGTTACCCTAGTCCCTGTTCTAAGTGATTAGTTGTCTCTGCCAGCTCCTCCTAACTTCCTTCCTCCCATATTCCTATATATTCGTTATGACTCCTGCCCAAGTTACCTTAAATTCTGAAGGTTCTAAACCCGATTAGTGTGCTTGGTTTGTCCATTGATTTGTAGGTGACAAATATATGTCAAATGGATTTGTCCCCAGAGGGCAGAAAATAATATGTTCTAGAAGCAAAGAAACCTTTGGGAGCCTTAGGCATGCATGAAGTTTTCAGTAGCCCATGAGCTTTGTTATCTTACTTTTAATGTACTTGTTTTTCTTACCTATCATAAGATTGCTGCCATCAAAAGCCTTGTTGTTATTATGTGTCAGGGCTTTAAAAACTCTGATACATAATTACTCTGGTTAGCAGCAGAGTAGAGTCATAGTCCAAACAGATAAATTAAGCACAAGGCCCTTGGATGTGAGGTCTTGCCTCAAGTGTCACAGACTGTCTATAAACCCCCTGTCTGAAAGTGGGTAGAGGTGGTCTGAGATGTAATGACTTGTGCCTGTGTATAATGGGCCCCACAAATGATACCAGGGCTGGAGGATGACCAGGCAACCAGATTGTGCCACTGTTCTGAGTGGAATAACATCTGAGGGGGTTCAGGAGGTAAGGTGAATTAGATCACTGGGAAAGTACAAGCAAGAGGTGAGTGACTTGGAAGTTTCAGGTGAACACTAAAGATCAGAGAATACGCATTTGATTACTGGAGGTGCTTTAGGTTATATATATATATATTTTTTTTTTAATTTTGCTCTTAACTTTGCTATCAAATTATCCCAACAGATGAAATTAAGAAAGTGAAGTGTTTTTTTTTTTTCTAATTTAGATTTTCCAAAAGTGAATTCCAAGAATCAGCTGTGTCAGTGTCCCTCGCAAAAATGCACATTTTCATGCCCCGCCTGAGACCTGCTGAATAAGACTATGAAGGATGGCATCTGTGGATCTGTCCTGATCCTGTGTACTCTGAAATTTGAGAATTATTTAGGACCATTTAATTTTGTCCCATCAGGGCAAGTTTCTGAGAACCTTGTGTATATATCAAGTAGAATGGGCTCTATTTAGAACAAGAAGCCAGTGACATAGTTTTCAATCATTTGGGGGTATGGGGAAATGCTTTTACTCCATAAATGTATTTTTGACCATCAGAGATTTAAATAAGCTTAGGTCTACTGTGAGGAGGTCATGGACAGACAGGTAGGCAGAGGGGATGATAGAAGATCTGGGAGCATCCTGAGGAGCCAGAAAGACTCAGAAGTTTCTTAGGAATCAGTTTAGTTCAGTTCAGTTGCTCAGTTGTGTCCAAATCTTTGGGACCCCCTGAACCCCATGAACCCCATGAACCGCACGCCAGGCCTCCCTGTCCATCACCAACTCCCGGGATTTACCCAAACTAATGTCCTTTGAGTCAGTGATACCATCCAACCATCTCATCCTCTGTCGTCCCCTTCTCCTCCCGCCCTCAACCCTTCCCAGCATCTGGGTCTTTTCAAATGAGTCAGCTCTTTGCATCAGGTGGCCAAAGTATTGGAGTTTCAGCTTCAACATCAGAAAGACACCCAAACTGGTATTTGTTAGGGCTTGCAAGTGGTGAACCCTAAAATAGCTTGCCTGGGTTTAAATTTATAACTTACCACCTCAGAATTTTTTGAGGGTTGTATGGAGCTACTCCACCAGAAATTATTGTCTATGAACTTCCTCATCAAAGAATTCAAATTCACTAGAATCTGAGGGTTGGAAAGAAAATAGAACCACATAAAGTGGGATCCAGGGTCTGAAAACAGGGTTATGGATCCACTGGTTGACAGAAAGGAGTTTCGTGTAGCTGAGGAATAATTATCTAGATATGTAGAGTGCAGTATGGTAGTTACTAGCTAGTAGTAGCAGTTAAACTTATTAAAATTAAGTAATAATAACATTTCAGTTAAGTCACACTAGCACATTTCAAGTACTCAGTAGCCACGCCTGGCTATCTCATTGGATAGTGTAGATACAGAACATTTCCATCATTGCAGAAAATTCCGTTGCACAGCACTAATCTAGATGAACTAGTTTTGGTGGGGATGGGAAGAAGGAATGTTTTGATCTGCTGCAAGTCACTAGCTAGTACAGGGTGGAGAATGTGGACCAGTGAAACCAAGGTAGCCTAAGTGCAGAAAGGATAATCTAATTCTCAGTGAACCAGGTTTGGCTACTTTCAACCTGGAAAGCCTGAGCATCTATATAGTGTCATTCCAGTTTGTATCTGAGCCAGTTCCCAGGGTGAATTCTGATGCTCTTCTGATTCTATTGAAAATCTTTGTTGTTTGAAAAAGGTAACGCAGAGGGGTAAGGGAGGCCGTCAGGGAAGAGTGCCTGTTAATGAATCAGGCGGCTTGCCCTGTTAGTTGCTAATCAGGAACCGACTGGACTTCCCATTTTGGTTGGACAAGCTAAGTCCCTCCAGAGGTCCATGTAAATGCTAATCTATCCAAAGAATGCAGATTTGGAAGGGACTAGGGAAGAAGGCAGGCGCTTACTTCATTCAAGCAACCCAGAGAATCCAGGTTCTCAGACTGAGTTGGGCTTAGTTAGCCAAATCCACCAAAATTCAAGGGAAGAAAGAATCCCAGGGCAGTTGGATCAGCCAGAATTCTCTCCAGTGATGATGAGTATGTGGAAAGAAGAGTGAAACAAGAGGGTAAACCAGATGTTTTTAGAGAAAATAGCTCTCTTTGTTTTTGTTCAGTTTCCAGGACTCTGATATGAGTACATTTGAAAGGAGCTGTGCTTGGGAAGGGGTGTAGCACCAGAGAAAGCCAGCTTTTCCCCAGATAACTACGACCTTTTCTTCACAGGCCAAGCCTGTCTGACAGTCTCATTCTGTATGAGTTCCTTCCCAGGAGACTCTTCAGTTCCTGAAGCAAACAGACTCCTGGCAGCCCACCGTTCCAGGCAGCCAGACATGGCTGAATATTAGTGGCAAACGAGGTAGCTGGAACTCCTGCTATGATAAGATTCACTGGCAGCCTACCACATGCCAGGAACCTGCAGGGATATTATTTAGTTGATTCCTCATAATGAACCTATGAGAGAGGAATCATAATCTCCATTCCACAAAGAACCAAACTGAGGTTTCCAGAAGTCAGATAATTTTGCTTGAGGTTCCTGAACTATACTAGTGGATAGAAGATTTGAACCCAAGTATATTTGATATCAAAGCCCACCCGCATTTCTGCTACTGAACTACATTATCAGTTGGACCTAATAGTTAGTCCTTAAAGTTTGAGGCCTAGCTCTTCTCATTGTAGGATTTTGCTTTTGAAGAAAGGAGGGATTTTAGAGGGGCAAGATATGATGATTAATTTTATATGTCAGTTTGACTAGATCAGTTTGGTCAGACACTATTTTGGGTGTTTCTGCCAAGGATGAGATAAACATTTTAATTAGTAAAGCAAATTGTTCTCTATAATATGGTGGACTTTGTCTAATCACTTGAAGGTCTTAATAGAACAAAAGGAATGACTTTCCTGAGCAAGAGGGAATTCTCCAGCAGACTGCCTTCACACTTTATCTGAAACATCAGCTCTCTGGGTCTCCAGCCTGCTGGCTCACATGGCAGATTTGGACTTTCTAGCTTCAAGGAAACGGCAACCTACTCCAGTGTTTTTGCCTGGAGAATCCCAGGGACGGGGGAGCCTCGTGGTCTATGGGATCGCACAGAGTCGGACATGACTGAAACGACTTAGCAGCAGCAGCTTCTATAATCATATGTACCTATTCTTTAAAATAAATCAATTTATATATAAATATTCATAGCTTATTGATTCTCTTTCTCTGGAGAACCCTGACTAATACACAAGGGATAGAGGGAGAGTGAGGCTTTCCTATATGAAACAAAATTCAGGAGGTTGGGTCTTGACAGGCACCCCTACCTTAGTTTTAGTTATTATAAATACTCCCCAAAACACTTAAAATTAAATTTTTATACATTTAGAAATTAAAAGGAATGCGTAGAAATAATTTCAAATGGAAACCAAGTATGAATCTCTTTTGCCTAGGCCTCTGTCTTTTCCCACATGGAAGATTCAGAATTTCAGGAGGTTAACCTAAATTTATACAGCTGAAATTGACAGTGATTCTGCAAGCCAAAGAATGATCTTATTTTGTGAGTGAAGTATGAACGTTAACTAAAAATTCAACATATGAGAGAGCTACTGGAACAGACTTGGAAACATCCTCCAGTTTGTACACCGGTCAACACGATGCCAAGTCTGAACCAGGCCTCTGGGGAGAGCTGCAAGCAGAGCTCCCACACCCACTCCTTTCACAGTACAGTTGACCCTTAAACAACATGGGTTTGAACTGTGTGGATCCCTTTATACCTGGATTTTTTTCACAAGTAAATACTACACTACTTCACAGCCCTGGTGCTGTGTGCTTAGTGACTCAGTCGTGTCTGACTCTTTGTGACCACATCATAGACTATAGCCAGCAAGGCTCCTCTGACCATGGGATTCGCCATGGAGATTACTGGAGTGGGTAGCCATTTGCTTCTTTAGGGATCTTTCTGAACCAGGGATTGAACCCAAGTCTTCTGCATTGCAGGTGGATTCTTTACCATCTGAGCTACCAGGGAAGCACTCCCATGGCCCTTAGTTGTTTGAATTCTCAGATATAGATGTGCAGATTCAGAGGAACCACAATAACAAGGGCTGACTATAAGTTATATGTGGATTTTTGACTGTGAGGAGGGCTGTCTCTCTGAACACTTGAGGTTGTTCAAGGGTCAACTAGAGTTTGTCTCTGTTTGTGTTGTTGTCTGGAATCATCATAATGGAGTCATCAAAGTCATCATCCATCATTTACATCTTTTTGCCTCTGTGAATCTCCCACTTGGAGCAGTGATCCAGTTAAATGAATTTATTTAATGATTTTCTAAGTTAACCAGGGAGGATTTAAATCAGCTTTGTAACCAACAACAACAACACAGAGGGAAGCTGTTAAAATTTTTGAAGAGGGGTAAAAAAAGAAAGAAAGGCTCACTTTAAATGTATTATGAAAGGAAGAAAGAATTGTAGATTTCCATGTTTAGTGCAATAAATTTTTTCCATAGAAATTTAACAATAAATCGTATTGAGGATCTAAATCTGAGAAGCTTATATAGGTTTTTGTTAAACCAGAGTGTATTTTCACATGGAATGGACTAGACCATTCTTTTAGAACATAATCCTTACATTAAATCAAGAAGAGTTTATATAAAGATATGGATTGTGTATCTCACATATGCAAGATCTTTGATGCAAGCCTTCTCATCAAGCCCCACATCCACTGCATCAGCAAGCTCCGTTGCTTCTGTCCTTAAGTCCACTGACCTGTTTCTGTTTCCACTGTAAATACTTAATCCAGTTACCGTTATCTTTCCATTTACAGGATCATCTCCTAACACGTGGCTCCCCTATCGCATGCCATGTTTATTTCCTTGGTAGCAGTCAGCACACTTTGTACTTATTAAGTGAAATTGTTTATTAATTTGTTTGTTTGCCTGGGCATGTATACTCTTAGTTCCTTGATATGAGACCCAGCTGCCTTGTTTAGTACAATAGTTTTATCTATGGTTTCACTTTGTGTGGTTTCAGTTACCCATGGTCAACTGAGGTTTGAAAATGTTAAATGGAAAATTTCGGAAATAAACAATGCATGTTTTAAATTATATGCTATTCTGAGCAGCTCTGCAGCCCTCCTGCTCTGTCCTGCCTGGGACGTGAATGGGACATGAATTATTCCTTTATCCAGTGTATCTTACCCTTTAGTCACTTAGTAGCCACTGGTTATTAGATTGACTGTTGTGGTGTCATGGTGCTTATGTTCAAGTCACCCTTATTTTATCTAAGAATGGCCCCCAAATGCAAGAGTAGTCATGCTGGCAATTCAGATATGATGAAGAGAAGCTGTAGAGCTTCCTTTAAGTAAAAAGGTGACAGTTCTGGACCTACTAAGGAAAGAAAAACAGTCATATGCTGAGATGCTAAGATCTACAGTATGAATGAAGCTTCTATCTGTGAAATTTTGAAGAAAGAAAAAGAAATTTGTGCTAGTTCTGCTGTTGGAATTCAAAATGCAAAAGTTATGGTCACAGTGTTTAAGTGCTTAGTTAAGATGAAAAAGACATGAAATTTGAATAATAAGATATTTTGAGAGATAGCATTTATATACCT
This sequence comes from Bos indicus, assembly GCF_029378745.1. Classification (NCBI taxonomy): domain Eukaryota; kingdom Metazoa; phylum Chordata; class Mammalia; order Artiodactyla; family Bovidae; genus Bos; species Bos indicus. Next base: position 89,935,751 of record NC_091760.1, on the reverse strand, counting down.
TTTGTTCCAGTATACTCTTATAATCTTTCAATTTTATTATTAATTGTTAACCTCCTACTGTGCTAATTTATAAATTAAACTTTATTGTAGGTATGTATACATAGAAAAAACAGTGTACGAGGAGTTCATTACTCTCTGTAGTTTCAGGTCTCCAGTGAGGGTTTGGGAATGTAGGCCCTGTGGATAAGGGGGAACTACTGTGGTGTAGATTTGGTGTCTGGGGCAGAGTTGATGCCCAGTAAGTATTTGTTTGAATGGAAAATTTACAACACACATGAATGAGGAAGTAGTTGTTTTTAATAAAGAGCTCACCAGAACTTTTTTTTTTTTTAATGATAAACTACATTTTTGGTCATTTAATGTATTTTATACACATAGATATAATTCACATGAAAATTTTAAAGAGTCTATCTCTGATATAATGCAAAGTGCCTCTGAAATTATTTTACAATAGGTTGAATTCTGACTTGTGTTTCAAATATATACTTACGCTCTTCCTGACTTAAAATGGAAAAAAAAAGTACATCCATTTGTATCTGTCTGTCTTTCCTTCCTTTCTTCCATCTATCTGTCTATTTCCCAGGCTCCCTATAACATATTTACACATAGAAATACCTTATTTTAGGTTATACAAGTATTTAAGAAAATTTCTTGAGCACTGAAATTTTGTAAATCAAATTATAGTATGATTTATATTTGACTGATACTCTTTTTGACTGATTTTCTATTGGATGTAATTTCTAATTACTATCCTCTATCCCAGTCAAATTTGTAAAACAACTCAGAATTATTTTTTAAATAAGAAGTTATTAGGCAATGAGGACACTTTTCACCTCCTGCATCTACTGATCCTTGATTATATTTAAATTTTTCTTGTACCATCTTCTTTTCTGAAGGCAAATCTCATCTAGTTCCTCTCTCCTTGTAGGATTTTACAACACAAATGAAAAATATAGGTTGCGATGCAACAGTGAATAAAATGATTTTGAGGGTTATGTTCTCTATTACATAGACTTACAGAAACAAACAAACAAAGAAACTCCTATATGTGTTTAAGTCCCCGACTTGGGGATTTGTTTGAAGTCTAATTCCCACGCCAGTCTCAGGATGCTCTGGCTTCTGTTGTGGGTGTTGAACTGGCACAGATTCTGTATGCATTACTTACACTTTCCTTGGGGTCTGTACTGAAAGCCTTGTGGATTTAGAAATGGATTAACACTGGCATTTGGGGTATTACAGATGGAACACCATGGAACTTTATTTCAAATAAACACAATGCGTGTATTTCATTTGTCTTTTCAGTGGTTCATAAAGGTGAAAAAGAAAAAATATTCTGCTACTTTTGTTGAAATTAAATTATAGAAATTATATGATTATGATTTTAAGGATTTAGTTTCACCCATTTACATAATAGATTTCTCATGATTGACTAAGTTAATATTAATTCTTTGGACTAAAATGTTTTAATGTGTTTTTTGCCAAGATCTGTTATTCACTGAAAGCAGACAAGGTATCAGCTAATTATGTTTCTTTACAAGTTTGGCTGAAATATTTAAGTGAGCTGTAGGCCTACTTATTTTATTAGCCTAAGTACTCAAATCTGATTAATATTTGGACAGTATTTAGTTAGTAGTGTGAAAAAGACTTTTGAAAATTAACCCTGTCATATTTTAGGAAGCAGTTAAAAATGTGAAGTAGAATAACCTCTAAACTGTCTTCACAGAACAACTAAAGAATTAGCTCAATTTAAAATAAATCATAAGTCATTTAGGAAAGAACAGTTGAAATGCATGCGTGTGATGTAGTTTTGTGGGAAAAAAATAGTCACTGAAACCAAGAGATGTGAATTCAGATCCTGGCTCCATCATAATGCTAGGGGTTCAACCCTTGTGTAAGTTATAGAACTTTTCTGAGTTTCAGCTTTTTCAGTTGTTAAATGAGGATAATCCTACCTATCTTACAGACTCACTGTGATATAATGAGATACATATGTGAAGGTGCCTAGCAAGAATAGAATTGCAAGATATAAAGGAAGGCATGAAATAGGAAGGGAAAGGATGAAGGATGGCGAAGTGAAGGGAAGGAGTCTCTTCTTCACTCCAAGCATCCCTAAAACCCTTTACCCCAGACCCTTTCCCTTCCAGTGGCTCACCTTTTCTCCTGTCAGTGACCATCTGCCTTCTCTAACATAGAGTCAGTGGGATAAAGGACATGTGATACATACATACAGTGGAATATTAGCTCTAGAAAGGAATGAATCTGAGTCTGTTGCAGTGGATGAACCTAGAGCCTGTTATACAGAGTGAAGTAAGTCAGAAAGAGAGAAACAAATATCGTATGTTAATGCACATATGTGGAATCTAGAAAAATGATACTCATGAACATATTTTCAGGGCAGGAATAGAGACACAGATCTAGAAAATGGACTTGTGAACTTAGCGGGATAAAGAGAAGGTGGGATGAATTGAGGGAGTGGCATTGTCATTAACATATATGAACTTCCCTGGTGGCTCAGATGGTAAAGCATCTGCCTGCAATGCAGGAGACCTGGGTTTGATCCCTGAGTTGGGAAGATCCCACAGAGAAAGGAATGGCTACCCACTCCAGTGCTCTTGCCTAGAGAATCCCATGGACAGGGTAGCCTGGTGGGCTACAGTCCATGGGGTCGCAAAGAGTTGGACATGACTGAGTGATTAAGCACATTAACATGTATATGCTACCATGTGTAAAATAGATAGCTAGTGGGAGCTCAGCTTGGTGCTGTGTGATGACCTAGAGGGGTGGGATGGAGAGGTGGGAGGGAGGCCCAGGAGGGAGGGGATATATGTATGTTTATGACTGATTCACCTTGCTGTATGGCAGACACCAACACAACATTGTGAAGCAATTATTACTCAAGTTACTCAAATCTGCATAACAAAGGCCCTGACCGTGAGGACAAGTAGAACTCTTCAGTGGCTTCCTGGTAAGGGTACAGGGCAGTCTTCTGCATGGATAAAACTTACTAACGCATATATATGGAATTTAGAAAGATGGTAACGATAACCCTGTATACGAGACAGCAAAAGAGACACTGATGTATAGAACAGTCTTTTGGACTCTGTGGGAGAGGGAAAGGGTGGGATGATTTGGGAGAATGGCATTGAAACATGTACAATATATATGAAACGAGTCGCCAGTCCAGGTTTGATGCATGATACTGGATGCTTGGGGCTGGTGCACTGGGAGGACCCAGAGGGATGGTATGGGGAGGGAGGAGGGAGGAGGGTTCAGGATGGGGAACACATGTATACCTGTGGTGGATTCATTTTGATATATGGCAAAACCAATACAGTATTGTAAAGTTAAAAAATAAAATAAAAAGTAAAAAAAAAAAACAAAAACTTGCTTCCTCATTTTCCTATCTTCCTTTTTTTTTTTCCCTTTTTAAAATCAGACCAGAATAAGATTGCCATCTTAACTCTTCATAAGCTGATGGCTTTTTAGTTAGAGGGGGTTTAGGCCACAACTGTCCTATAGAAACAGGAAACAGGTGTGAACCACATATGTGATTTTGTTTCCTACTAACCACATGAAAATAAAACATAAAAAGAGATTAATTTTAATAATCTTTTATATTCAACCCAACATATCCAAAATATTTATCACTTCATTCTGTAATCAATATTATAAAATTACTATGCATCCTTTTTTTTTTTTTTGCATTTCAATTTGGACTAGCCACATTTCAAGTGCTCAGTAACCACATGTGTCTAGTGACTACCATATTGCATGTGTCTGTATGTGTGTGTATTTAGTCCTGTCTGACTCTTCACAACCCCATAGACTTATAGCCTGCTAGGCTCCTCTGTCCGTGGAATTTTCCGGGCAAGGATACTGGAGTGGGTTGCCATTTCCTACTCCAAGGCAACCCAGGGATTGAACCCGCATCTCCTGCATTGGCAGGAGGATTCTTTACCTTTGTGCCATCTGTATGGTGACCTACGCCTTACCATATGGCATAGGTCAGGTTTAAGACTAATTCTTCCCCTTCCCTTTCTGCCCCACCCTGACCTCCCTTAAAGCTGTCTGAGAAATTTGGGAATAAGCTAAATCACCAACCCCAGATTTTGTCAGGAGAGTGAGATGCAAGCAGACAGTAAATTATCCAGTATTGTTGTCCAGCTGGTGAGTGCCACAGCCAGAGCTCAAACTCAGTTTTTCTTGATTCAATTTGTTGTTTCTTCCAATTAAACATCTAATTTATGGATTACAATTTATAAACAGAACTATTGGAGCTCAGATAAATGAAGTCACAGTGCGTTTCACAGAGAGGAATTGATAAATTCCTCAAGGAATAAAATGACAGGTTCCTGACACGATTATGTGATTGAGTGGGTAATGCACTGGCTCCTTAATACCATAAGAACCTATTCTCCTGAATTTTATGGAAAAAGAAACCTAGAGGCCTGATTTGCCATGGGAAAAAAAAGTCTATAAAAATCCTTTAATATGGCATCCTCACATTGATGTTGATGACTCTTGCATCATATATAGTACATAGTACATATAGTACATAGTACTATACTTGGCTCATAGAATCTCATAAACATTTGCTAAATCGCATTAAGCATTAGTAAATAGGAGATCAAAGCTAGAAGTAGTATTGGAAACCATCTAGTGTAAACTTTACAGAAGACAGTGGTGGCAAAGTGCCCAATAATTCAACAAATTGTAGTACCTTCTCCCTCCCTTTAATGTTTCAGATCAGAGAAGTGACTTGCTCAAGGTCATACAGCCACTAATTTGTAGAATTGCAGGTCTCTGTATATGCCTAGTGACTTTTTAAAAGCATAACTTCATTTCCTCTAATTAGACAGAATTGAATCTATATCTAAGCCATGTCTTGTGAATGGAGGGAGTTTGGAACCTCAAGATATGACATCTAAATTGGAAATTTAGAAAGCATTTACTGAGCCTGAGAGAATTATCTGTTTCTTGAGAGTGCTGTTAAAAAGCTACAAGAATGCAGTTATTTTGGATTTGTTTTAGTGCTCTTGTATTTTTAGAATTTCCCCATAAACACCTCCCTTGAGGAATATCGGCACTTGGCATGCCGTGGTACCTCAGGATGCCTTTAGCAAATGCAGTTGACAACTTGACAGAACATCTGGATTCGTGTGTTTCTGAGAAAGCCCAGGTGCCTATTCAAGATATTCTTGCTTTTTGACTCTTCAGTTTGGCTAATTCTTCCCTTCTTTCTTGAGCACAAGCAGACTTACTAGCACAGAACCGGGCCACCTGTCAGGATGGAGTTATTTCTGCCCAAACACACGGCTAGGTTCCAGACTGCCAGTTGTTCAATACAGACTCTTTGTTCAGATAATTGAGGGCATGTTTATAAAGCAAGGGCCATAACAGCAAGGGCTGTGGAGTGGCATCCACGCTGAGAAGTTTGATGAAATCAGGCCTCCATATAACTTAGTCTAGCATGGTGATGTTGCTCTGAGAAGTGAGGTGGAAGAAAATATCCCCAGGATAAAAAAGAACAGGATGAAAAATCCTGGTTAAAAAAAAAAAGAAAAACAAACAAGATATGGATTTTTTTCCTTCCCAGACAGATTGTTAAATAGGCTTTACTTGTTCATTGGGGTCTGGTAATGAAAGTTGACAGGATATTAAGGTTATTTCAGGTTCTACTGTCTCCCAGGGTCACATAAGCCTTCTGTTATGCATGTTAATCCATCTCAGCATTCCTGCCAGGAACTGGCTAAGTAGGGCAATCGGTTTAGTATGCACCCTTCCCTTTTACAGTTTCGTTGAGAGGCAAAACCTACCAAATAGCAGAATATTCATTGAAAATCAAATGATGTTTTTCTATTCTGAAGACACAGCACCAAAATTTGTGATTAATAAATGATGCATCCGACTGCTATTTCCTCAGAAATGCAAATCAAAAAGAAGAAAGCCACATCTCCCTCCTCTCCCCATTTCTTTTTTGGTACGTGCATGTGCACACATGCTCAGGTGTGCATCTGTGAAGGTACATAAAACTAAACGTTGAATTTAACTATCATAGACCGGAAATGCTGGTTGGCTCCTGCCAAGTCCAACTTGTATTCTGTCTTTCTTCCTCTTTAGGCCTACCACTTCATCGTCTGCAAACTCACCACCAAATATCCCATTAGCTATGGAAGGGGAACAACATCAGAAAGAAAATACTGGAGATATAATTAAATCTTGGTGAAAGGGAGATTGCAGAGGTGTGATTCTAGAACTAATCCTTTAGTAATGATGTGTTCCCCCTCCACAAGAGGGGCTTCTTGGTGGGGACATTCCCACACCATGGACAGAAGAGCCTGGCAGGCTACAGTCCATGGGGTCGCAGAGTCACTAAACAACAACAAAGAAACACCAACAGACATTATACCGGACAAATCCTTGAAGGAGACTGTAAACTTTTGTGATTATAAAATAACCAGAACTATTCTCATGGTTGTTGCTATTTCAACCTTAAATCGATTGTTTTCCACAACTGATGACTGTCACGGCAACAGCAAAGGGTTTGGAATTCATTTGATTGTTAGAATCCAGCCTTACCACTTACTAAATGTGTGGTCACAAGGAAGATCCTTAACCTCTCTAAGCCTCAGTTTTCTCATATATAAATAAAATGGGAATAATTGTACCTACATCTTAGGATTCTTACAAGGTAAATGAAATATACATACTCTTTGGCTCTGTAATTGGTGATCTTTTAATGGTCACTACAGTAATGATGAAGACAAATAAAAATTCAAGATTAGTTCTAGTGAACTGTTGCCGCCTTTTGTCTGCTTCTTAAGGGTTATGACATTATACCAGAGCAAGGTGCTATGTGCCCTAGCCTAAGTGGTCAGTGCAGAAGGAAAAAATACCCCTTTTTACCCACATTTATCTTTGAACAAAACCATAAAAAAAGGTTCCATTCTCTTCTCTTCTGATAAAAGCAAAATGTATTCACTCTAAGTGGCTATTAGAGGGCCAATCTCTGTATAGCCCATTCTATATAATAGGTACTCAAAACACATTCACTCTATAATGGCTTAATATTTTCTGTACCGTGACTAGTGGTGTTGGAGGCTCCTAATAAAACATTACATCAACTCTTGTACCTCTGAATCTTTGAGGCAGATGTTTTCGTAACATCCTGTAAATACTCCAATTGTCTCAAACGGCTGAGATTTCACCTTTGTACCATTTTCAGAAATGTGCCCATTGAGTAATGGGCCTGTCTAATCTGTTTGACGTTTATTGGTGCTCAATGTGTAGGAAGGTTGGGAGATGTAGCAGAGCACACTCTAAATAAATCAATGGAAGAAAGCAAACTAAATCACAGGGGGAAATTACAGTGTCCAAATCATTTATACACTGGTGATTACCATTTCACCTGGGTCCAACTGATGTCACACAAGAGTCTCTAAAGCCCTTGGAATCATTCGTCAACCCGCGTAAGCCTGCTCATCCACACTTCCACGCTGCATCGCCTGTGGCGGCAGCGACTTACAATAGTCTAGTACAGGCAGATTAGTTAGCAAGGAGGGGAACATGTGGAGTAGAAAATGGACTAGATTTAGAGGGGTTCTGCTACCATTTCTGCTCTATGTCTTCTTAGGGAAGTCACTGTACATCTCTGGACCTCAGTTTCCTTAACAAGAAAATGTACGTGTATCTATGTGTTTTTGGAAGTATGTGTGTAGAAGATTGGTTGTAATTTGCATAGTTTTGAAAAGATCAGAGCCTCTGTTTCATTATTATCTAACTCAGAACTTAATATAGAAAACTGATAAAAACAGAATTTATGTTTGGGCAAAGGGACCCAGAGCAGACTGAACTTTTACCTATATCCTATGGCAATTCCAAACAGACTTTCATAAATACCTAGAGTTCTCCTATCTATGTGTGATTACATGGTCTGTGAAGCTCTACCAACTCTAATTTTATTTGAGTCGATGGCAAATTCACCTGCACAGATACAATGTTGGATTTATGCAAATAATTTATTAGTTTTTAATTTATTAATTATTTTGCAAGTTATGAAAATAATTTATCAAGTCTTTATAGTAGTTGGTTTCAAGTCTCATGAGTCTGTAGTTTAAGTTCCTTTATATTTTACTAATTTAAAATAATAAAAATGTCCTTTGTGTATTGTTCCCACCACCTATATTATTCTTATAACAAATGGCTAAATTGTATTCATTTAAAACTCTAAGCTCCTTAGAGAGTCTGTTTCCAGTTAGGATGGTGAAAGTCCCAAGAGACTGTTGTGCTCATCCTGGTAATGAGAATAAGCTGGATCATCTACAAAGTCATAGATTTGTCCCCCATTAGGGACTTGAGGATTCTAAGAAACCTAAATGAATCACATTCCAGGAAACACAAGTTTTTCCTAGAAGAGCAGAGATAACCAGAGATGCCTTCAAACTAGTGGAGGAATGGGAGGTGGGGTGAATCTGACACAGACTGGGGTAAGGAAAAATCCGGCAATTACACTTCTTGGAATTTACCCAAAGAAACTGAACACTTCTGTCCACACAAAAACCTGCACATATTTATAGCAGGTTTATTCATAATTGCCAGAACTTGGAAGCAACCAGGATATCCTTCAGTAGGTGAATAGATAATCTGTTGTACATACAGACAATGGAATATTATTTGGTGCTAAAAAGAAATGAGTTTATCAAGCCATAAAAAACATGAAGAGATCTTAGATACGTATGTTGAGTGAAAGAAGCCAATTTGAAGATATTATATATGGTATGATTCAAAATTATGGAGATGGTGAAAAGATCTGGGATTGCCAGAGTTTTGCAGTCAGAGGGATAAGTAGGCAGAGCACAGAGGATTTTTAGGGCAGTAAAAATACTCTGTATGACACCTAATGATAGATCCGTGGTATTATACATTATAGAATATAATACAACACCAAGAGTGAACTGCAATGTAAACTATGGACTTCAGGTGATTATGGAGGGTCAGTGTAGGTTCACCAGTGATAACAAATGTACCACTCTGGTGAGGGTGCTGGTAATGAACGAAGCTCTCCATGGTTTGGGGCAGAGTGATATATTGAAAATCTCTGTACATTCCTCTCAGTTATGCTATAAACCTAAAACTGCTAAAAAAAAAAAGTCTTTAGACAATAATCATGTAAATATATTAAGGTATTAATGGAAAAGATGAATAAGAAACATGAATATGAACAGGGAGTCTTAGCAGAGAAATTGTAACAACAACGAAGACAAATAGAAATGTTGTAAGTGAAAAAAATGAAGAGGGAGGGGACATATGTATATCTATGGCTGATTCATGTTGATGTTTGGCAGAAACCAACACAGTTCTGTAAAGCCATTACCCCTTCAATTGAAAAATAAGTAACTTAAAAAAATTATTTGATGGGATTAATACACCATGGTGATTTGTGTCCTTTTTTAAAGTAGTTTCTTTAAAAGTTACAATATATGTTTATATGTTATCCCAGTCTACCTTCAAACCACATTAAACTAGTTTACCAGCAGTGTAAAAACCTTACAACCGTAAAATTTTCTTTATACCTCTCTTATTCTTCTTGCTCATGTTATCATACATTTTACTTTTAGATATGTTAAAACCTTCAGATCATTGTTATTAATTTGCTTAAATGGTCAACAGATCGATTCAGGCTTTTCTTTTTTTTTTTGGTGTACGGTGTCTTCGTTGCAGCATGTAGGATTTTAGTTCCTGAGCCAGGAGTTGAACCCGTGCCCCCTGCATTGGGAGTGTGGAATCTTAACCACTGGACCACCAGGAAAGTCCCTAGGCCCTTCTTTCAAGTATCTTTCATCTTTTATTCAACATATTCAATCTTTCTTCAACCCCCCACATGTGGAATATAGTCATAATAACTGTTTTAATGTCCCTGTCTATTAATTTTATCGTGTCATTTCTGGGTCAGTTTTAATTGATTGATTTTCCCTCTAGTTATGGATTGTATTTTCCTTCTTCGTGTGCCAGGTAGCTTTTGACTGGATGCCAGGCATTGTGAATTTAACCTTGTTGAGTGCTGTAGGCTTTTGTATTTCCATGCATATTATTGAGCTTTCTTTTGAAACATAGTTAAGTTACTTGGAAACAATTTGATCTTCATGGATGTTACTTTTAAAAGGTGAAATGAGAGCTGCATTTGATCTAGAGTTAGTTTTTCCCAGAACTGAGGCAAGGCCTGTCTTAGTACTTTAACCCAGAAGTTAGTTGGCAAATGTTTCTGTAAAGGACCAGGTGGTAAATATTTTAGGCTTTGTGAGCCATCTAGTTTCAGCTTTAACTACTCAACTCTATCATTAACTACTCAACTCTGTCATTGAAAGAAAACAGAAAATGCGTAAAGAAATGAGGGTAGCTGTATTCCAATAAAACTTTATTAACAAAAATAGGTGGCAGGCTACATTTGGCTTGGGAGCTATAGTTGCCTACCCTAATCAACCAAGCTTGATTAATGAGGTTTTCTCCCCTGGCTGTGCGGAACAGACACTATTCCTGGCCCTGATTGAATTCCGGGTGCTGTTTCCTGGATTCTCTTTGAGTAGTGTCCTCACTCTTATTTGTTCAGCAGTACTTGGCGGAATAATTAAGGGGGATCCTTTCCCTGCAAACTTTGGAATTTTTCTTTCTGTGCAGTGTGCTCTCTCCCCTGTCATCTGCTCTGTGAACTGTTGGCACTCTGGCTTTCCTGAATTCCCTTCTCTATTTCCTCAACTCAGGTAGTCTGCCCTTTCTGCACCATGGTCTGTAATCTTTTTCCAGAGGGTGAATTGGGGCACTCAAAATAGTTTCCACCTTTTTGCCTCCCAGGTCTCAGGAATTGCTCTTCTTCTTTGCTTGATATCCATATCTTGGAAGCTGGTCTTTATAGAATTTTAAGTGGTAGGGTAAAGCTGGTCCCTGTTATTTTATCTTTGCCAGAAAGTAACAATATCCCCCTGGAGAAGGAAATGGCAACCCGCTCCAGTATTCTTGCATGGAAAATTCTATGGACAGAGGAGACTGGCTGTCTGTAGTCCATGGGGCCACCAAGAGTTTTCATGATACATGAAGCTATGTCCATGAATTATTTCCCCCTGCTGCTGCTGCTGCTAAGTCGCTTCAGTCGTGTCCGACTCTGTGCGACCCCATAGACGGCAGCCCACCAGGCTCCCCCATGGAGCTCTCTTCTGTAAGCAAAAATAAGCATCAAGTACACAACAGATGAATTTATCCATCTGTAAGAATAACACTATCTTAGAGAATGACTGGGAATTAAGTTATTGGAGAAGACTTGGGGAGTGTGCTTCCCAGGTGGTGCTAGTGGTAAAGAATCCGCCTGTCAATGCAGGGACATAGGAGACCTGGGTTTGATCCCTGGGTCAGGAAGATCCCCTGGAGAAAGAAATGGCAACCCACCCCAGTATTCTTGCCTGAGAAATCCCATGTACAGAGGAGTCTGGTGGGCTACAGCCCATGGGGTCCTGAAGAGTCAGACATGACTGAGCACAAGCATGATGTGGAATATGCAGGTCTAATCAATCACTGTAGTATATGTTCAGAAATTAATGGTAACTGAAGAAGCTACAAAATGATCAATTAAGGTATAGCCTATCTCTCTAAAGTATTTATTAATCCTATTTATTACTATTATTTCAATCTCCACCTTTGACCCTAGAGCTGACCCTCCTTTAATGACAAAGGAAAAATTATTTTTCCTCTCTCTTTTCATCTAGCATATAGCATGGGCATAAGAATATTTTAAAAATTTCTCATGTAATTCTAATGTACAGCCAGGTGGTATTAAACTGCATGCTGAATAACACTAATTGAAGTAGCATCTCATAGAAGAAAACACCCCATTTCAAACTGTGGCAATCATGAAAAATTTTTTTCATTCAGTAAGTGTTTACTAAAGGCTTTCTATGTACTCAGCACAGAACAGGTGCCCAGTGGGTATAGAATGAATAAAGGCATGGTCACCGTTCTGAGAATGCTTACCATCTAGTTGGGGAAACAAATACATGTGAAATAATTGAGCAAAAACGCAGGCTGTGGATAATTAGCTCTGGAATGGAGTGGACAAACAGCATGCTGCTGCTAAATCGCTTCAGTCGTGTCCGACTCTGTGCGGCCCCAGAGACGACGGCCCACCAGGCTCCCCCGTCCCTGGGATTCTCCAGGCAAGAACACTGGAGTGGGTTGCCATTACCGTCTCCAATGCATGAAAGTGAAAAAATAAAGTGAAGTCGCTCAGTTGTGTCCGACTCCTAGCGACCCCATGGTCTGCAGCCCACCAGGCTCCTCCATCCATGGGATTCTCCAGGCAAGAACACTGGAGTGGGTTGCCATTTCCTTCTCCAGACAAACAGTATAGTCTATAAAAATTCAGTAAAGCAGAAAATCAGAACAATCTGAAGTAGTCAAGGCAGGCTTTGTCAGAATTGGTATTTTTCTTCAAATAAAACATTTTGAAAGTCTATTAATAAGAAAATAGAAATTCTTACTTGCCAGGGACATCCTTTCTTTTTCAATTTAAGATGGATCAATGGAAAATTTGAGAACTAGTTTACATAGTACAATTAATGCTAATAATTTCCAAAAAAAGTGTCTCAGTAATTTACTTGTGTCTTCAATGTCTAGAAATTCTGTTGGCAATTTAAAAATGTTCTTTTTCCTAAAAGAAGCATATCTGATACTAGTATTATTATTATTTTATTTGAGATGAAAAGGGAGGGATACTTAACACCTAAAACTAATTAAGTGTTTTATTTTTTGGAAATCCAAGAAAGTTTTGTCATAAACACATCTCCCTATTTTCAACATGTGCCTTTATTAAAAGAAAATTTTAGTCCACATTTTCCTGATTTATTTGACCTAAATAGTGCTTTGTGAAAACTATTCAATTTTTGATCGAATTTAGCTTTTCAAAGAGCTTTAGGTCTATCTATCTATATCGATCTCTCTATCTCCTTTCAGAAAACCAAGAAATGTTTTCCCAGGAGCAGAAGCAGATGGAGACCCAAAAGATCAGATCAAAAATGCAAGCAGAGCTCTCCTCTTATCCCCATTTCCACTTCCCTTCCAAATCCCATTTGGAAGGCTGGCCCTCTTGTTTGGTGGCCTTTGCCTCCTCTGACAATGGTAAAAGGAGGCCTTTTTAAAATAGAAGCAGTGGTGCAGCACATCCTGTTCAAGGAACAGCAGTGTCTGCACTTTGTGTCTAATGCGTGAAGCAGCTGTCTGAGTTGCTTGCCCCCAAATTGCCTTTGGATAGAAGTAAACAAACATGGACATCCAATGGAGTATATTTGAAACTGACCTCTGAGGCCATGTATTTTAAGCAGATTGTAATTTTGCAAAAGACATGGCCCCATTCCAAGTGTTTATTTAGTGTTGAATGGTTTCCAATTGGCTGGTTGGTCAGCTTTTTTTTTTTTTGATGGTGTTGAAAACAAAGATACCAATAATAGATGTTGGATTTGCACTCATCTCGGTGTACAGCTATTCATTTTTGGGGGTGCCAGAATAAAAATTCATTATGGGGAGAGAGAGGCAAATAAGTCTGGCCATATGGCAGCTGGTTTTGGGGCAACCATTATTATTTCTACCCCTCACACCTGGATGTTAACGTTGTTTAGGAAAGAGTGTTAAAGTCCCTGCCAGCATAGTTCTTTTTTATAGACTGCATACTGTGTGCAAAGCACTGGGCTGAACTTCCTGCACATGATCTGCTTTTGCCCTCACAATGACCAGAAGCAGCAAGTGTTATTACCCTCATTTTAGAGATGAGGAAACTGCACTTCAGAGACCTCCAGCTGTAAGTTTGAAGTGAAGGTTAGTCCCAAGGTTTGATTCCAGAAGTTACTGTCACTTTATTTCATGAAAGATCCACATTAACCAGATTTCCCCTCTCCTGCTTATGTGCTTATGCTGTAGCAATTCTTTCCCCTTCTACCTGTCCCTGGTATGAATTTTGGCTCCAGGATGTGACAAAGTGGATGCCTAAGGATGAATATATTTTTTTTAAGTGGTAGCATTTATTATCCAAGTGCAAAAGAAAGAGTCCTTCAGGGGATTGTACATGTGACCATATTTTCCTACACATATTTAGAAAGGAGACTAAAAAAACGAAAGCAAAAATTAAAAAAAAAACCTCACAACTCTTCTTGCATATCATTCATCTCACTTCCCTTTGTGCACCAAATGTTAATTTGCTTCTAGAAGAGACTTCTTTAAAGAGAACCTTGGGTTAAAAAGAGCTGTAGGTTAAATTAACTGCATCTTGGCTACTGAAACTGGTCCTTGGGTGCAGAAGGGAGATTTACTCAGCCTTTTTCTCTCCCTAGTTTTGGGTCTCTTTCATTGAGGCATATGAATCATCAATTTTGAGACAGCTCTTGAGGACTTTCTGTCCCAGACATCTAGAGTCACCTCCTAATGGCAAACCATTGTGAGCCAAAATGCCAAGTGCTCTTGTGCTTACAAGTCACAGCCTTCTCTGTGTAATCATCTTGGAATTACTTTCACAGCCTAAGTTCTGCGTCCGTGCAAGTGTTTTCCTCTAAGCAGCACTTTTAGGAACTTGAGGAATTGCTGAAGGTAGGGAAAAGTTTTAGGAGATCTAGATTCTAATTAACTTTTCCTGTAATTAACAGTCACCATCCCCTCTGTGCATGCAACTGAGACTCTCAAAGATAAAGGGAAGCACTGAGGAAGATAGCAGCCCAGGCTCAAAAAGCTCACAGAATTCTTCCCCTTACCAAGATTTTCTTTTAAAGTTTTTTTTGATGTGGACCATTTTTAAAGTCCCTGTTGAATCTGTTATTATATTTCTTCTGTTCCAGGCTGTGTGTTTGTTTTGTTTATTTGACTGTGAGGTATGTCACAGATCCCACTGTCCTAGGTCCCTGACCAGGGATTGAACCTGTAGCCACTGCATTAGAAGGCGAAGTCCCAGCCACTGGACCACCAGGGAAGTCTCCCCATTTCCCAGGATTTTAAAGCGAAAATCATCCTAGGAATATGGGTTGCATGAGAAGGAAGGGGAAAAATGATGATTTTTTTAAAAAAGCAGAAACTAGATGTTATCTTTCTCTGCAGAACTGAATAACTTTGTCATATATTAATGAATAGATTTTCTCAATATCCCATGACATCTGTGCCTTCTTTTCTATGATGTTTAATAGTTTATTGCTGGATAGATGAGGGTTAAATATCCCAGTGCACCGATCAACTTCTCCTGTTTCCTCTTTTCTCCATTCTTTTCTGTCCAATAGACTTACCTTCCCCAAGCTCCTGGAATAGACTTTTCAGATTCTAGGCTGCTCTTCATGGTGTCTGCATCACCCAGCAATTATCAGTTCTTTCCTCTTTACCTACTGAAATCCTTCCTATCCTTTGAGGCGTATTTCAAACATCACCTCCCCTCATAACGTGCTTTACACAAAATACTCCTCCAGTGGATAGTCTCGATAAATTTTCTTGGTTACTCTTGCCATAGTTAATGGTTTTCACTTTTCCAGACTGGATGGACTTCCTGTTAACTTTCTGTCTCTTCTGACTCTCATTGCAACTCTCTCTTTCAGTTTATGGGTTATACAACTTGAGTATGATCTTTCCAGTCAACAAATCTCTGTCTCCTCCGCATAAGTTGCCTCTTTGACCACTTTGACTATATTCATTCCAAGACTGCATTTTAAGGTTTCAGTGCCTTTGCCTCTGAAATCCTCTTTCTAGCACATCCTCTCATTTCCCTCTTACTCACTTATTGCTGTGGTTTCAGTCCTAGCATGCAGCAGTTTCTTTTGCTATAGAGTCTTCTTTTCAGCATCTTTCCCCTCCCTTTCCTTCTGCACAGTTCACCTTCTTGTGTTATCCCTCTTCCCTAAATCACTTTTTTCCTCCCAACTGTCAATCATGTGTCCAACTTAGCCTAGTTAAGTGTGCTTCTAAGGCAGTACTTTTCTCCCTCTCCACCTTCCGACTGCTAGGCAGTTAATGTCCCTCATCCTGGCTTTGCCTTCTAAAAGCTTCTGCTGCCTCTGTCAAATACACAAGCTGTCCACCTGCCATGGCCTGTTGTGTCCAACAGACCTTGTATTAATACTAATGGAGTTAGGATTGATGCCCACCATCGGAAGAGCCACATAAGCACTCAGAGCCCAGGATAAAACTTGAGTTCAGTTGTGTTTGATTTCCACTGCCATACAGCTGCTCCCCTTCATCTGCTGGGAGTCCCTAGGTACCACCTGCCAAGACCACTGCCCACCCAGGTTCTTAACCACTCAATGAGGTCATTTTTGATTCTGAATTGTTTTGTTTCCTGGTGCCTTTCTGAGTTGCTCACTGCTATATTGTTTGCCCTTCTTTCTGCCTGACTACTGGGGCCTTGAGCTCTTCCTGCCTCCTCTTGCCTCTGAACCATTTCCTCCCATTCTCAGACTGCTCTCCTGGTTCATCTTCCCCTTTATAATAATATGGTTTGCTCTTGCCTTTACTGTCCACTTAGGCCTTCGGGCCCTGTCTGACTTCCTGGGCTTCTGGCTTCCATTGCCTGTACAGATCCTCATCTCAGATCAATTTAATGACTGCATATCAAGCACTTACTATATATAATTCACTGTGTGATTTGTGTCAGAGATATAAAAATAAGTAATACAAGTACTTTGTCACAAGGAATTACAGTGTAATGCAAGGGTGATTTATTTGTACAAGGCAGACTATGATACATTCCCTAAATGAGATTCAAGAAAGTGAAAGGTGAAGTTCAATGTGTGTGTGTGTGTGTGTGTGTGTTGGGTTCTGGGTAGTGGTGAACAGGACAGTTTGCTTGGAACAGGTGACATGTAGGACTGATTTGAAGATGAATAGGGACATAGCCAAAGAAATACATGTTTGGACAGAGAGTTAAGTTTGGCTAGACTTGCAGTAGTATTTTTCAAAAGGAAGATACTACTGTTTTACAGAAGTCACCCGCCACTTCTGTGACAGGTGCTTGGGATGCTGAACGTTCCACTCATTAAATGACACTGTGACCTCCAGTCACTGAGGTAAACAAACGCAACTCTGACACAATTTCCAGATGCCTTGGGGATGGTACCATCCTCCTGAGCAAATCGCTGCACCATGGATGGCATATGGGAAAATCCAGAAAGATCTACGCAACTGAGGAGTTTCTGCCAAAGTAGGATTGAGTGAGAAGCTACTGAAAATCTTTAAACATGGATGACAGTCTCTAAGATACTCTTTGGAAAGCATTAGAATATTACTCTGGCAGTGAAATAGAGGACAGCAAACAAGAGAGCCTGGATTAGTGGGTGGGAAGAGTCAGAGGCTGTTGAGTAATGCAAATAAGGGATGATAGCAAATTATGCTGGATACATACATACAATGTTGCCTTCATTGGGTAAGACAACTAGTTGGATATGGGGGATAAGGGGAGTTGAGTCAACAGTGATTCTCAGGTTTTGAACCTGGTGGCTAGAGGGGCCATATACAGAAATAGGGAGGTCAGAAGGAGGAGTTGGTTTCAGGGCAAGATGATGAGCTCAGTTTGAAGCCTGTTGTGTTTGTGCAACCCAAGAGGACACTGAGTGACCGGAGTGGTGCCACCAAAGACCAGTGGCCACTTAATGAATATAAATTATGCTACTTGAAAGGCTATGTTTTTAAGGTCTTTGAGACAAATTGTTTCTTAAGCCCATCACACACTGCCACCCTCTAGTCACTTTGCATCAGCCAGCCTCCTCATCTTCCTCTTTTCTTTTCTCTCCCTTTCTCCCTCCCTCCTTCTCTCCCTTCCTTCATTTCCTCTTTCTTTTTCTTTCTTAACAATGAACTTTCATCCCAGTTCAGATCAGAATGCTCCTCAAATTGAAATTAGCATTTTGAATTAGTGACTGAGCTTTTTAATAAAATATTAGGTAATGGATGTACCAGGAATGAACTAAAAAAGATGCAAGCTTTTCTTAATGATTTCAGCTTTATTCCCTGGTGTCTCTCACCGAAGAAAGGTCATGAACAACAAGGCACAGACACATTGTATCCAGAATTGCTAAAGTAAGTTTTCTCCTCCAGCAGAGTCCCTGAGGATATTGAATCTGGCTGAGCTGTTCAAGGTTTCATATTCTCCCCCTAAGTAAATTAAATCAGGAGCACATCTCATCACAGAGATCCACACAAAAGCCTGCTATACCTTTTTGGCAAGCAGTGCTGGAAATGGAGCTTTTAGAAATTCTAAAAGCCTGCCTCCTCCAACCATCTGCGTTTGGCTGGTCCAGCTGCGTCCATGGCAGGGGTGGGGATGGGACCACGGTGGCAAATTTCATCCATGTCTGAGCCAAACAAAACCCAGATGGGCTCCTTTCAACATTTTCTCTCTTTTGCTCAGTGACTTGGTGTGTATTTCTTCCCCGAAGCAGCCAGTGATCCTTCTGGGAGTGAGTGGTTATCTAACCTTTTTCCCCCAATGTTGAACATGCTTTAAGTGTGAGGGTAAATGAATACAAATAGGAACGTGTTGGGAAGATACAGTAGGGAAGCCTTCTGTGGCTCTGCGAGAAGATACAAATGCCGGCTTAATTAGAAAATCAATCTTGCTGTCCGGCTGATTGATTACAATCCTCTGCTGGAGGTGGGAAAGAGTCGAGTCATGACGAGATAATTTTTTCCTATTACTAAAAGGAGGCCTAATGTACATCTCTAAGCAATTCAGCGTGAAGAACTTGTTAAAAACACACCACCTTTTCCCTCTTGTTAATTGAATCTTCGAGGGAGAAGAGGAGCAATCACATAGTTTGCATTTGTGAAAACTCTTATATTTTTTTTTCCTAAGGATCCCTGAGTTCTGAGAGGTGATTTAATAACTTTATTTCTAAAAAATGGAGATTTTTTTTTATAGGATGGAGGATGGACACCTGCTTACCACATCCACAGAACACTGGCTTAAGTGATAGGGTTTATATCCCTGGAGGAAAGAGTTTACATGTTTGATGATCAGTTTACATCTCTTGGCCCTCATCAGTATCCTCATCAAAACACACTGTGAGGGTAAAAGTCAGATGTTATTTTGTCTACTTGGGTTTCCCTGGTGGCACAGATGGTAAGGAATCCAGCTATAATGCAGGAGACCTGGGTTCGATCCCTGGGTCAGGAAGATCCCCTAGAGAAGTGAGTGGTTACCTACTCCAGTATTCTTGTCTGGAGAATTCCACAGAGGAGCCTGGTGGGATACAGTCCATGGAGTTACAAAGAATTGGATGCGATTGAGCAACTAACAACTTTCACTTTTCAGATGAGAAAATAGGCTGTGAGAGTTTAACCTGACCAAGATCACATGGATGGTGAACAGAGGAGCCTGGAAGAAAAGCGATCTGTCCTGCAAACCCCAGCATTTCCCACATACTGCTCGGCTTCTAAAGAAAGTCAGCAAGAGTAGCTGACCCATCTGTGTTCTCTCTCTTGCCTTCTATTGGTTCTGTGGTCAGATCTGCTTTTCATGCCCCATCCTGCACACATTCTAAATCCAGAAGATAAGTTTTGATTGAACAGAGTTCTCATAGTTCTGATCTGCATTTCTCATATTTCCAGTCTTGAAAAGGCAAAGCTTCTTCCTTCAATTGTGGAGCGCCATCAGCCATCTCTCTATTGCTTAACTCTTCTACTTGATTTGTCATTTCGCAAATGTGAATAATGATGCAGCTATAGCTCTCTTCCCCTAAGGATGATCTCTACTGATACTCTTTCTGCAGAAAAGCCTCTGAAAACGCTTGCTGCAAATAAAATTGGAAGAAAGATTTTAGAAACCTTCCTAGCTTAAAGGATACTAAGAAAAAAGACTTCAGGTCTAGGAGATCCTAGAAGAATGTCCTCTGCTACTTAGAAACCCTTTCCTTGGGTTCTTTCTTGTCCCACAGTATCTCACTTATTCAATAGGTTTTTATTCCAGGCTTTCCCCCAACCCATATTGACCCTTAATCTTGAGCTAAAACATTTTCTCCCTCATTTCAGTGAAGTTTTGCAGTTCAGGCATTTCATGCACTCTCACATGTGGATTACATTTGTACTATTTAATCATTTCCAAAAGCCCACAGTCAAGACCAAGCTTATTAGTTAAATGGAACCAACGTTCTCTGGGCAGTGTTCATCCCAAACTTCATTTTATGAGAAACATAGTGAGGCTTGTTATTAAAATCAAGAGATATTATTTGTTTCAACGGTCAAAGACTGCAAGAATAATGAAATTATGCAATAATTTTAAGATTTCATTTTGGGTACTCACTTCAGCATAATGAACTTTATTATATAATGCTTCAATCATTAAAATAAACCCTTAAAAACAGACTCAGAGAAGGCCATCAGCCATCATTCCATCAAACTCACCTAACTAAAAGAAAAAGAGCAGATGTGACTTCTGTAGCATCATGTATATGGAAATCTCTGACCTATAAAAGAAACGTATACTTTATAAGGAGCATTTATTTGAGGTACCTGTGTTTTCTTCACTCTGTGATCCTCTAGGTGTGGTGCTAAAAGGCAGTGAAATATCTTGAGTACTGGAAGCAGAAGGAAGAATGCCCAAACCCAGAGCTGTTGAGAACAGTGTGTGTGTGTTTGTATGTGTATGTGAGAATTCAAGGAGAACAATACAATTTCAGTGTATTCTGTATATTGTAGGCTTTTACCACTGTTGTGTGGAACACACTTTGCATATTTTTGGGTAGAGCTTAATTATTATGATTTTACTTTCGAAGCCAAAGGTTGTGCTATTCAACCCAATTTACGAATGGGGAAACTGAGGCGAGAGACAGTAGATCATTTCCCCAAGGTCACACAGATAAGTCTTGGCACATCCAGGAGATCGTTCCTGTGCTCTAACTGTAAAGCTTGTGCTTTAACCTGCTGTGTACAGTATACTGTCTGTAATTATACATATAGAAATAAACTAGTGGGAAAAGAAACGTGGTACTTGAATTTGACACTGTCTCACAAAGTATGTTGCCTACGGATTCATGTATAAAAATCAACTGTTAATTTGAAAACTGGTGATGGTTTGGGTTTCGTTTGCTCTGAGGCTTGATGTGTGCATGTGTACTAAGTCACTTCAGTCATGTCTGGCTCTTTGCAACCCCACAGACCATATAGCCCTCCAGGTTCCTCTGTCCATGGAATTCTCCAGGCAAGAATACTAGAATGGGTTGCCAGTCCCCTCTCTAGGGGATCTTCCTGACCCAGGGGTTGAACCAGGTCTCCTGCATTGTGGACAGATTTTTTACCATCTTCCTTTACCAGGGAAGCCCTGAGGCTTGGTAGAGCTCATAAAATACAGCTGATTCTTAAAAATGTCTTTCCCTTAAGTATGGAGGTATAAAAATGTTTAAAATGTGTTAAAATTTTGAGGTAAATTAGCCATGGATTTATGACACAATAATATTTTCAAACGCTCCAAAATTTTACGGAGGGCTTCACATTTCAGTGATATTTCTTTAAATACAAAGAACTTCATGGAACATCTTGAGATAAGATTCCTACCTTAAGATTTTGCCTCCCCCTTTCTTCTTTGGTTTTGAGAGAAATCAGAATTTGCTCACTTTGTGTTATCACTGACCTTGTAAACATACTTAAGGTAAAAATGATGGCAGAATCAACTCAGAATATTTGAACCTTAGGAGGTGGGGTTTGGCAAAAACATAGCCTGTTGAAGAACAAAACTAGATGGTTTTAGGAATCTGTAGTAGTCCCTTGCACTGTCATATGCTTAGGAAATATTTATTAACATTTTTGGAAATGACTAAGATCCTCTTGGTTAGACTAGTGTTTTCTCTATTTGTGGTTTTGTATTTATTTCTGAGTAATCCCAGATAACAATGGTAAACCAAAAAATCAGGCAACAAACCCTTTGAGTATACTAGTTTTATGCAAATTTAGATGGTATTATGAGAAAAGAATGTAGATCACTCCTGAAAAAGAAAAGGAAGGTTAAACATTTCCACAGCATCTTTGGCCCCAAATGCAACTCAGTCTACACTCCTCTCCCAAATCCCATTTGCAGTGTTTGTCATGTGATGTGGGAAATCACTGGGAAGACCTGTGGAGGTGTCATATGTCAATAACTGCTGCAGATGGCCAGACACTTAAGTTTATTTTCTCAGTGACTCTTTCCCAAACCAGTGAGTGAGCTAGGAGAGACATCACTGCTCACATTTCACAGAAAAGTTCACAGAGATGTTAATAACATATTCAATATATATGAATAGCAATAGTATCATCAGGAGTTGACTCTAAGATTGCTCCATTCCAAAGCCCAGCCTCTTTTCACTTTTCGTGAATTTCTCTACATTTCATGAATGTTTCTAGTGACTATTTTATACTTGCCTCCTCTTTTAGAAGAGCGAGTGTGAGACTATAAGGTTTGGATAAGAGAGTAACGTTGAATAGGCAAGGTAAGACTGAGCCATTTATAGGCTCAACTAGAGATTTCATAAATAGCTACAATTGACAGATTTCAACTGCAGACAGATGGTAGTTTTGGCAAGGATCAGCTCAATTCCTCGAAGGTAGTTCTGTGCTACCAGAGCTGGTCTGCTCTACACTCCTTTGGGCTGGCTCAGCATGGAGTACGATGAGGAGGTTTCATCTGGCTGGACTGAATCTTAATATTTCACAATGTCAGAAATGAAATGAAAGGAAAGCTAATATACTTTGTATGTTACTTCCTCTTCCTAGAGATATTATCACAAAGGGACCTGGAATGTAGGTTGAAGAGATATATACTTGAAATTCCTATCTTCTCTCAGTAATTATTGATACTTGTGGCCAGCACAGATTCAACTTATTTTTAGATCAAATATACAGTTGGTAAACGAACTATATTTTAGGCTTGAATTAAACTCATTTTTCCTTCCAGTCTGTCCCAAATCTAATTGATTGGGCACCTTTCCACTTCATATTCTTGTTTATTTAGAGGAAATATAATACATATGTTTCACATTCATTTATGTTTAATTTATCAAACTGCTATTTTGCAATCAGCATATGGTGTCTCCTAGAAGATTCTTGAGGTGCTTATGATAAGATTTGGCTCTGCTAATCAGGACATGGAGAAGGGTATGGCAACCGACTCCACTATTCTTGCCTGGAGAATGCCATGGATGGAGGATCCTGGTGGGCTACAGTCCACGGGGTCACAAAGAGTTGGACATGGCTGAAGTGACTTAGCACGCACACACGCAATCAGGACATAGTATGATGTCTGGAGAGAAACAAAGTTCCCAAAGGGCTCTAAGTCAGCTCAAAGCTCCATTCAAAACTGGTTATGAAAGACTGAGTTTAGAAGAGTTCTTTTGTACAATTCACTGCTCTCTGAAACAGCCAGGAGAGATTGCTGGATAAAGGGTTACTGGACTCCTCAAACAGCTTGGTTTAATGTTTATCGTCCAGCCACAAATGGACAGATTGATAAATATACTATTTTATTTATGCACTATATACTAAACATTATGTGCTCTGCATACATAGTAAGTAGAACATTAAGGATTTGACTACATAAAAATTAAAAGTATATGATTAACTGGTAAGTAATATTGGCAACAAATGTGCCAAAGGCTAGTATATTTAATAAATGCAAAAGTATATTTGAAAATAATAATGTAAATATCCCACTAGAAAAATGAATACGACAGAAGGAAACACATGTAAACACACATACATATAAATGGGAAATTAACTTGTGCAAAAAATTTGGTTTTATTAATACTCAAATGATACAAATTAAAACAAAATGAGATATAATTTTTAAACTAGCAAATTTGCAAAATAATGTTAAAACATTAAATGCTACCAGGAGTTTTTTTTTTTTTTTAACATAATCTGTAGGTTGAATTGCAAACTAGTATAATTTTCCTAGGAATGCATTTAACAATATGAATAACATTCTTAAAAGAGTTCATGTCCTTTCATGCAATAATTTTACTTCTAGGAATCTGTCCAAAGTTGTGGGCAAAGATTTATATGCAAAAGTATTTATTGCATTGCTGTTTCTAATATTAAAAATAAAAAAAGCCAACTTTTCTAATAATGGAATTAAGTTATGGCTAAACAGGGTATATTGCATAAGCTATTATTCATTTACTAATATCACACTATAGCATTTAATGTCATGAGGAAATGCTATTGTATAAATGAGAAAAAACAGAAAATGAACTCATATATGATTCTAACTTTGCAAAAATAAAACCAGATACACAAATGCATGAAAATATATATTAAGAGAAACCAGTTGTTATCAATTATGTGATTTTATTTTTATTCTTTATAATTTTCTGCCTTTTAAAAATAATGAGCATGTGTTAACTTTATAATCATAAAACATTAAATATTGCTTATAGGGAAGGAATTCTTTGAATTTCCAATAGGCTAAAGCAGTAGAAGTAGTATATTCATCAAAAACTGATATGGTGTTTTTTGGGTTTTTTTGATGTCCATTAAATAACTCTCCTTTTCTCATGTTTTCATGGCAATAGTGGCGCCAGCTTTGAAAAGATCTATAAATGAAGCTTTGTTTTCATACAAAAATGATAATCTAGAAGAAAACGCATTCACTCTACCTAGTCAGTTAGAAAAAATCTCCCACAATTCATGTTAGAAAAATGTTCTGATTTCTGAATAAAATTTAGTTGGAAATTTCTTTAGGTACCTTCAGTTGATTGAGTTCAGTTCAGTCGCTCAGTCATGTCTGACTCTGCGACCGCATGGACTGCAGCATGCCAGGCTTCCCTGTCCACCACCAACTCCCTTAGCTTAAAGGAAAATAGTTATTTGAATAAGCCAGTTATCTTAAAAAAATTTTTTACATCTTTTCAGAAGGTATTTCCCCCATGAGTTTAGACTTGATTGACTTGATTTATCTACCTTATTAGGGAGAAGGGAATTTGGATACACAGCATAAGAAGATATAGTTGAGAAACTGGAAACTTTTTACAAACAAAATCTAGTCTGGAGAGATAACAGGATGTGGGAGTGAATTAAAACCTGGGGTTGCATTTTAGTTCTGCCACCTCAAAGATGTGTGAGCCTGTTCCATCAGGCTATAGTTCTCATCTACCTCAAAGGGTTCTTGTGAGGAATACATGTATATGTGTGAATTGTTATTGTTATCATACAATCTATGGAAGATGTACTAGAAATCAGGCTCCTGTTTTATCTTAATATTGATGAGTTGGACCAGAAGTTTCTTGGTAGAAGAAGTTTCTTGGTAGAAGTCATCGAAACTTGTTAGAAGTCACTGAAACTTTCACTCCAATCTTTACAAATGTCCCCAGAAATTTTAATTTACGCTAAGAAGTATGGATGCCATACTTTTTGTTTGCTGGTAGTCCTACTGTCCAATCACTCTGAATGCCCTGAAGATCAAATATTCTTTAAAATATATGTTTTTATATTTACAGTAAACTCTAAAAGAAATGAAATAGGCCACACATCTATTTTATAGCCACCTCATGTTTGTGTGCACCTTAATTTAAAAACAAATCAACCAGCTGAATGTAATATTTGTGAAGAAAGCTTATCATTTTATAATTTTGAAAAGTTAGAAATAAAAACTGCTCTGGATCAAAGTGTGTAGTGAAGAAGCCATGTCTCAGCTCGAGGAGCTTAGTGGATGGGCTTGCAGAGACAGACCCTCAAGAGAAAGTAGAGTCTGCCTGTGGGAAAAGCAGTTGACAACTATTTGTCACAACAACACACAGTAGGATATTTTTTGACCTCACTGCGAGGCTTGTGTGATCTCAGTTCCCTGACCAGGGTTCAAACCTGGGCCCTTGGCAGTGAGAACACAGAGTCCTAAACACTGTGCTGCAAGGGAATTCCCCCACAACTGGATTTTACACTCCAGGCAGTAGATGTTGGACAATCCCAGCCAAGGAGAACCAAGAGTTATCAGTTTAAATTCATGAAATGGCAAAGACATTTCTGGAAAAAAAATTGAACTTTTTTTTTCCTTGATAGCAGATTCAAATAAAAGGTCAGGAATGCTCATAGACACTGAGGCAGGCCAGATGTAGAGGGAAAACCAGGACCTCTTGTTTGCTTCTTTGTTTATGCTTCCTGTAAGTTGAATTTGGGCTTCTTAATAAGAACTTACATTTTGTTTAATTTCTGTTCTTACTGAGGTTTCTTTTTGTATGATAAGATAGTATAAGCATAATTTTCTTAATAATGACTGATTTTTTATGCATATAAACTTCAAGTGGGAAGTATGTATTCTATTTTAAAAATGTGAATTGAGTAACATGACAAAGAGCATTGTGCTACTCCAGAGATTCATTATAGAATTAGTGAGCTTCTGGAATATTTCAATCTAGAAGCCGTTAGGTGGGGATGAGCAGGAGTGACTACTGAACAGGAAGGAGGTGAGGTGGCAGAGTCGGGGTGGGGCAGGCTGGGACATCAGAACCTGAGTAAGGTGGAGGCATCCTCGTGAAGGTGGGGAAACTGTGGCAGCATCGGGAGACTGAGTACATATAGGGAGACTGACACAATAAGTAAATAAATTAATGACGGTTTTATGCTATTTAAGAAGAAAGTTATAAATGTAGTAAGGGAAAAAAATGCAATGAACCGTGTGATATTAGATTGGAATCGGAGGTCTGATGTGAACTCATTGTTACACACGCACACACACTCACACACACAACCCTTTGGCTTCCTAGCTCTGGTCATTGAGAGGCCCCCTGAGCCCTGGCATCCCAGTCACAATAAGCACCTCTAGTGGCCAAATCTTGATTTCAAAGTACCATTCTTTACTAAAAAAAGCTGTGATTGTTTGGAGAAATGACTGATTCCAAGACTGGGCCAGAGAAGGTATAAAAGAAACCTGGAATATCTTATTGCCCTAGGATGTAGGAAGTACTCAAAGGATGGTGGAACATGACGACAGAAACCTCTTTGAAAGGACTCACATGAGCACTGGATAATCTGAACTTCAAAATAGATAATCTTAGTAAAGGATTATAACTCATTGAATAAAATAGGCTCCTTGAGTCCATACTAATACATCAATGGACAAATAAATTGAGAAAGGTGGATGCTGACTAATGAATGTAGAAAGAATATTTACATTAGAAAATTACCATTTGGCAACCATTACAGTAGTAACTAAGCCAGGAAACATCTATGAGTATTAGAACCAAGGGAGTAAAAGTTTGATGAGGAGAAAATATAGTCTCAAAGAAGTACCTACTATGAAGTATTTACATATTAATAAAAAAAAGAGTAACTTGAATAAACCTGGGCGATACCATCTTAATCCAATTATCAAAGTTAACCTTACCAGAAAAGAGACACAAGAAATTGTGACCACTTTATAGGACTTCTGAGACTTTACTGCCAAAGATAGATAACCTTGATTTAATCATGAGAAAACATCAGGCAGATTCAAATTGAGGGACATTCTACAAATAACTGGCATGCGGTTTTCATCAAGGACTTGGATATTATAGAAAGACTGGGGAGCTATTCCATATTGAAGGAGACTAGAGACACAAAGAACTAGATGTTTAAGTCTGTACTGGATCCTTTTGCTATGAACAAACAACATTATTGGAAAACTCAGTGAAAATTGAATGGGGTCTGATATTAGATGTTTTGTTGTTGTTCAGTCACTAAGTGGTGTCCAACTCTTTGCGACTGCATGGACTGCAGCACGCCAAGCTTCTCTGCCCTTCACTATCTCTCGGAGTTTGCTCAAACTCATGTCAATGATACCATCCAACCATCTCATCCTCTGTCACCCCCTTCTTCTGCCCTCAATCTCTCCCAGCATCACAGTCTTTTCCAGTGAGTTGGCTCTTTGCATCAGGTGGCCAAAGTATTGGAGCTTCTTCATCAGTCCTTCCAATGATTATTCAAGGTTGATTTTTTTTAGGATTGACTGGTATATTAGAGACAGTAGTCCTGTATCATGTTAATTTCCCCATTTCAATGGCTTTATTTTAATTATGCAGAAGAATGCCTTTGTCTGGAGGAAATTTATGCTAAATTCTTGAGGAGTTATATGATAGTATGTTGGTAACTTTAAAATGGTTTAGGAAAAAAACAATTTTTGTACTGTGTTTGCAGCATTTTTATAATTCTAAAATAATTTCAAAATAAAAATTAGCTTTAGTCTGAAAAAAATGAATAAGAAGTGCCCTCTGTCCTCAGAGAGGCTATTGTATAGTTGAAGGGCCATGACAACAAAGGTGAAGTCAGCAGGGTAAAGAGGGAGGCAGTCTGGTGACATGGTTACTTTTTGGGCTCTGGAGCCAAATGGCCCATCTCCAATAGTAGCCCTGCCATTACCAGCCAGGAGACCTTAAGGGGATGGAATAAAGTTTGAGGGACTCAGTTTTCTTCTCCATAAAAAGCGGATGATAATAGTATAACCTTATAGGGTAATGTGAAGTTTATAGAGCATAAGGCAAGTGCATAATACATGATAGCAATTATATTACTGCTGCTGCTAAGTCACGTCAGTCGTGTCCGACTCTGTGTGACCCCACAGACGGCAGCCCACCAGGCTCCCCCATCCCTGGGATTCTCCAGGCAAGAACACTGGAGTGGGTTGCCATTTCCTTCTCCAATGCAGGAAAGTGAAAAGTGAAAGTGAAGTCGCTCAGTCATGTCCAACTTTTAGTGACCCCGTGGACTGCAGCCTTCCAGGCTCCTCCATCCATGGGATTTTCCAGGCAAGAGTACTGGAGTGGGGTGCCATTGCCTTCTCCATATTACCTCCATATTACTAGTTATTGGCAATTAAACTCATGATTATTTGTAGTCAGAGAGATGCATCTAAATTCAAACACTGCCACTTTCTATGTGACCTTGAGCAAGTTACTCATTTTTCTAAGGTTCAGGTTCCCCACTGAAAACAGAAATAATGATCATGTTAATGAGTACCAGTAACAGAATAGGTGTGAGAATTAAATAAGATAATGCAAAATGCTTAGCACTTTCTAAGCACTTTATAAATGTGTTATTGTCACATAAATACAAGATGAAATATTAATAGAATAAATTTCATCAGATAAATTAAAAGCATGTGGCAGTTCTGAGAAGAAGGAAAAACCATCTGGGTAGAAGTAAGGGAAAAGCACTAGGTTGTAGAATTCTCTGGAACAACTGAGAAGTTTTTACTCTGATTAATAGATGCTAAGACTAGAAGTAGGGCAGGAGCAGTAGGAAAGAGGAAGAAGGAATGTGGTGGTCAAGGGAGAAACAAGAGTCATTTGTGATCTCTCAGCATTAATAGACAACATGCAGCCAAGAAGGAAGAGCCAGTGTGTGGAAAAGACACTGGATTAAAGTGTTGAGGGGATGCAGCAGGAAATGAAATTGGCTCTAGAGAGAGATTTCTTTTCTAGAGAAAAGGAGACTGGAATGAGCAAGTGTAGATGCTGAGCTGATGATGGAAGTCTATGAGCAAATGAGATTTCCAAGAAGGACTGCCCAAGAGATAAGGAAGGAAGAGGTAGGGGCAGAACCAGGGAAAATGCCTTCATTTAGGGAGGGCAAAGGGAGGATGGAAGTGTTGGGTAGGTGTGAGGGTGAGGAAGAGAGAGAAGTGGTGAATGAATTAGGAAGATGCTAAGTAAGAGGCAAGGGGTAGCTTCGTTCAGAGAAAGAATGCAGAGGGTTGAGAAGAATAAAGGGTGGGAGAAAGATACTATATTATTTACCTAGCTGGTTGTTGCCAAGTTGCGGGAAGGAAGTAAAAGCCAGACTCCCAGGGGTTAAGTGCCAGGGAGAGCATATCTGAGTAAAGGGCAGGACTTGGAGGAAACTTCTTGGAATTCTAATGCCAAGGCAGACATACCAGGAAGCAGATAAGCTTTCAGTTTCAATCCCCTCACTCTCCCAGACCTTTCTCAGGGCCTAGGATGTACTAGCAGTGCCTTTCTATGGTTATGTAATCTGTAAAACTTACACACTGAAGATATTTGACTTTGTCTGTTTAACAAAATCCCACAGACTAGGTGGCTTAAACAACAGAAATGTATTTATCACGGTTCTGAAGGCTGGGAACTCTAGTCAGTACCAACATGGTCAGGTGGAGCCCTCTTCCTGGTGTGCAAGATAGCATCGTGTCTCCCTATTTTCTCACAATGTGGGGGTGGGAGGGCTGAAGGAGAGAGGGAAAGACAGAGAGAGATCCTCTTGTATAAAAGCATTAGTTTTAGGGATTCCTTGGCAGTCCAGTGGTTAAGACTTCACTTTCCATTGCAAGGGGTGTGGGTTCAATCCCTGGTCAGGGAGATAAGATCCCAGATGATTTGCAATGAAAAAATAAAAACATAAAACAGAAACAATATTGTAACAAATTCAATAAAAAGTTTTAAAAATGGTCCACATCAAAAAAATCTTTAGAAAAACATTAGTCTCATTAGGAGATCTCCACCCTCATGACCCAATCTAGCCTAATTTCTTCCCAAAGCACCAGCTTCCAAATACCATCACACTGGAAATTAGGCTTTCAACACAGGAATTCTGGAGGAAGACAAACATTCAGTCTATGCCAATGTTTAAGTACAGTAAAAGACTATTGTATCTTTCTATTTAGGCCCTCCTTTACTCACAGTTCCCCTTTGTTGTGAACAGCATTTCAGTATCTGCTTAGGGAACTAGGGTTAGGGTGTATGGGAATATACTGCGAAGTTCACACAGAGGTAACATATAGTTAAGTTACTGCTAATAGTCTCAGGAATTCTCCCTCTACCCACTGGGGCCTGACTCACCCAGGGATGACATCAAGTGTGAATGTGCCTTTTGACACCTGGCATTAGGAAAACTGTGGCGGAGAAAAGGGTTGAAATGCATAGCACCAGAAGCTAGTGTGTGAAACGTCCTTTTAATTATAAGATGTGTGAAATTGCAAGAAGAGGATCCGTTTTTTGTCAAGGCCCAGTCAAAATGCACATTCTCCCCTATCAGATAAGATAACCTAAAATTCATAATATACCTCTGTGATGAGACATCAGTGACAAATTGGTTAGTGGGTTGTCAGTTCAAAGAAGATTTAAGATTAGTCATAGCACACACACACACATTTTTGAAATGTTCTGAAATGTTTCAACTCAGGATTGAAAGAAACTTGATAAAGAATTTTTACAAATTGGAGACAAAAATTCTGCAGGCTTACATATTGCCAGTAATGGAGTAGGAAGCTAAAACTTTCTGTACTGTAAAAATGAAAACATTAAAAAAAAAATTAACTATACTGAAAAGACAGATTGAATCTTTGCCAAATAAGGAAGCAATCAAAGAGAATGCAGATTAAAAAATGAGAGGGAAAATGTTGCAGAGACCAGACAGTTAATAAATGTTTATATTATTTATTACATTATTTTTATAGGTATTACACTAATATATTTGTAGCGTTTGTTTTTTAAAATTGTAATTTTTTGCATTGTTCTCATTCTAAGTAAATATTCACTTTTGTACTTTTGTTTACAAGTTTGAATTCTTTATTTTAAACAGCCCTCCTACTCCCAAATTGTATAACCTGCAAGCCCCACAAAACCTGGATCTTCCTCATATAACAACTGTGCTTTTTTCCTTAGGTTTACTCATGCTTGAACAGAAAACCTAGGATGTCAGCTTTGGGCTAAAACAGATATTAAATATTTTTCATCATTAGTAATTTTTAGATGAGAGGTGACATGAGCATTTTACAGGCAAAAGGGAAGGAGCTAGCTGGAAGTTGTTCAGTCACTAAGTTGTGTCCGACTCTTTGCCACCCCAGGGACTGCAGCACACCAGGCTTCCCTGTCCTTCACTATGTTCCACAGTTTTCTCAGATTCATGTCCACTGAGTTGATGATGCTATCTAACCATCTCACCCTCTGTCTCCCCCTTCTCCTTTTGCCTTCAATGTTTCCCAGCATCAGGGTCTTTTCCAGTGAGTCAGCTCTTTGCATCAGGTGGCCAAAGTATTGGTGCTTTAGCTTCAGCATCAATCCTTCTAATGAATATTCAGGGTTGATTTCTTTTAGGATTGACTGATTTGATCACTTTGCTGTCCAAAGGACTCTCAAGAGTCTTCTCTAACACTATAATTAGAAAGCATCAATTCTTCAGTGTTCGGCCTTCTTTATAGTCCAACTCTCACATCCTTACATGACTACTAGAAAAACCATAGCTTTGACTATATGGACCTTTGCTGGCAAAGTGATATCTTTGCTTTTTAATATGTTATCTAGGTTTGTCATAGTTTTCCTTCCAGGGAGCAAGTGTCTTTTAATTTCACGGCTAAAATACCACTGTGACAAGGACATTGTTGGAACAGATCTTATTTTGTGAGGATGAGTTGGAGTTGAGAGAACAGCTTTCAAAAGCAAGCACAGACAGTAGTGAAGAAAGAAAGAGAGGGAGTAGACTCTGAATTAGTGTGGAGGGCGGTAGGGGTGTTCCAGTCCTATGACCTTAATCTTCCAGTTCATGAAGGAGGCCAGGTCGTCACCTAAGTACCAGAAGTGGGTGGTTATAGGGATTTCCAATGCTTGAGCATGTCATTAAGAACTGTTTTGCAAACTGAAACTGTGAAACAGCAGTGATGAACCTTTTGTCATCTTTCCAAACTCTGTCTGTTATTCCTAAGACACAGCACCCAGAGACAATCCCATGGGCCTGACAGTACCTGTTTAAAGGGAAGGGCTTGGGAATAGCCCTATATTTTCCCTATTCTAGTGTCAGAATGATGAGAGAATAAATCTGAGGAAATGACGCAAGGTTAGTGAGGAGACCGTCGGGTGGGGAACTTGAGTTGTTGCCTTGAGGAAAGGCACAAGGATTTATTTATATATGGCCTTATCCCACACAGGATTTAAGGCTGCTTACAGGAATGCATGCAGTAAAATAGCAAGATGTGGTCCATAAATAAAAAATCAAGGCTGGCAAAGGCATAAAATATAGAAGAGCAGACTTCAGATGTGGCTTGTCAGGGGTCTTGAAGTAACTGAAGGGGTTGCCATGTGGATGCGAATTTAGGGTTATTTGGTTCAAGAGCAGCAGGGGTGGGGTGGAGGATGGGGAGGGGATACAGTGAGGCGTGTATCAGCACAGCATAAAGTGAGACTTTCTAACAAGTGCAGCTGTTTCACAGAGGAATGGAGGTCATGAACTCCTCCTCCATCACAGGAGGCAATTAAACAGAGCTAGGTAGCTCCTTTCTGGCCTGCTATGAGAGCCAGCTGATGCAGTGGATGGACTGGCCCCTGATGTGCCCTAAAGGTCGGCATTCAATGATCAAATGAAAGGAACTGTTCTAAACAATGTGCTGTAAGTAACGAACTATTCTAAAATATTCCACACGATAATAAAAGCTTGTCAACAGTCATACTGTGTATTTTTTATGACCTGCAGTGTTGCCCACCTTTAAATGCCATTGCCGATTGCAAACCCAACATTTCTAAAGCAGAAATGAATAAACCCTGCATGAAGGACGGGTGGAGTGAGAAGTTCATGGGTTATACCCCATCATCATTCTCTGAGTCATCACTGGCAGCTTG
The DNA here is from genome assembly GCF_029378745.1 of Bos indicus. NCBI lineage: Eukaryota > Metazoa > Chordata > Mammalia > Artiodactyla > Bovidae > Bos > Bos indicus. The sequence continues at coordinate 89,902,191 of NC_091760.1, read as the reverse complement.
CAGAGCTGGTGGTATCCCTTCACATAACATTCAACAATGGCTCTTGTTCCCTATCATCTGTCAGGCCCAATGGTAGACCCTGGGGAGACGATAATGTTTCAAAAAGACACAACCCCTGCTTTCACAGTGATGGTTGCTTAGTGGAAAAATGACATTAATAAAAATAATCACATCTATATACTTAGAAAGTCTAATTTGTTGTTCAGTCCCAGATCATGTCCACCTCTTTGTAACCCCATGGACCAGGCCTCCCTGTACATCACTATCTCCCAGGGTTTGCATAAACTCATATCTATTGAGTTGGTGATGGTATCTAACCATCTCATCCTCTATCTCCCTCTTCTGCTTCTGCCTTCAGTCTTTCCCAGCATCAGGGTCTTTTCCAATGAGTCAGCTTTTCACGTTAGGTGGCCAAAGTATTAGAGCTTCTGCTTCAGCATCAGCCCTTCCTATGAATATTCAGGGTTGATTTCCTTTAGGATTGACTCATTTGATCTCCCTGTAGTCCAAGGGACTCTCAAGAGTCTTCTCCAGCACCACAATTCTAAAGCATCAATTCTTCAGTGCTCAGCCTCCTTTATGGTCCAACTCTCACATCAGTACATATCTCCTGAAAAAACCATAGCTTTGACTATATGGACCTTTGTCAGCAAAGTGATGTCTTTGCTTTTAATATACTGTCTGGGTATGACACAGCTTTCTTTCCAAGGACCAAGCATCTTATAATTTTATGGCAGCAGTCACTGTCCACTGTGATTTTGGAGTTCAAGAAAATAAAATTTGTTACTACTGTTTCTGCTTCTACTTGCCATGAAGTGATAGGGCCAGATCTTAGTTTTTTGAATGTTGAGTTTTAAGCCAGCTTTTTCACTTTCTTTTTTCACTCTCATCAATAGGCTCTTTAGTTATTCTTTGCTTTCTGCCATTAGGGTGGTATCATCTGCGTATATGAGGTTGTTGATATTTCTCCCAGCAATCTTTATTCCAGTCTGTGATTCATCCAGCTCAGCATTTCTCATGATGTACTTTGCATATAAGATAAATAAGCAGGATGACAATATACAGCCCCGACATATTCCTCCCCCAATTTTGAACCATTTTTCAATGTCTGTTGCTTGTTGTCCATTGTCCCATGTCCGGTTCTAACTGTTGCTTCTTGACCTGCATACAGGTTTCTCAGGAGACAGGTAAGGTAGGTATTCCTTTCTCTTTAAGAATTTTCCACAATTTGTTGTGATCCACACAGTCAAAGGCTTTAGTGTAGTAGATGAAACAGATGTTTCTGGAATTCTCTTACTTTCTCTATGATCCAGCGAGGCAATTTGATCTCTGGTTCCTCTGCGTTCTCACAATCCAGCTTGTGCATCTGGAAGTTCTCAGTTCATGTATTGCTGAATCCTAGCGTGAAGGATTTTGAATATAACCTTACCAGTATGCAAAATGAGTGCAATTGTCTGGCATTTTGAACATTCTTTAGCACTGCTGTTTTTTGGGATTGGAATGAAAACTGACCTTTTCCAGTTCTGTGGCTACTGTTGAGTTTTCCAAATTTGCTGTCATATTGTGAGTGAAAGTTGCTCAGTCGTGTCCATCTCTTTGCAACCCCATGGACTATGAAGTCCATGGAATTCTCTAGGCCAGAACACTGGAGTGGGTAGCCTTTCCTTTCTCCCGGGGATCTTCCCAACCCAGTGATCGAACCCAGGTCTCCCGCATTGCAGGCAGATTCTTTACCAACTGAGCCACAAGGGAAGCCCCTTGCTGGCATATTGAGTTCCTACACCTGATGATATACAACATGTTCTTCCTTCATGCTATAGCATGTCTTATAAAGCTATCCACTATCCTAGAATACCCTTCTCTTTCTTCATAATGCCTATTAGGCCTTATTGAGCTTTTTAAAATCCTAAAAGATGCTGCTGCTAATAATGCTAATTAGGCATTATGAAGAAAGAGAAGGGTATTCTAGGATAGTGGATAGCTTTGTAAGACGTGCTACAGCATGAAGGGAGAACATGTTGTATATCATCAAGTGTAGGAAAGTGTGTGGCAGGGAAGAGTGATCAGAGGGAGGTGTTTCCAGCTGCGGGGATGATGTAAGTGAAGCCTCAGAAACATAAGGAAGGCTCAGAAACATAAGGGATTATTTGAAGAATTTTGTGGCCAGGGTGGCATGAGTCCAGGAGAGAGGGTCCAGGCTGTGCTCAGAGGATTTCTGTCTTTATCCTAATGGTAATGGAAGCCCTTTGGTTTTACTGAAGAGAGAAATATGGTCACATTGATATTTTGTTGTTTCGTTTACATGTATGGAATCATTTTAGCTTTGGAGTAGGGTCTAGAATGGGGAGTAGAACAAGAATAAAGGTAGCAAGACTATTCTGTAGGCTGCATGAGCACTCAAGATAAGAAATGGCAGTGATATGGGCAAAGATGGAGAGGAATGACAGTTTCCTAAAGGCGAACATGGGATAAGAATGAGCAGGATTTGGTGATGGGTTGGATGGGAGATAAGGGTGTGGGAGGGGAAATGGTATCAGAGATGACTCCAGCACCTCAACAGATAAGTGTTCCATCCACTGATGGGGTGCACCATGATAGGGCTGGTCTGAGACACTGGCTGACAGGAGAGACCTTCTTGACTTACTTGGTTAAGGGTTAGAAAAGGCAACCAGTTTAACTGATTCAAATTCGGTTCAACTCAGTGTATTTCCATTCTATCCAATCCAGTTAGATTATGGAGCAGCTACCAAATAAGGCCCCATGACTGATGCAGACAAGTGTGAGTGGCTCTCAACATGGTTGCACGGTCTTCTCTTCTACTTGATGGCTGTTTGCATGACCAAAGGTCCCCACGCAAAGTGCCAAGTGCCTACAGAGACAGAAATGAAATGCCACCATAACACAGCACCTAGTACCCCTCACAGAGGGCTTGACTGACTTGTAGGAAGATTGGACTGGCTTTTTCTAAAGTTGGGAATGAGGCTTCATAGGGTGCCTTTGAGGGGATGGGGCAAGGGCTGATGTGAATGTGGGCAAACCTCTGATATCCTGTCATTGGTCAACCCTGACCAAGAGCAGGGGATTAGAGTGTGTACACGTGTTCTTAGCCCTGACTTCCTCTCAAACTGCCAGGTGCTTCTTAAGGGATTCTGTGCTCATGTCCTCATTTCCATGGACAATAAGCACTCTCTAATGAGCCCATCTGTGTTTTAAAACAGCTAGTTGGAAAGGATCTGATAGCTGGGAATTTTCTGACAAAGGCAGTGCATACCTCTATGTATCTGGGGCTGATTGTTCTACCACAGCCACCTGAGGTTACAAGTGGAAAGCAGGAGCCCCAGCTTCCTCTTTCAGCCATGTCGGGTATCTATACACACCTTTCCTATGACCCTGATGTATCCCAACTTCTCAAAGTGCCACTGCCACTCCCCTCCAAAACCCACTCAGAATTTCAGGATAAGCACCATAATCTAAATGCAAATACTTCTGGGAGAACTCCTGTGCTTAATCTAATTTTGGATCTTAATAATAGTGACTGACCCTTGTACACTCAACCCCACTTTCAAAATGTGCTTCTCTAAGTGTTTCATTTAATGCCCAGACAGTCTTGTGGGGTCGGTATCATTATAATCATCCACAGCAGGATATCTCCAGACCACTATGTTGTGGCCGAGCTGGGACTCTGCATTTCATGTTTCCACCTCTCTACCAGTTGTTCCTTCTGAATAAAGCAAACAGATCTGTTTGGGGAGGGGGAGCTTGAAAATGTTGTGAGCAGAGAGGATTTTCCCATTATCCCTTGAAGTCACACAACATAGGCAGCTGTCGAGTTCTCCCCACTTAATGGTAGTCCAGCTGTCAGCACAATAGCTAAGAGTACAGGATGTAAAGGGAAATAGGCCTGTATTTGCATACTGATCTTTAACCTCCTGTGTGTGACCTTGAGCAAATGATTACAAATTAGGACAGTACAAAAAGGGACAGCAATCATAGGGCTGTTGTAAGGAATAAATGAATTAATATATATGTATACATATACATGGGGCTTCCCTGATGGCTCAGTGGAAAAGAATCTGCCTGCCAATGCAGGAGAGACACACGTTCAACCCCTGGGTTGGGAAGATCCCCCAGAGTAGGAAATGGCTACCCAATCCAGTATTCTTGCCTGGAGAATTCCATGGACAGAGGAGCCTGGCTTGCTGCAGTCCGTGGGGTCACAAAAGAGTTGGACATGACTTAGCAACTGAACCACCACAACAAATACATACATACATGTACACATACACACATACAAACGTATACATATATGCCATAGTTGCTGAATCATAGTAAATACTTTTAAAGTATTATTGTGGAGGCAGTGTTTTTGCAGCCTTGTTTCAGGGCCCAGATTTTGGGCTGACCTCAATTTGAACAGGGGAGGCAAATAACTGAAGTGCTGTTTTGCTCCAGGTTGATTGGAAATGACTGATTAGAATACTGTGTAGAGAAGGTTACTGAGGTTTACTCTGAGATCAGCTGAAATTAATTGGTGTTCCTGTATGCGTGCTCTGTAGTTTTGCCCTTTCTTGAGACCCGTTGGCCGAGTCTGTCAGTCTGTGCCTTCGCTTTGCAGCCTGAATGTCTGCCTTAGGCGTTTGCTCAGATTTTTTCTGTCAGGACCAGTCCGGCTATGTTCAAACTCGGTGCAGTTTCCAGCTCACAGGGCCACTGCCTGCTTGGGTGAGAGCAAAGGATTTAATGAATAAGAACTATGTATGGATGGGTTCTAACAAGAGGGGTTAGCAGGCTGATTCAAAAATAACTACACCGCAGCAACTCTGGGTGAGCAACACATGCTGTATATTTCCATCCAAATAAAAGACATTCATTTTGAAGACCCTGGAACAGCTGTAACTTGAGACTCCCACAAATGCTTGGAAAACTGTCAGTCCTTTCTGAGTGGCAGTAGATATAGAAGCAAGAATGCCAGTAAGAATATAAAACTGATCCTGTGGAACAGGGCATGGGTTAGCCTCGCAAGAAGCCAGCATTCCGGAGCACTGATCTGGCTTTCAAGTATTTTGGGGACAGTATTTTTATGAAGTTTACTGATTAAACATTTTCTGATCTCTCTTCTAAAAGAATTACAGAAATACAATAATTATTATGAATGATCTCTTAGAGTAGGGCTTATCAAAGATTCCATTCTGTGATCTGCAGAGAATTCTACCAATGTGCTATGTTTTTCTTTTGCTTCTACCAAATTTATCAATGTCTCAGGTCATTATTTGCCTGATCACAACAACATGCGTTCATGAATATGTATTCGCTAAAATCCTGCAATTTTATGTGTTAATTTGCTCATGTCTTTAGGTGTTTATAGCAATTAAATGAGACCTTGATAAATTTAGAGGAAACAAAAAAAAAAGCTTTGATATTATGAGTGCTTATGTGCTTGAATTGCAGGCTGTGAGATAAATTATGTTTTGTGCAACTATTAACTCATTTATGGGTTTATTAAATATTTTCCCATTTGGTTACATTTCTTCTTAGAAAACAGTCTCTTCTTGACTGCATTGTTTGGTCTTTCTTGTGTTCATTTTAGTCTGTGAATGCGGCTAATCCTTATCTTGGCTAATGTGAATTAGGTGTGTTGTCTTGTTGGGGACCTATCCAGGAGCCTGGAAATTTATTTGTAATGAGTCAGGGTAGCCATGGGGCAGGCTGCTCAGGGGTCAGAGTTCTGTCTCAATCCCACCTAGTAGTGGGGTACCCAGGTGGAAAGGGATGCATTGCTAGCAGAGGTCGCCAGTGAAGAAGGGGCCGGTGACTGAGTTCTGGCTGCCTGAGAAAGAAAACCTGGGAGTTGTGATAGCCCTACCAAGCCCAGTGGTGTGTAATTCCAGTGGTGATGTTCCAAGGGCTTGGTAGAGTAGGGATTTGGAGTGGGGTCCAGAGAAAAAGTACTGGGACTCCCAATTCCATCCTGAAAGTTGGGACATAGCAGGGTGGAAATGACATCAAGGCCCAACGGAATGAGAGTGGCAATGACTTGGTCACAGACCACAACTCCAGGAAGAGATGGGGTGGGGTTGCCAGATTTAACAAATAAAGATACAGGACATCAGGTAAATCCAAATTTCAGATAAATATTTTTGAGTCAGTAGGTCCCATGTATTATTTAGACATACTCATACTAAAAATTTATTTATTGCTTATCTGAAATTTATCAGGGCATCCTATATTTTATTTGGCAGCCCTAGGTGTGTATACGGGACACTGTTCAGCACTTGTGTGCCTGAGGAAGCCTTACTCATCTGGATGGAGGGGCTGGCTGCGGGTGGGGAGAGAAAGTTGGAGCAGGGCTGCTGTGTTTTGTGTGTGTGTGCGTGTGCGTATGACAGAGAAAGAGAAAGAAGAACTAAGAGACTAATACTGAATAATTTTATGTTGGCTTTAAGACCCACTTATTTTCATAATTTTCCGTCTCTTTTTGCAGGGCAGGGGTTTGGTTTGCTTTGCAAGTACAAGATACATTTGGCCTATGTCAGAGACAGGATATTTGTTGGTCTGTAGTGTGAAACTGGCAAAGTTGTGTGTATCCAAAGCAATGCCATCTTATTGAGAATGAAAATTTCAATCCCCCAAAATGGTTGTCCAGATTGCAGTGAACACGTGAATATCTGGAAACATTTGGATGATTGCTATCCTTTGCATAAAAATCCGCATGACTGACTCTATTTTTCCATTTTTATCCATGTATTTTAGAATAATGTAGACAGCTGAAGAGGTTCATCTCCAAGAGAGAATACATAACCATCATGAGGTAGGAAAATTTCAAAACTACTTCTTGATATTTTTCTTCCGTCTTTATGGTTTGTGTTTATTCTTTTTAATGATTTTATTGATCTCTGGTTCTCATCTCACCCCCTGCCCAGGGCCAAGCGCAGAGCTTGGCACATATTAGATGCTGAATAAACTTTTAAAATGAATAGATGGGTAAATTCATATATTTATTCTTAAGTAATATATGGTGGTTCAGATGGTTAAGAATCTGCATGCAATGTAGGAGACCTGGGCTTCATTTCTGGGTTGGGAAGATCCCCTGGAGGAGGGCATGGCAACTCACTCCAGTATTTTTGCCTGGTGAATCACATGGACAGAGGAGCCTGGTGGGCTACAGTCTATGGGGTCACAGAGTTGGACATGACTGATCGGGTAGCACGTTCACAGCACACAGAAATTATACTAAGGATTGAAAAACTATTAATTTCAAAGGGAAAAGAACACATATTTATTGACTATGCACTGTGAGACAGGGACTGGGCCAGACACTATATGTGTCTATGTACACATACACCCGCATATGCAGATTTATGTACTACTGCAGTCTCCTTGTGAGTAAGCACTCAGTTCAGTTCAGTTCAGTCGCTCAGTCATGTCCGAATCCTTGCGACCCCATGAATTGTAGCATACCAGGCCTCCCTGTCCATCACCAACTCCCGGAGTTCACTCAAACTCATGTCCATCGAGTTGGTGATGCCATCCAGCCATCTCAAGCATTAGTAGCCTCATTATACATTTGTGAAGACACAGCGGTTGAGTGTATTCTGAAGATCCTCATCTAATAAGAAGCAGGGCTGGGACATGTGAACCCTCTGTGTGAGCTATTAACATCTCCACTGATGCCGTGCACCTTCCTGGACTAACCTGCAGTCATTGCTCTTGCTTTAGTAGGTCTCATATCACTTTGAGAATTTGAATAAAGCCAGGTTCCTCTCCCAGAAACACGAACATAGAAAGGAATACTCCCAATTTTACAAGCACTGTGGGTTCATCGAGCATCCCTGATTAAGGACCTCATAATTAGGATACAGAGTTCTTTCTGGGAGGTCACGGCTGACCTCCTGAACATCAGTTTCAGGATCAACCTGAAACTGATGTGGCCACAGCCCAGTTCTCTGACAGCCCTGTTCAAGACCCTTCCCTCATGGAGGCTAGAGGTCCGGATATCCTCTTTTCATGCAAGATCTGTTCATCCCTCAGGGAGCCAATGTGCTTCTTTCATTCTACTAATAACTGTATATTAAATACATTAATATTCAAAAATACAGATTTTATGATTCTTAATTTTACTGTTTTAGTGATTAAAAGTGAAAGTGTTAGTCCCTCAGTCATGTCCAACTCTTTACGGCAACCTCCTGGATTATACTGGGTATGGAATTCTCCAGGAAGAACACTGGATTGGGTTTCCATTCTCTTCTCCAGGAGATCTTCCCAACCTAGGGATCAAACCTGGGTCTCCTACATTGCTGGCAGATTCTTTACCATCTAAGCCACCAGGTATGCCCCTGTTGATTAGAAAATTAATGGATAATAGTCACCCAAATAAAATTATGTACAATGTCAGGAGTACAGCAGTGACCAAAACAAATGTGGTCCCTACCTAGAGGCAGAGCCACTATGAAGCAAAAGAAGATTCAGCTTTGTGGCCCCACTAACTCGAGCCCTTTGGAGGTCCTGGGAGAGGCCTTAGGAAAGGATTCACATAATTGATTGTTATGTTTTATGTAAAATATGCACAGTAAGGTATTTCTGTATGGTTTTTCTTAAAAAACTGGTCCCTTTCACCAACCATGGAAGCTCAAGTGCCTGCATCTCCCTGTCAGTGTCCTCATGGAGCTTTGTGAAGAAGGACTGACATTTGATGGAGGAGCAAAAGACGGATGGATTCAGGGTTGGGGGAGTGCTGGGTAGCTGCTTCTAGGGGATTTGGTCTTTTTGTGAGGTGGGCCGTTGAAACTGAGATCCGAAAGATGGTTGTTTTGGTTTGGTTTGTTTGTCAAGGAAGGAGCTGCATTAGCAGGTGGAGGGGACTACGGGTGACGAGGCCTGGGCCAGGAGCGGGCAGGGCTGGTGTGAGACCTGAATTGGGTACCCCATGACTGGTGGGCACAGAGAATGAGGGGAGACTGGTGGGCGAGGAAGCTGAGAAGAGTGAGCAGTTTCCCTAGGATCCTATAGGACTCGTTAACCGTTTTGAACCTATTCCAAGAATAGTGAGGACCTGCTAAAGGGGAGTTACATGGTCGGATTTGTATGCTAAGAACACACTCTGGTTGTTGGGTCGAGAATAGATTTTCTTTTTCTTTTTTTTTTTTTTAATTTTTGGTCTCTGGAAACACTGTTTTGAACACAGCTAAAGAAATGAAATATTCCTTAGTGCAATGAGGGGAAAATTCTCTCAAAGGCCATGCACCTCAGTATACAAGAGCACAGAGTGCCCTGGCCAGCATCTCACACACTGAATCAGAAGGGCAGGTGGATCAGGGCACCAGGGAGCAGCCGGGAGTATCTGTGCTGTTGGTGGTGGTGGGTGTGGGGCTTTCCTGGCACCCTTGGTTCTGCATCACAGTTGACATCAGGTTGGAAGCAGTGAAGATTGAGGGAGACTATAGAAAACCAAACATCTCAAATCCACAGCTGGTGATGAGGATGCAGGTGGTGTCAATGCTAGTGTCAAAAATAATGCCACTCTTTAAGATGCCTTTCAAGCAAAAGTGAGCTTGTACATGGAAGGACCAGTGGGAGGGAGTTTGAGGGAGAATGGATACACGTAATATGCATGACTGAGTCCTTTGCTGCCCACCTGAAACTCTCACGACATTGTTAATCAGCTATGCTCCAATACAAAATAAGGTTTAAAAAACACAAAAGCAGTTCATCCAGCAGGCTGCATATAGTAGATTTCCACACTTCACCAAGGCATGTTGCTCTCACCTCTTCCCAATAGCTTCCTCCATTCCTTACCCGGTTAGACTGGGTTTGCCCCAGACTTTGCTCTGCTACTGTTCCTCTGGAATTGTTCATAGTTTGTTAATATCAGAGAGAATCCCTGATACTGACTTGGCCCAGCAGTGATTCTGTCTGTGAGATGCTATTGTATGGGTTGTGACAGAACAATGCCTCACTGATTAGACCTGTACACGTGTCTGAAGACGGTGTTTGGGGACCTAATGCCCAACTATCCCTCATGGCACAAAATCAGTTCCACAAAATTTAGCCGCCAAGGTCCAGCTCAGTGGGACCAGCTGACCAAGAAGTATGGTAATCATTTTTATTAGGGTGTATTTATTGTGTGTGTTAGTTGTTCGGTCGTGTCCAACTTTTTGTGGCCCCATGGACCAAATAGCCTGCTAGACTCCTCTGACCATGAAATTCTCCAGGCAAGAATACAGGAATGGTTTGCTGTTCCCTTCTCCAGGGGATCTTCCAGATGCAGAGATTGAATCCAGGTCTCCTGCATTGCAGATAGTTTCTTTAACACCTGAACCACCAGGGAAGCCCATGTATTTATTAAGTGAAGGAATTATATAATACATATTTAGATGAAAACGAAGTGTTCATGCTTAAAGGGTAATGAACACTTGTCCATAAAATCAACAGATATACAACATTTCATTTATGATGATGCTAGATAAGTAAGGAAGTAGGATTACAATAGCATATCTTATTTGCCTACATTAAAGCAATCTTGGGAGACTAACGCAGGCTACACATTGCCTATAGTCTAATACAAATATAAGCACCTAGGATTAAAAATCTTCTGGCAAGTCAGGAGTGAGGCTTTCAATGTTCTTATCATCTATCAACCTGGAAAGCTTTTCTTAGTTTTTCTGTTTGGGGGAAGAGTTTTATATTTGTGTACTTGTCAAGTTGAGTGAGGTTTTGAAAAGTCAAAGGAAGGAAAAGGAGCTGATAGTCACTGTCGTGGGGGGAGGAAAGCTAAGGTAGGGGAACCAGAAGGGCATGGGAGGGAGGTGGGTCTGGGGAAGGGAGGCTAACTAGAGGCTGCTGTCAGCCCTAACCTGTTGCCTTCATCCCTGGGAGCCGGCCCTGTCCCTGCTCTCTGTGACAATGACAGAGCGTTTGGGAGGCTCTGCAGTCAATCCACACGGCATGATAGGTGTCCCTGCCATTTTCTTGTGTGTCACCAGAGAAAGACATTCTCCTCCCTGGAGTCCACAGGAGTCCACGTGCTCTGCTTGTGGGGAAGTGGACACTTGGTCCCATTTTTGTACTTTTAAAAAATTGGCCAGCGATGAGTCACAATTTCATCAACTTCTCTGATATGAGAAGCCATAGATGGAAGTACACAGAAATTATTTCTTTAATGTGATGTCCTTTCTATGTGGCAGTGAAATGACTTTCCTGCCATCAGGAGATACATGTTCTTTGAATTATTTTTATAGTCATAAAGGAAGATCTGTAAAAGGCTGTCTGTACCTGATAGCTCTGCTTTTATTGATTCTCTTCAGAATTATATCATACCTTGAAATGTTGGGGAGCGGGAAAAGAGATCAAAAATATTCTGATTGTCTGTGAGTGCTTTACAGAATTAGTTGGTGTGAATTATATTATTTCTAAACCCTGTTGTTCAAGCAATGTAAACTTCCACATATTCTGAATAGCTTAATTCCTATTTTGAGCCCCTGTCTTGTGCCAAGAACTTAGTCTCAGTTAATGTGGGGTCTCTGACCCCATTTTCCTTGGACTGGCATATAAGCTCTTGAGAAAAAATTGCTAGTATACTGCTGGTGTGGGGCTGTTGGATGTTGGAGAGGGCTTTGCGGTCCGTCTGGTCTTTAGCACCATGTAAGTACTACCAGAATGAAAAGCCAAGTGACCCACCCACCTAACCAGCCTCTGGGTTGTCATTCACAAGGTCTCGTCTTACTGTTCCTGGACATTTTGCTCCTCCTGAGTCACTCTGGCTTACAGGGACCCTGTGATGCTGTAGGAGTCCAGAGCTACCTATTTTATCTTGTCTGTAACGCTGGGTATTTGAAGTATTATTTTCCATTTACAAAGGACAGATATTCAATTCAAATTAATTTTAGCAAAAGAGGAGAACTAATTGTCTATATAACTGCAAACCCTGGCGTTTCAGTCACAGTGGGATCCAGGTGATATATGACTCTTTTTTTAATCTATTGACTCTGTTTTCCTTTGTTTTAACCCCCAACAATGTATGTTTTGGGTGGGCCCTTCATCTAGCAATCTCAAAGGCAGAGAGGTCCTTTTCATCTCAGCATCCTAATAATTCCAAAAAAGTACCCTGATTGCCCCTGTTTGGGTTGTATCTGCTGTTAGACTCCAATAAGCTTGGACTGTATATTTCCCCCAGGGGTTGCCAGTACAGGATCCTGTGATTGTGAACCTCTCTAGAGTCCCAGAAATGAGGAAAAGGCAGATCCAAGATGAAACAATGGAGCAAGGAGTAAAAAGCAAACCAACGGCCACTGTTTGGCAAGTATGAGTTTCTGAGTTAGGTGCTATGTAGTGCTTTCTTTGCCATGGTGAAGTGAATCCATGTCCGAGAATGGGCTAAAGGGCTAACATTTCTTATTAATTGCAGGCACTGTGCTGAGTACATTGAATGCATCATATCCTTAGCTGTTACTGGATTCAGCCCTTTTAGGAGACAGACATCACCCAACAAGGTGAACTAGACCTCGTGTGAAAGGAAAGTCCTTACTTCCTAAGCATTCACAGCTCCCATTTCACACACTACTCTTGATCTCTTTCTTCTGATCTGCCTCAGTGATATTCCACCACTTACCACTCCAGTTTTGTTGTAACAACTGGCCATCTCCCAAAAGCTTCCAACCTCCTCTCCCCTTCTGCCTGATAGTTCCAAGTATAGAACCCCACCCTCACCCTTGCTGACTTACTCTGTGGGTCATTCACACTAAATTTTCAAGGTGGCCCCGACATCATATATTTGTTGGTTCCATAGAACTGGCATTCTCTGAGGTAAATAGTTATCACAGTTTTATATCTAGGTTTCCAAGAAGTAAAGGACCTTTTCAAGAGACATATATCTGGATATAATTAACATGAATATGGAGTTAAACCCAAAGCCTGATTATAAATTCACCAGACACTATCTTAGATTAATATGCACGAAGCCCTTGTAAGTCCTTGAAAATTTGGCAAATCAAGATTGAATTTTTGGTTTAGTTGATAAAGAAATTGCAGCCTGATGATATTCCTGGGTGATGCTCTTTCCTGAATTTTGAGTTCAGAAAAGAAGAATGAAATTTAAGGATACAAGGAAACTGACTCATTATGAAGATTTGTTCTGTTTTTGAGAATGGTGCTTCCCAGAATTGTGCAATATGCCACATAAGCAGTATTGCCTCATGGCCCTGAAAAGAAAGGAATAATTACAAATTTCATTTAAAATAGATCACCATTTATTTTAATTATATGATTTGCCTAAAGAAAGTTAGGCTTAAGAGCTTACTTGTGTTACTTATAAATGTATATCTTATATTAAAATTCAAAGTAACAGCAATATATCTGTGATCTACTTGAGCCCTGCAATTTCTCATATCTGATTAATTTGCCTATAGAGTATCAGATTGTTGATTCTCTGTAAAGACACGGCTTTCTGATTCTAAGGATAAAAATTATATAAGCATCAGAATCCAACAGCTTCTTTTATTTCAAACCACTCTTCACATTTTGACAAGTTAAGCACAAATGAATCATAAATGTACAGATTAAATTCCTGTTGGAATACAAATGGGTTTAAATTGGAGGAAGAAAAAGTGGTTGGTCAAATGCATCCCTATTTTGCTGAGTGGAGAACTTTCAAAAAATAGCTTAGTGTTTGAAAAATCTAAACATGCCCTAATAAAACCACGAATGTGAATATTTCCATATTTTAGTGTTCTGTTTCCATTTCAAAGTCAAAATAGTTTAATGAGTATGTTTAGAAAGAAATTCTCTCCTTTTCCCTAATTAGTGGTTTTTCTTGTCTGGCATCCCTTATAGTTTTACTTGAAGTTCTTCACTTCATCATCTGTAGTCAAATAAAAGCATAAGCTGACTCTGCCTGATTAAGACTGTGACTGCCTCTGTATGAGCTCCATGGTTTACCTAGGCAAGAAATTTCTCTGCTTGTTTGCAACCACCACATAACAGGAACACATTAGTTGGGTCACTGAGTGAAAACCATCAACAAGACACACTTACAAAGGATGAGAAAAATACATTGCTGCTTATCTGCTCTACATTCCATATTCTTTAATAATGTGATCTGACTTGGGCTGGGTGTATTGAGAAAGCAATGAGAAGGATGAGAGAAAAATAAAGTAAATAACCCTAAGGAAACTAAGTTACCCATCTAAGTAAAAGAGGGTAACCCTTGCAGACTGAGATAAAATAAGTACTTTATCCCAGAAGCAGAAACCATGTATTTATTGAAGCCTCTTACTGGATGAGAAGGGGCTTCCCTGGTGGCTCAATCATTAAAGAATCCCCCTGCAATGCAGGAGACGTGGGTTTAACCCCTGAAATGGGAAGGTCCCCTGGAGAAGGAATGGCAACCCCCTTTAGTATTCTTGCTTGGGAAATCCCATGGACAGAGGAGCCTGACTAGCTGGGTCACAGGAGTCAGACATGACTTAGTGAGTAAACCACCACGACCACTAGGAGATAAAGTTAGCAATTCATCTTCCTAGGAGATGAGCAGAACTCAATTGGCATGTGGGCAAAAAAGGTAGTGGGGGAGGGGATGGGGAGTGCTGAAAACAGCAAGAAAGAAATAGGTGATGATTTAGCTTGGTCACATAGTCAAGCACTTAGTCCAGGAAGAGGCAGCTTGGGGAAAGCCAAGTTCTTGAAAAGGCAGAGCAGGGAGATGCCCACAAATAAAAAGATATTTAAATAAGAGGCCCATTTCTTGGTAGCTGCAATTATTTTTTACTGATAGAGTACAATCAATTGTGAGTATTGCAGAGCCCTTGCTGTTAAGAATCATGCTTTTAAGAGCCATGCGGTAAGACTTTGTCTCAGTAGAGTAGGAAGCTTAAAGAAATATTGAGATGAAGCCTATCTAGCAAAGAATCAGTCAGTCAGTTCAGTCACTCAGTCATGTCCAACTCTTTGCAACCCTATGGACTGCAGCATGCCAGGGTTCCCTGTCCGTCACCAACTCACAGAGCTTGCTCAAACTCATGTCCGTGGAGTCAGTGATGCCATCCAACCATCTCATCCTCTGTCATCCCCTTCTCTTCCTGCCTTCAATTTTTTCCAGTATCAGGGTCTTTTCTAATGAGTCAGTTCTTCGCATCAGGTGGCCAAAGTATTGGAGCTTCAGCTTTAGCATCAGTCCTTCCAATGAATATTCAGGGTTGATTTCCTTTAGGATTAACTGGTTTGATCTCCTTGCAGTCCAAGGGACTCTCAAGAGCCTTATCCAACACCCCGGTTCAAAATCATCAATTCTTCAGTGCTCAGCATTCTTTATGGTCCAACTCTCACATCCATACATGGCTACTGGAAAAACCATAGCATTGACTACACAGACCTTTGTCAGCAAAGTAATGTCTCTGCTTTTTAATATGCTGTCAAGATTGGCCATAGCTTTTCTTCCAAGGAACAAACATCTTTTAATTTCATGGCTGCAGTCACAATCTACAATGATTTTTGGAGCCCCCCAAAATAAAGTTTTTCACTGTTTCCATTGTTTCCCCATCTATTTGCCAGGAATTGATGGGACTGGATGCCTTGATCTTAGTTTTTTGAATTTTGAGTTTTAATCTAGCTTTTTCACTCTTCTCTTTCACTTCATCAAGATGCTCTTCAGTTCCTCTTCACTTTCTGCCATAAGGGTGGTGTCATCTGCGTATCTGAGGTTATTGATATTTCCCCCAGCAATCTTGATTCCAGCTTGTGTTTCATCTAGGGCAGCATTTCGCATATTGTACTCTGCATTTAAGTTAAATAAGCAGGGTGACAATATACAGCCTTGACGTATTCTTTTCCCAATTTGGAACCAGTCTGTTGTTCCATGCCGAGTTCTAACTGTTGTTTCTTGACCTGCATACAGATTTCTAAGGAGGCAGGGCAGGTGGTCTGGCATTCCCATCTCTTGAAGAATTTTCCACAGTTTGTTGTGATCCACATAGTCAAAGGCTTTGGAGAGTCAATAAAGCAGAAGTAGATGTTTTTCTGGAACTCTCTTGCGTTTTCTGTGATCTGAAGGATGTTGGCAATTTGATCTCTGGTTCCTCTGCCTTTCTAAACCGAGCTTGAACATCTGGAAGTTCTTGGTTCATGTACTGTTGAAGCCTCACCTGAGAATTTTGAGCATTACTTTACTAGCATGTGAGATGAATGGAATTGTGAAGTAGTTTGAACCTTCTTGGGCATTGCCTTTCTTTGGGATTGGAATGAAAACTGACCTTTCCCAGTCCTGTGGCCACTGCTGAGTTTTCCCATTTTGCTGGCATATTGAATACAGCACTTTCACAGCATCATCTTTTAGGATTTGAAATAGCTCAACTGGAATTCCATCACCTCCACTATCTTTGTTTATAGTGATGCTTCCTGAGGCCCACTTGACTTCACACTCCAGGATGTCTGGCTCTAGGTGAGTGATCACACCGTCGTGGTTATCTGGGTCATGAAGATCTTTTTTGTATAGTTCTTCTGTGTATTGTTGCCACCTCTTCTTAACATCTTCTGCTTCTATTAGGTCCATACCATTTCTGTCCTTTATTGAGCTCATCTTTGCATGAAATGTTCCCTTGGTATCTCTAATTTTCTTGAAGAGATCTCTGCTGCAGCTAAGTCACTTCAGTCATGTTCGACTTTGTGCCACCTGGTAGACGGCAGCCCACCAGGCTCCCCCGTCCCTGGGATTCTCCAGGCAAGAACACTGGAGTGGGTTGCCATTTCCTTCTCCAATGCATGAAAGTGAAAAGTGAAAGTGAAGTCGCTCAGTCGTGTCCGACTCCCAGCGACCCCATGGACTGCAGCCCACCAGGCTCCTCTGTCCATGGGATTTTCCAGGCAAGAGTATTGGAGTGGGGTGCCATTGCCTTCTCCAGGAGATTTCTAGTCGTTCCCATTCTATTGTTTTCCTCTATTTCTTTGCATTGATCACTGAGGAAGGCTTTCTTATCCCTCCTTGCTGTTCTTTGGAACTCTGCACTCAGATGGGTATATCTGTATATCTTTCCTTTTCTACTTTGCCTTTAGCTTCTCTTCTTTTCTCAGCTGTTGGTAAGGCCTTGTCAGATGACCATTTTGCCTTTTTGCTTTTGTTTTTCTTGGCGGTTGTCTTGATCACCGCCTCCTGAACAATGTCACGAACCTCTGTCCATATTTCTTCAGGCACTCTATCAATCTAATCCCTTTTTTCTAGCAAAGAATACTGAGACTGAATCCATATACACTGACATCAAATTTGCTACTAACTTTTGATTTTCAATATCACCTTGGAGACCAGCTATATTATTTTCAATATCTGGGCTAATTTCTCTTTACATTTCCCAAGCAGCCTTCTGCACCTAACCTTGAGTTTTTGTCGTGTTTGAGGGATATTTATAAATATATATATAAAATAAATAAATAAATTCTGGGGGAATTCAAGGCAGTGGAGGGGAGAATGTCACTCTTTTTGTCCTCTATGTAAACTGGAGCTGAGGGATGTCCAGACTGTATTAAAAGGGCTCTTTTCAGAGTCATCTGGAACCTTGAGGAAAGTGTTCTGCTTTTGTGTTTGGGTGGCCTGCAAGCCCTCCAGCCATCAACCTACCTATTACAGGAAATCTCTTTGTCAACTCAGCTTCTGCCCTCAGTCAGCTTTGTTCATTTACTCCTAGAATTTGCAGGTAGAGTCTTCAACAGCCAGATCATTAGATAACTTCTTAAGGGGTAGATGTTGCTATCTGATATAAAGGAACTATTGTACAAAGCACATTTAGTTATAATTACTACAAAGACAAAATGAAGAAAATTAGTTCCTTTCCTAGAGATTTTTGGATAAACTTATTTGGAGATTCACCTGATGGTAAGTGTCTACTATGACCATGTAGTCATGTGGAGGCTGATGAGTGCTTTTCTATTTAGATATCTGAGTAAAACTCTAGGGAAACAGTTGGATATAATAAACAGAACATTGGCCCTAAATGGAACCTGATAAGCCGTGAGTTTAAATCCTAGCCTTGTCACTCAGTAACTCTGAGACATTAAGCAAGTTACTTTTAAACTCCTTGGCTCTCAGTTTCTTCATCTGTAAAATGGAGATAATAGCTCTCTAGATAAGTACTGGGAGAGATGATATAATGGGTCAGCGGGCACCCATTGGGCTTGCAACAAAGATTGGTTTCCTTTCCTTCTTTCTTTCTTCCAAGTGTCCTCACCTGTAGAAAATAATTTTTTTACCAGTGTTTTTCAAAAGGCTAAAAATTCACCCAAACTTCATGGGCATAAAAGGACTCCACCAAATAACCCTTTAACAAGCAGTCCCATAAAAGCATCTGGAAGAGATATATTATTTCTTTTAAAGAGCATAGGGTTTAGCAACAGAAAAGTTACAGAGAACAATGTTTTTCAAGCAGTGGTTTTAAAGTGGCTGGGAGGTCAAGTCACAAATAATCTAAGGTCCCTTCCAGCTCTAAAATTCTGTTATTTCATGAAATTGCAACAGTGGCTACAAACCAAGGCTTCCCTTTATGACTCAGAAAGGATTGCAGGCTCTGGTCTGGCTACTTGGCATACCAAAGATTTGATTAAAAACCCACCACCTTCAAATATTAGCTTTGGGATTAGCAAATCAAATAAATGCATGTGGAAAAAAAAAAAAAAACAAATAAATGCATGTGATAGCTTAGTCAGATGTGGTTAAGTTGTTTTTGTCTGCCAGTACATTCTGAGAGAGTAACCAATAGCTAAGCAAACTAGCCAACAGTCCATGAAGTTGAGAACAGGGAAAGGGGGTTTTCCCAGCCCAGTCTCTTTATATCTTGATTATTGATTGCCATAGTCTATGTGAGGGAATTGAGCTATATGTAAAATAAGAGATCTTTGGGTAAAATTGATAAAGGTGTCTAGTTCTGAAACTAAGAACTCTCAAGAAAATCCAAACAAGGATGTTGGGGTAAAAATGATTTTAATTTCTTTTAAAAATAGAATTAATTTCCATTGAGATGAATTTTAGAAAAAAATGAGTTCTAGAAAACGTGGTTTTGCAACACTAAGCATTATTTGAAACAATTTATTTTCAGTGGTTATTTCAAGATGAGAAATGGAATGTAAACACTCAGGATATGACAATATCTCTTGTAAGGAGTGAGTGAGTGTGTGTGTGTATGTTGGGAGGATGTCTTCCTTTGAGAGGATAAATTTTTCCTCTTGCCTTTGGAGTTTATTCTATTGCTAGAAAATACTGCAAGTTTTAAATATCATTTCATTCTATGAAAACATGGATTCAAAAGTCACCTTTTCCACACTGGGGGTTAGGGAGAATCTAAGTAATTAAGTAACAATAACACAGATTCCTAAAGATACTTCAAAATCAAGATATTCCTGCCTAGGGAAGTAACAGCCTGTAGCAACAGACAGCTGCCAAGACAAGCATGCTTTGAGGACCTACTGTACGCTGGGTTCTGCTTTGACACTTGAGAAGGAACTGAAACCCTGGAGCTCTGTCAGTGCCCCCAGATGGTGCTCTAATTTACAGAAAAAGAAAATACTGTTGGGGGAAATGGAGTCTTCTACGCAAACCTGAGCGGATGAGAGATCTAATTTAGGTGAAGCAACATTACATAGTATTCAAAACTAGTGAAAAAGGAATTTGCTTAATTGTAGGAAATGGCAACCCACTCCAGTGTTCTTGCCTGGAGAATCCAAGGGACGACGGAGCCTGGTGGGCTGCCGTCTGTGGGGTTGCACAGAGTCAGACACAACTGAAGCGACTTAGCAGCAACAGCAGCAGCAGCAGTGACTTTTTAGACTTTGGAATATTCACCTTCAATAAATTTCTACTGAGTGCCTACCACGTTAAAAAAAACTGGGAGGGTATAAAAGAATGATAAAACATGTTTCTGCCTTTTATTATAGTCTAGAAGGACAGAATATTTATTGTCGCTTTAATTGAATGCTATGTATAATTATTAATGGTATAATTTTTCCAGCTAAATTTTCATAGGTATGTATGTAAGAAAGTTATTTGATGGTTTTAGCTTTACAAAAGTAAACAAACAAAACTTAAAAGATATCAATCAATAAACGAAACTGGAAATAGAAAAAAAACAACTGGGAGAGAGTACACGAAAATGTTCTTAGTGATGTTTTTATCGTGGTGGAAACATGAGTGATTTTGGTTTTCACTTTTATTTTTTTAGAATAAGCCTATATTTCTTATATACTTTATTTTGTGTTTTTTAACAAGTTTTTGCTACTTTTTGGCTTCT
Organism: Bos indicus; assembly: GCF_029378745.1. Taxonomy (NCBI): domain Eukaryota; kingdom Metazoa; phylum Chordata; class Mammalia; order Artiodactyla; family Bovidae; genus Bos; species Bos indicus. The sequence goes on along the minus strand of NC_091760.1, from coordinate 89,881,936 downwards.
CTGGGTCTTCATTGCTGCGTGGGCTCTCTCTTGCTGTGGCGAGCAGGGGTTGCTCTTTGTCGCAGTGTGCGGCCTTCTTATTGTGGTGACTTCCTTGCAGTGGAGCACAGGCTCTAGGAGCTGGGGCTTCAGTAGCTGTAGCACTCGGGCTCAGGAGTCGCAGCTCACAAGCTTAGTTGCTGCATGGCATGTGGAATCTTCCCAGACCAGGAATTGAACCCATGTACTCTGAATTGGCAAGCAGATTCTTATCCACTGGATCACCAGGGAAGCCCCTCTTGTATACATTAAAATATAAAAATTCCTTAGAAGAAGGATATGAAGGAGGAAATAAAGTTAAGGAAGATGAGAAGAAGGAAGGAAGAAAGGGAAAGGAAATAAATCACACTTGAGAAAGAATATTTTTCTTTCTGTTACTCACACTTCTGAGAACGCTGGCTATGTAGGCCATAAACCCACAGCTGCTCATCTTTTCATGTGAAAGTTGTCAGGTTTTCCCCAGATGTGGCAGAGATTATGCAGCCATGGGTGATTAACATCTGGAGGGAATGGACAGATAGACATCTAACTTGAGTACCACAGAAAGAGTTAGAATGATAGAATGGTTAAAGGAAATGGGAGGCTGACTTTACAGCTGTTAGCTCAAACAAATTAGAAGCAAGTGAAAGTCCAGGTGAAAGAGATTGGGCCCAGGAAGTGACAAGTAGATGAGGATGGGGTCTAGGACAGAGGCCTAGGGAGGAGCACTGCTGGGGAAAAGGCTGGCCACGTGCCATGTGATTGAAGCGCATGGATGGGAGAGTGATCACCAGGTTGAAGTAAGGCTTGGGATCTGAATCACCTGCTAGAATGATAGCTAAAGTTTCTTGTGGTGCTGTCACAGACTCCTTGCCAAGTTAGAACTCCTAAGGGAAGCCTCAAAGGACTTTTATTAGGGGAAACACTTCAGAACAACCTGCCTATTGGGAAAGGTTGAGATCTGCCCCTGAGTTCTGCTTCTCCTGTGCAGAGGCCACCTATGTCTCATTTAGGTCATCTCTGCTGCCACACACAGTCCTTCAGATGCATTAGTTATTGCAGGATACCTTTCCAGAATTGCTGCATGAGTTGTAGTTCAGTTTTTTCTCCCAAACCTAGGTTTCTGTAGAGCACTGTCAGACTGAAATTCAGTTAGCTCCATGCTATATGTGGGCTAAGTGGTATGGTACTGAAACTGATGGGTTGGAGATACGTTTTAAAAACCAGAGTATTCCACAGAAACATCTAGATTTCTGATATTGGTTGATAAATTGGAAAATCTGTTAACATTAGGCCCTGACTCCTGCAAAGTTACAATGCGATAGAGCTGAAAAAATGACATTCATTCATCTCCTTCTTTCTGTGTGACTGGACTGTTTTCCAAAGGGATTGTTTTGCTTTCTAATAAACAGAGACAGTTAGGAGCAAACAGCCTTCTTCCTCCTCTGGACATGAGGTTTCCATGACTCCTGAAACTCTAACATTATCTGGGTCCACGAAGGCAGTAAATTGAGCACAAGATATTCGGCTGAGGGTGGATGGGTAGAAAGGTGAAAAGAACTTGGGTCCCTCATGGCATCATTGAGCCGTTCAATTAACCTGCCCTAGAGCCATCATCGGAGAAGGCAATGGCACCCCACTCCAGTACTCTTGCCTGGAAAATCTCATGGATGGAGAAGTCTGGTGGGCTGCAGTCCATGGGGTGGCTAAGAGTCGGACACAACTGAGTGACTTCCCTTTCACTTTTCACTTTATGCATTGGAGAAGGAAATGGCAACCCATTCCAGTGTTCTTGCCTGGAGAATCCCAGGGATGGTGGAGCCTGGTGGGCTGCTGTCTATGGGGTCGCACAGAGTCGGACACGACTGAAGTGACTTAGCAGTAGCAGTAGCAGAGCCATCATATTGTCAGATTTCTTGTTACGATGATGATTTTGTTGATTCTATGTTGCACTTTCTTTTTATAGTTCAACATCTCTGAAATCAGAATGGATTTTGCCATGGTAATACCTTACAATCACTGCTGGCCAGAGGTGGTCCTGACATGGTTGTCATTGCTGTGAATGTGTCAAATTGATCATTATTCCCCAGGCCATGACTGACAGCTGCAGCTCCTTGACAGTTGAGTCAACAAACCATTGAAGGACCTTCATGTTAGGGATCTTGTTTTCTGTCTGAACAACTTCCATTGATACCTTCTGGAGAGATAAAGTAAACACCACTATCAAAACTTCCATAATGAATGTCGGTGTTTGGAAGAAAATTCAAGAGACAATAGTGGAACAATTTTTCAAAAATGCTATATCACCAACACTTTGGATATCACAGACGATAATATTGGGTAGAAAAAATATGGCTGTTGATGGCTCTGAATTTAAAAATGATTCAGAAGTTTCAAAATCTGAAAATGAAAATGTCTTAAGAATATGAACTATATATATTTGATTTATGGCTATATATACTTATACTTCTAATGTATATTGTATATGTGTTATATGATAAAATATATTTATACATTTTACAGTTCTCTTTCAATAGGTATAAAATTTTTAAAAATTAAGTCATTAGGATTGTGTCAATCCTAATTGGCAGTGTTTTTTTTCCTTCTCTCTTCTTTAGTAGTTCATAAAATGGCATGTGTTCCAATTGGCTTCTTACATTTGACAGAATCACTAAATTCTTTGTTGTTAAAGTTGTGGTCTTCTCTCTCTTGCAGTCAAACTTCCACAATGATGTAGCGTATATTTTATGAATATTTTACATGTAGTGCCTTTCATTTTGGGTTTTCCATGTGGCACTAGTGGTAAAGAATCCACCTGCCAATGCAGGAGACACGCATTTGATCCCTGGATTGGGAAGATCCCCTGGTGTAGGAAATGGCAACTCAGTCCAATATTCTTGCCTGGAAAACTCCATGGGCAGAGGAGCCTGGTGGGCTACAGTCCACGGGGCCACGGAGTCAGACACAATTGAGCGACTGAGCACACACTCACACGCAGCTTTTATTTTAGCTCCCTTAAGGAAAAGGAGTAGAATAGGTTAATATCCCTGACGTGTGGGAATCTGAGTTCTCCATCTGGTCTCTTCATAAACAATAGATACAAGTAGTGACAGGACTACTCTCTTGTTAGTGTAAGCATATGATGAGTAGGGTGAGCAAGGGGAGACTTGTCTCTCTGTGAGCTCAGAAAATATCCCTACATCCTCCCTTCTGCAAAGACTTCTCAGTGTTCAACAACCAATAGTTGTGCTCCTGTGTTAACAAGGAGTATCTTCTGGAAACGAAAATGTGCCAGCGTCCTTGCCAATAGATCTCTTAATTAGCTTGCTGATACTCTTAGCAACTGATTTAGCTATTGTGCTAGAAATGAATTATTTGAGTTCTTTTTTCCCACAGCACCCCCTTTATGCTCTCTGACTGTTATAGGATCATGGTGCTCTTTGATTAGCCTGTCATAATTTCCTAAAGTAAGCAAACATTTGAGAAAATGCCCACGGCACCTTACTGCATTGCTTAAACTTGCTGCTAATTCTGTTATTCCTTGATACCTAGCTCTAATTATACCACTTATTTATTCTACAGCTATGCCTTTTCTTTTGGTGTATTTCATCCTTATAGACAAGATTAGTTGCCTCCCTTCAAAGAAACTTCACCATGGGCGTTACTTGTTGGGAGAAGAAATATTTCCTACTTTTCAACCTGTGCATGTCCCAGTCATTCATGCCTGAGAAGTGTTCACTGCAACATGGGTCTTTAAGAGTAACTAAGCAGGGACTGGGAGTTCCATCCTTGTGATAAGTACATGTTTCCTGTTAAACGCAAGTTCTTCATTTGAAAAGGTTGAATAGAATGCTATTTTGAAGAAGAATTCCAGTTAAATTTAGTGTCATAAAAAATTCAGTCCAAGAATAGTTCCTGGCTTTGAGCCTGTGAATTGGATGTGTCTTCATTCACTAAGCATTTCCTGCAGTGTTTGTCCTGTGAACACATATGATGGCTTTATTGGTTTTAATAGTATTTGTCTTTCCTTCTAAAATGACTTTTCTAAATTTTATTACTGCCAAACAAGCAGGACCTTGTTTTTATTTTAATTTTTAAGTTTCTGTCAATTGTTTAGCCAACTTCTATCATAAAGTTGGGCTGCTGTATTCCCTACTGTTACCTTCATCCCTGTCTAGAAGCCATATCTGCTCTTCTTCTCAGTTCTTCAAAGGAGATAGCCTTAAAAGACAACCCTCTGTATTTTTGCTAACAGTTCATTAGATTTTAAGGACTGAAAAGTCTACCAATGTCCTATCAGTCTCTCTGACCTGCCTTATGTCTCCTTGGGCTTCTCCTGTTCAGCTCTCCCTTTGTTCCTTAAAGACTGCTGGAGGAAAACTTCTGATTCTTTAATGCATATTTGGTGCTCCTGGGCCCTGCCCTAAATGTCTTACAGACATGATCCTGCTTAATCCTTCCAACTGCCTTAAAGGTAACTATTATTATGCCAAAGTAATTAGACAACTAGCCTCAGGTTACTCAGCCAATTAATGACAAAGCTAAAGTTTACAACCTCATTTGCCTGACTGAAAAACTCTCTCTCTAGTTATGAAAGTAATATTCAGAACCTCCTACAGAATATATTAATTTTGAGGGGATGTGGAATTTCTAGTCCACTTCACTTTCCTTTTTTCTACTGTTTGTTAGGCACTAGGGACTCAAAACCAGAGAAGGCAATGGCACCCCACTCCAGTACACTTGCCTGGAAAAATCCCATGGATGGAGGAGCCTGGTGGGCTACGGTCCATGGGGTCTCTAAGAGTCGGACATGACTGAGCGACTTCACTTTAACTTTCCTTATATTCCTGACATAGAAACACAAGAATGACCATGTCCCTGAGCTTCATTCTCCACATATTTGATGTGTGATATTTTCTTATATTTTACTTCAAATTTTACTACATCTAAGATATTGGTACCAGTTTTTTTGTGTTAATTTCTAAATTAACTTCTCTCCAAAATTTGTCATCAGTACATCTCTTGTCATAATTCTGCCAAAGTATCAGGATTTCATGAGAGACTCTGTTTTATAGTCCCCATTGAAATTCTTGGCTCTCTATCTGAAACACAACGACAGGCATCTGAGGGTGTTGTGTGGGGTAATAGGCCATCTTTCAGGCTTCTTTGGACTGAAACTATATACCAAAAATAAACCTAACTTAATACAGTATGTGATATGGAAATGCTAACGTCAGTGTTTGTATAGGAATCAATGCATCTGGTCAGTTGATGAGGTTGCTGAGAAAAGCCTTGAAAATAACAAGAGCAAGGTAAATAGGTCAAATTTGTCAAATTCTGCAGCAGAGTCTTCACTGGATAGGCAGGGCAGCTGCCGATTGCTCCTGTGATTCCTCCAACTCAGCTGAATGTTCACAGTCTTTGGGATTCTACTCCAAAAGTGCAAAATTATGGGATAATTTAATTCTGGGATCAGTCAGCTTCAGGATAGGAAGATCTGCTCTTGAATATTGTGAACTCAGAGTTACACTAAAGAAGAACCCAGTCACCCTAGGGAACAAATCAACTAACATACTTGGAAGAGAAAGGAGGACAATTTTTATGTGACTTTTAGCAAATTTGCTCATTATCTCTTTAATATTTTCTGGGCTGTTGACAGTGATGAGTATATCAAATTAATTCTTGGATGGCTTGCTAGACTGACTGAGTTTGGATCTCTAGGAGCTGTAAGCAAAAGCTCATCTAATCCAGTTGGATCAATTCCTCCTCTCCCATCCTCTGTGTATCCCCTGACTGTTACCCTCAACTGCCGTAATTAAACATTCTTGTTTCTTGGCACTGTGTGGACCAGAGAGTGTCTCAGTGTGAAGTCTGCCCATGGGATACTATGGAAGTCTGAAAGTGTATGGAAAATTACATGTTTGTGAACAGATTTTCATCTTTCTGGAGAGAAAGATCATAGCTTTTATCAGATTCTGAAAGATCCTATGACACTAATGGTAACAAACATTGGTTTCAAAAAATTACTCATTTAATGAATATTTCTTTTTTTCCTCTTGTTGTGTGGAAGGCTATCCCTTGTAATATTAACGAGCTCAGACTCTAAGTGCTTAGGATACATTGGTGAACAAACTAGATTGCTGTCTGTCTAACAACCCCTGTCCCATCACAAGTTTAAGTTCAAACAAGACAGTAAGATAATTAGAAACCATCAAAGTGGATGGGCCAAGAACTTGCTAATAGTGGTGAAGAATGAACACTGCTACTAGATGGATACTTACTGTAAAATTTGTGGGTTTTAAAAAATTTGTGTATATTGATTTTGGAAAAACTTTTAATTGGCGTTTCTCCCCCTTGGAGATAGTTGGGGAGTCCCGTGGCATTTCTTTGTCATTCTGCTTGCTGAGTTTGTACAGATGTCCAAGTAGTCTCCAGCTTGCACATCATTCTATCAAGCACCTGGCTGCTGCATGCAACATGAGAGCTCATGCTATCCATCCACACTGACAAGAGAGGAAACGAGAGGCATGGACCTTGACAAGTTCTGTCGCATCCAAAAATGAAATTGATTCAGGCCACTAAAAAACTCCAAGCTCTTTCATTAATAGGCCCTGGGAAGCCACAATAAATCAGCCTATTAGGGAGCAACAAGGGTGCAAATTGGTGTCTCAGTTAATGTGGATAAAGATTTCAGTGCACACTGCATATATCAAAAATTTAACACACGCTGTTTGCAGAGTTTTAATGAATACAAAAAGCTCGATTGCTGAAAACCAACACAACCCAGGCCTTACTTCATTTAACTGTCAATAAAATTGTCTCTTATTTTATTTTCTAATGGTTTATCAATACTGGTAATTTGCCACTGGTTATAAAAGGGAGGATGGGGGAAGGGAAGGAAAGGAATTTAAATAAGCCCAGCTAACTAGAAAAGAGCTTGGTGGGCTGTTTTTCTGCATAAGTTAATGACCAGATGATATGAGGAAGTGAAACCTCCATTTCTTAGACTACAAATATCAACTTTACTTGGAAAAAATACATTAGGTCAGTGGCGCACTTTGCTCGGTAAATCTGTTACTGCTGTTTGATAAAGGGTGTTAAAGCATTGTAATCTAGCCTTTCTTAAAGAAGTTCAGATTAAGGAAAAAATGGCTTCACTTTATTTTTTTTTCTCCCAGTGGAATATGGCTGCAATGTGAAGTTTTCCAACAGAAGCCAAATGCAAGGTCTCACCTGCCATAACTGCTTTCTATAAAATACAGAATAAAGCCCTAAAGCCCTTTTCTGAAGCACGGGAGGAAACACCATCCTTGTACCCGAAATGAACAAGTCTTGCCCATTTTTCCAGTGTAGTATGGGAATGGCTTCTAATCATTGTTCTTACCTATATAATTACATAGTGTGTAAAGAGAGGGACATTTTTATATTTCTCTGGATGCTATTTATATAGTTTTTTGAAAAACAGATTCATGATGATGACGTAACCATGAGAACTCGTTCATTGATTGATTCATTCAATAAACATTTGTGTCAGGTTAATAGATTAAGTTAATGTAGAAATTAACCTGTGCCTTACTTTAGTATTTTTATTATTTTCTTGCTCTAGCATACTTGTTAGAAAGTGGATGAAGAAGTATTTTTATCCTTCACCCACAGAAGAAAGGCAACCAGATTCCTGTGTTCTCAAGTTTAGACTTCTTTGTTTTTTCTTCTCCTGTCCATTCCCCTCCTCCCCCTCTCCTCCTCCTTCTTTCCTTTCTATTTCCTTTTTCCTCTGAGGCTAGCGAGGATACAGAAATTTGAGTTCTTTACTTAATCCCTTTGGAGATATTTCTAGGCACTAAAAGGAATGCGTCTGAAATACTCTACCTTTCGCATAGGCCTATCCCCTGATCGTGTTTTTGCCTTCCAGAGGTGATAGCACCTCGGAAGGAGGATGGCCACCTTGGTAATTTAGGTGGTTACCCTCATATGCTGCCACCTTGAAAGCAAGGGGAAAGAGATCTCTGAGGGCCAGACAAAGGCGAGTAGAGGGGATGACAGCCCCCTCACCCTCCTAGAGGAGCAGAAAAAACAATGTCTGAGGTAAGTGATGCTGACAGATGACCAGAGAGTGAGCACCCCGCCCCCCCACTTTCATGGACTGCCTGGGGAGTCCAAGGGAGGAGGAAGATGCCCCAATAAATGACTACACTCTTTTCATCATCAATTGACAATTGAGGAATCAGAGCAGAACAAGGTTTGTTTTAGAACTGTTAAGAATTGTCACACTCCTTAGAACCTGTGTTGTGCAGCAATTTCTATTTATGACCCACTTATTGAGCATCTTTTTTGAGCTAGGCCTTATGCTAGGCAGATGGAAAGATCCACTACCTTCCCTCAAGGGAATCTGAGTCTAGTGGGGAAGGCAGACAAATGAGCAGAGAACTGAAGCACCACCGGAAGGATTCTCTTGTGGTGTGAGCCAGAGGCAAGGAAAATGCAGAGGAGGGGCGGCTGAGTCTGCTTGCTCCTTGAAGAAGGGTGATAGGGGAGGAGAGGAAGGGCAATTCAAAATGATGGATCAGCATTTGCAAAGCTACAGCCTGTGGAAGGCGGCCCTGTGTCAGGGACCAGCAAGAAGTTCCGTGTATGTGTGGGGGCTGCTGTATCGTACCTGGTGTCCAGTGATAAGAGCGGAGGCCCCCCACAGTCTTGGGTAATGAGTGACATCAATTTAAAGAGCACTTTAGAGGAGTTTTTGCCCAAGGAAACAGGAATGCTTGAAATCATACAGCTTACATATGAAAGACATTTGATAGAGGACTTCTCCAAATTTGACAAAAGTACTAAAAATGAAATGACATTGCTAATAGTAAGTTGTGAGGGTGAAATAAATTTTCTAAATAATAATCATAAATTATCATTAATAAGTAAATTTTGATCGACTATGTTATAGGGAAAACTGAATTATCTTCCCAGTATATAAAAGGCTATTACAGAATTTTGTCATAAGAAGATTACACAGCCAAAAATGTAGAATACATTTGACCCAATGTAGAATACATTAAACCCAATGTGTTTATAGAGATTTGCCAAACAGGTAATGAAAACAAATCTTGCATTGCTTTTTCCTGTTTGTATATGTGTGTGTGTGTATGGTATTTCTGGTATTAGTTGGCTTTGAAAATTGGTATTTTTTTCTGCTTTTGCTCTTCATTTAAAATATTCTGCCGGGGGTCCAGCCCCGGCTGATCCAGGGTATTCGAAGGAGAGACGGCGTCGGCGACCTATTTACATATTCATCAAAGATATAAAGAGTAATAGATTGAGGATAGCTCAGTAGGAAAATTCAGTGGAGAAAAGAGGCTGAGTGGCTTGGTTTATGCGGAAAATCAATATAACCTGTGACATCAGGTTAGCTCTGACCACGGAGGCCGCAGGCGCCCTCTCGAATAGTGGAAGGTGCCCCACCTTAGACACCTTCTCGAGTGGATCTTAGAAGCCCAGGCAAATAAATGGTCGCAGAGGACCTCCGCGCTCCAGATGGAGACTCAGCTGGAAGTTAAGGAGAAAAATGACATGGGGAGACCAAGCTTTGGCAAGCAAGGCCCGTAGCTTTATTTTCAACAGGGGCTTTTATACCCTAAGTTACACATAGAGGATAATAGGGGATGCAAAGTCAGCAGTCTTTGATCCTTATCAAAAACCAGGGTTTCTTTCCTGCAAATTTATCGTATACAAATGGTTTAGGTGATTTACATCATCTTCTATTAATATTTTATGACTCTTGACAAAGGTTTGTCAACCGTAAGACTTACTTTCTCTAAGAGTAATTATTTTAAGGTTTGGCGCCATCTTCCGAAGGTGTTAGATAAAATTGCATTCCTATAGTGCAGAGGTGCAATGGGTTTACAACAAAGGAAAGAATTTATTACCTTAAGGGTCTAAAGTTGCTAACACCGAGGCCACTAGTTATTTTTTCTACATACCAACTATATTAATTAATACACATTCAAGGATACAATACAGGGGATGTGGAAACTTGGCAGCAAGCATTGGCTCATCTATGAAATCTTTTACTAGTTTTATTCTGACAGTTTCTAGCTTTCTGAGAGGCTCTAAACTATTTGAATATCTTAAGCTTCCAGTGCCTCTCGAGGCTGGGAGACTGTAAACAATCGTATGCATCGCTGTAGGAGTCCGGGTAAACTTGTCAGGCAAGTTAGAGAGCTATCTGAGGGGTTTGGATTTAAACACTCCTAATTGCCCAGGAACTTTATTAATTGGAGCTGTAAGTTAACTCTTTGACAGAGAGAGCAAGATGGTGGTGGGGGACAGCCCCCGGTAAAGTCAGAGGTGAGAGCACAAAGCAATAAAGTAGGCAGACTTTGGTTTTTTTGGGGGGTAGATGCTCGAGAATATCCAGGGGGACTCCTGAGGCTCGATCCCGCCTTTGCGTATGCCGAGCCTCCTTCCTCATGACCTTTGTCACGAGCGGAATGCCTCTCGCCGGCTCCCGGCAATATTAGGTGCCCTACTTTGTGTTACATTTTGTGTTATCATGTGTTACATTTTGTGTTATCATTATTATAAAGAAGCTCCCCCAACCCCACAAACTGTGTAAGTTTCAGGTCCCCCCCTACCCAAACTGACCTTTAGGTTAGAACAGAGATGGGAAGGGTAGGCGGGGACCAGTTTGGAATCTGTGCTTCAAGAAACGGTGGAGAACCTTCATGTTCACCTGAGGCTTCACATCTATTCATCTTGTTGAAGAGGAAACTTGGCCCAGAGACATCAAGTGACTTTTGAAGTTCTCAGAGTCTGTTGGTAGCAAAGCCAAGAGTAGGACTCCAATTCTTGCTTCTCTGGTATGTCTTCCTTTTCTTCTCCCCCTTCCTCTCCCCCTTTAGCTCCCCCTCCCTCCTCCTTATCATCATCATTATCAAAAGGTAAAGGCAGGGTCACAAACAAGCTGATTTATTTGTTTTGGCTGCACAGTGTTTAAGAAATAACTCATGCTTTCTTCTATTCAGATGGTTCCTTCCACTCCCATCTCCTTCACTCAGGTGACAGATACGTTTGTCCGGTGTAGCTTGAAAAGGCATCTGGGCAAGGGCAACAGTACTTGGAGAGCAGAGAGGCTTTAAGGCTCAAGCTCAAGACCGTCTTCCTGCACAGCTCTGCTAGGAGACGTGTGCTCCCACACGAACGTGCCATAGCAGTATCCAGTAGTGACTCTGGTCTTTGTGCTATGCTAAGTTGCTTCAGTTGTGTCCAACTCTTTGTGATCCTATGGACTGTTAGTCTGCCAGGCTCCTATGTCCATGGAATTCTTCAGGCAAGAATACTGGAGTGGGCTGCCACACCCTTCTTCAGGGGATCTTCCTGACCCAGGGATCAAACCCCCATCTCTTATGTCTACCTGCATTGTCAGGTGGGTTCTGGGTAGGAAAGGAAAAAAAGTCACATTTTACCTGTTGATCATCCTCAGATTGTGGTGGAAGCCAGCCATGCTGGGTGTGTGTGAATGTGCAGTCCTGGGCAGGGGAAACTGAAACAAGAGGAGTGAAGACTCTTTGAGGGGCAGTGCTGCGTGTTGTTAGGATGGCAGGCCCAGGTAAAGAATACCTTGGTGAGGGACCACTTGTATTTAGTTTCAGCCCTTGGCCACACCCCACCTGACCTTTTAGTTTCCGAAGAAAATGCAATAATTGCAGGCGTTCTCAAGATAGCAAATGGCCCAAGAGCTGGTATGTTTTAAATTATGAAGGCAACTAAAAATTCAATAATGAAAGACATGAGTCCAAACCATTAAACTGGTGTAAAATTCTGGCTGATATACATAGATAACAGTCTTATTAGTCATTAGCCAGTTGACACCAAGGCATAACACTTTTAAAAAGGGGAATGGATTTGGCCCCATTCAGTTCTCTTGTGATATCAGACTCTAGACCCTTCTGTAAGGCACCTGAAACTACTTTGTTTAGGGACAAACATTATGACCTAGATATTATGACCTCTGTATTGTTCTTAAGAAAGTCTATATTTACCTAAGACTTCAACTACATGCCATGTTGAATTTTAGTACCTCAAATCCACATAACAACCTTACCCTCTTTTTATTCTGTAAGTGAAGAACCTGAGGCCCAGAGAAGTTATTACAATCCAAGGCTACACACTTTGCCAGTAACAGCAGAGTTAGGACGATAACTCAGTTCTGTCTTGTTCCAAAGCCATCATATACTGCTTGAGCACAACTGCCATAAAGGAAAGTCAAAGACAATGAGTACTAGCAAGTGGTACTCTTCTGAGGGTCTGTGTTGCACCTGGGTAGAGTCCATGGGACTCAGGTCATCACCCTGCAGGCTAGTTCATTATATTTAGTTCTATGCTCTGTGAAGCTTACATAGATGGGCTGGGGTCTACCATAATGTTCAATGACTACCTGCTCCTGAACATTATTGATATTTCCTTCCTCCTACGGACATCTGGACCATCAGGGAACACGGTCACTGAGCCACCTTGTGAGCATCTCTGAGGGCTGTATCCACCCCCCCAACTTAATATCTAAAGATTTGGGAGACCCCATCCTCCTTTGCCGCCACCATTCTTGTATCCCTACCCAGGAGACGCTTTGCCCACATACCTTCTCTTTTCTTTGTCAGCCTCTCAGAATAGGAGTTGCCTATAGTGAACAGACTAGCTGCTGTCTTAGAACTTGATGTATTTTATGTGAATGACTTCTAAATATACAAAATAGTTGACAGTCACAAATTCTAAATTCTATGAGGAAATCAAGGCCCTGTCCCTCACAAGCCCTCACTACAGTCTTACAAGGAGAGGAGCTCAGATATGAATCAAAAATGGAGTTGAGTCATGGACACATAATGTTGCCTCCAAAATTGGAGGTGAAATTTTAAGCAAGAGATGTAAAGCTGTTATAAGTACAGCAGAGGCAAAATTCTCTAAGTCACTTTGGGTTCTATCTTGCATCTTACTTTTTCCCCCAGCAATTGCAGAAGTGCAAGACAAAGACTGTGTAGTGATAAAGAGGGTATGCTCCACATTGGCGGTATCAGTGTGAACTCATGATTTCCAAACCATTTGTGTGTATACATGCATGTGTGACCACATCAATGTGTATATGTATCTATACAGATATGTGTATATATATACACAAGAGTATCAGTTCAGTTCAGTTCAGTCACTCAGTCATGTCTGACTCTTTGCGACCCCATGGACCACAGCATGCCAGGCCTCCCTGTCCATCACCAACTCCTAGAGTCCACCCAAACCCATATCCATTGAGTACCTGATGCCATCCAACCATCTCATCCTCTGTCGTCCCCTTCTCCTCCTGCCCTCAAACTTTCTCAGCATCAGGGTCTTTTACAATGAGTTAGTTCTTCGCATCAGATGGCCAAAGGATTGGAGTTTCAGCTTCAGCATCAGTCCTTCCAATGAATATTCAGGACTGATTTCCTTTAGGATGAACTGGTTGGATTTCCTTGCAGTCCAAGGGACCCTCAAGAATCTTCTCCAACACCGTAGTTCAAAACCATCAATTCTTCTGCCCTCAGATTTCTTTATAGTCCAACTCTCACATCCATACATGACTACTGGAAAAACCACAGCTTTGACTAGACGGACCTTTGTTAGCAAAGTAACATCTCTGCTTTTTAATATGCTGTCAACGTTGGTCATAACTTTTCTCCCAAGGAGTAAGCGTCTTTTAATTTCATGGCTGCAGTCACCATCTGCAGTGATTTTGGAGCCCCCCAAAATAAAGTCTGCCACTGTTTCCACTGTTTCTCCATCTATTTGCCATGAAGTGATGGGACTGGGTGCAATGATCTTAGGTATTTGAATGTTGAGCTTTAAGCCAACTTTTTCACTCTCCTCTTTCACTTTCATCAAGAGGCTCTTTAGTTCCTTTTCACTTTCTGCCATAAGGGTGGTGTCATCTGCATATCTGAGGTTATTGATATTTCTCCTGGCAATCTTGATTCCAGCTTGTGCTTCATCTAGTGCAGTGTTTCTCATGATGTACTCTGCATGTAAGTTAAATAAGCAGGGTGACAATATATAGCCTTGATGTACTCCTTTTCCTATTTGGAACCAGTCTGTTGTTCCATGTCCAGTTCTAACTGTTGCTTCCTGACCTGCATACAGATTTCTCAAGAGGCAGGGCAGGTGGTCTGGTATTCCCATCTACACAAAGACTTTGGCATAGTCAATAAAGCAGAAGTAGATGTTTTTCTGGAACTCTTTTGGTTTTTCAATGATCCAGTGGATGTTGGCAATTTGATCTCTGGATCCTCTGCCTTTTCTAAATCCAACTTGAACATCTAGAAGTTCACGGTTCACATATTATTGAAACCTGGCTTGGAGAATTTTGAGTGTTATTTATTAGCTAGCATGTGAGATGAGTGCAATTGTGCAGTAGTTTGAGCAATCTTTGGCATTGCCTTTCTAAGGGATTGTAATGAAAACTGACCTTTTCCAGTCCTGTGGCCACTACCAAGTTTTCCAAATTTGCTGGCATATTGAGTGCAGTGCTTTCACAGCATCATCTTTTAGGATTTGAAATAGCTCAACTGGAATTCTATCATCTCCACTAGCTTTGTATGTAGTGATGCTTCCTAAAGTCCACTTGACTTCACATTACAAGAGTATATCTGTGTATATATCAACACATGCATGTGTTTTCTAGCTCCATCTGCCCAAAGGAACTAGAAGCAAAAAAAAAAAAAAAAAAAGAAAGAAACTCTCAGTATCAGTGAGCACACCCAGTGCTCAGATCTTCTCTCCTAATATCATTTTCCACTAAAATACCAAGGACTCCTCAGACAAATCTATGGCCAAAGCAGGTAATATTCTAGAGGTTCCTGGAATATCTTGTTATGCCAGAAAATAAGGAAATGTTTTTAAAAAATGATGAGGATATATCATAAGGATAAAAGAAAGCTTGAAATATTAATAGCTCCCACTGACCAAGGTTGGAACAATTTGAAAATATAAAAGGAGCATATGAATATAAACCACTAAAGGAAATAGAAATTCATGTAATTGTATTGATAATAAATACATAATTAATAGAGGAAAAAGGAGGACTTGCAGAATGTCAAGATCTGATCAGTAAATGTGAAGGGATTATAAGCCTTAGAAAGTAATCATTTTATAATCATCTTCAAGAATGGTTCAGGCAAAAATCATCAATGGCTACTCAATTCAGGGGGTTGTTCGTATGAGGAGCAGAATATTTTCATGTTCTTAAACTGACTTCTCACCAATTGCTTATTAGTTTCAAAGGAATAGTTGTAACTATATGTTGTAGAAAACTGACAATGTCTTGGTTAGGTAAAGAAAGTTAAATCCTCAGTGAAGAGCAATAAACATTGTGAGCTTCCAGAATGTGGTACCAGGAGATCACAGTATCATTTATGGATATTCTGGCTGGAAATGCATTACCTAAATGAGAAAACATCTGACAAACCTCAAATCAGGTATTTTGTACAAAAAAAAAAAAAGAAAGAAAGAAAGGCATGATATTCTTCAAAACATCATTGTCATAAAAAAAAAAAAAAAAAGAAAGGCTGTAGAAATGTTTTAGATGAAAGGAAACTAAAGAAACATGACAACTAAATGCAGACCCACTACTAGACTAACTACTATCTTAGAGAGAAAAAAAAAGCTATTGAAGACGTTTTTGGGTCAATTGAGAAAATTGCATTATAGATAGAGATTAGATTAAAATTTTCTATTAATATTAAATTTACTGAATTAGATAACTGTGATGTTGTTATATAGGAGAATATCTCTCTAAGGAAAGATGCTTTCAATTATTTAAGGGCAAATGAGCATGATGTACCCAGCTTGCTTCCAGCTGGTTCAGGAAAAATACTATATATATAATGCTCATTGGGCATGAAATATACAAAGTTTATATATCAATAGAGGCGAAAAAGAGGTGTACAGAAAAAGAAAATAGGGTAATGTTAACAATAGGCCAGTCTAAGTAAAGAATATCAAGTGTTTTTGTATGATTTCTATCCGTGATAACTTTTGTAACTGAAAAGTTATTTACAAATCAAGAATTGGGAGAGAGAGCAAGAAAGAGGGATATCCAGCATTGATTATTATGGTTCCGAATCTGGCTATTTTCCTATCTATGTGAACTTAAGCAACTTTTGTAACCTCTCTGTGCCTCTGTTTCCTCAACTGCAAAATTAAAGCGATAGAGCCTTCCCTTGATTTTTTTGTGGGAAATAAAAAAGGTAATAAAAGTGTTTACTGTTATTAATTTGGATGTCTTTTCACTAAAGAGTTGTCTTAGTCTTGGGAGATAAATTAGGATGGATGTAAGGCTTGGGGTGAGAGGCTCAAAGCAAGATATGGAGGGAGGTCTGTAGGCTGGGACTTGAACTGAAGATGCTTGAGAAGCCTCCGAGAAAAGGCTCATTCAGATCGTCTGCATCCCAAATTCAGAATGTTAGAGCTACAGCCAGAGGTACAAGTAAAGAGTGTACATAAATACTCACTTTGAACCCAGTGGTGGCAATTGTGATCATTGTTTAGATTCACAAGCTTTATGGTCTTTCTAGAAAATAAAGTCTGAAAGAACCGGAGTCTCTGGGGGGGTGAATATTTCCCTATAACAAAAGCAGCAGTGAAAATAAATTTGGTGCTTAGAAATAGGACAATTATAAATAAACCTAGTACAAGTTCTCCCAAAACAGAGGTTGCTTTGTAAAGAATTCTGTCAGTTAATGAGATGCTTAAATGACAGTATCAGGCAAGAGGAGAAAAATGTTGGCAGAGTGCTTAAGAGGTTGAAGGCCAATTCTGTTGTGCCCACGTTGGTTTCCTAATTTGGGTAGTTTCTCTCACAAGCTCCTTATTTGAAGACGACTTTGGCAGTGTTATGATTAGAAACATAATGCATTCCACATGTGCCTGGAAGCCCGAGAGGCCAAATTTCAGGGGTTTTCGTGATGACTGCCAAGGCAGTCCCCTGGAAAGCCACCTTGCTGTGACCCTGGATCAAGGCACAGCTTCCCTGGCTGGTTGTGAATAGTGACTCTTAGAGGGAGCGGGGCAGGGGCTTGACCACCTTTGTTTAGCCCTCTTCTCTGTGCTTGCCCTCCTGCGAGTCTGAGAGAGGGCAGGAACTCCAGGAAGGTATCGATTTGTGCCTGAGGGTGTGGGAGTAGAGAGGGCTTCATGGAACCCTTCTCCTTCTGCTTCCTACCTCACTTCCCCCCTGACCTTTTCAGCTGGTGCATTATTACACAGTAGAACACTTCTCTCTCCCCTGGGCAGAGCAGTGTGGTGAGCAAGAGGCCCAGGCATAAACTGAAATTGCTTGGCTCAGCTGCTTATTGGCTTGGGACTTGGGAAGAATTGGTTAGCCTCTCAGCACCTCAGTTTTCTCAGCTGCAAATGGGGTAATTCCTCCAAGGTAGTGGTAAGGGTGAGAGGAGGTGACGAGCATGAATTGTCTAGAACCCAGCCTAGGTGCCTAGTGGATGGCTGTCAGCACCATTCTCCTAGCACCTGAGAAGAGGCACAGACTGCCCTTTCTAACTCAGTGCTTCGGGGTCAGCTTCCAGGTCCTAGCATAATCTGTGATTATAAATTTACCCTCAGAGGCCCATCGGCTGATGGTTTGTACTAACTCCTCTTCTTTATGGCTTTAGTAGTCCTAACCCCCTGAAATAGCAAACCAAGCTGAACCTGATCATTCCGATGTAATCAATATTTGGCTTGCAGTACATCTCTGCTTAAAATGTTATCTATTCAAATCATACTCACACCTGATTTACATTTCTTTCTAGCCTTTGAAGAAGACTCATTTCTTTTTCTAGGAGTCAGATTCGACCAGTCCTCAGTAAATAAGAAACTCATAGATGTTTTCAGAGTCCAATAAGTCTCATGTTATAATATATATAGATAAATATATATGTATATGTATTTTAAAGTCGCTCAGTCATGTCCCACTCTTTGTGACCCCATGGACTGTAGCCTACCAGGCTCCTCAGTCCATGGAATTTTGCAGGCAAGAATACTGGAGTGGGCTGCCATTTCCTTCTCCAAAGGATCTTCCCAACCCAGGGATTGAACCTGGGTCTCCTGCATTGCAGGCAGACACTTTACTGTCTGAGCCACCAGGGGAAGAAGTATATTAAGATATACATCATATTAAATTGTTTTTTCAATAAAACCAGACCTTGTGGTAGTTGTTTTCATATTTTCAGTTGAGTCTAAAGCCTTAATGGTTTGAATGAATTATTCCCCATCTTCTTCTTATCCTGTGCAACTATATGAAGCTCTGTGAGTTCATGACTGGTTAAAAATGTGTATAAAATTCTCTTACCAACTGCCAGTCAGAAGTATTACAACAAAAGAACTTGTTT
Organism: Bos indicus; assembly: GCF_029378745.1. Taxonomy (NCBI): domain Eukaryota; kingdom Metazoa; phylum Chordata; class Mammalia; order Artiodactyla; family Bovidae; genus Bos; species Bos indicus. The sequence goes on along the minus strand of NC_091760.1, from coordinate 89,863,520 downwards.
TAGAGTTAAAAGAACTTGATTTGTGTCTTGGCTTTACCACTTACTAGTTACACAACCTCAGGCAAGTAAATTCACTTCTCTGAGCCTCAATTTCATCTAGAAAATGGAGATTAAAAATATCCTTGACCAGGGTAGTGTTGAGGATTAGAAGTAGTACTGTCAAAGGAATGTTGATAAAGTGCATGCCAATGGTAGTTTAATTTATTGTATTTATTGATCTTTTTCACTGTGCAGCCGAGGATTTTCCAAAGAGACAGAAAATATGATTTGTCTTCAACATATGGCAATTTTTAAGTTAGACCCTATGCATTTTCTTATTTAGTCCAACCTTCTCAGCTGATGACTAGGGCTTAAACCTTGATGCTTCTCTACTGATTCAATAACGTAACAGCATCTGCCTCTTTTGAAAGACAATGAGCCAATAAGAGAATCCTCTGCACTCCAGGCAGGAAATGTGTTCGGGACATCTAAGGTAGCACATGTATTGTTAGTATTATTCACCTGGATCATTTTTTGTGCTGATACAGTAACATCATCACCACCCAAAGTGGAAAAAAATAAATTATTTATGGCTTTGCATACTCATGCTGGGTCCAGAAAGCATTTGTGAATAGTGAGGACTTGAGCTGAACTCTCCAAAGGAACAATGAAGGGGGTCAGAGTACAGTGGAAAGGAGACCTGTGGGGATCAGCTTCCAACTGCATTATGGCAAAATGAATAATTCAAGAATATTGTTTTGGATCAGATATCCCTTTCAGCATCTTTAAAAACCTTTCTTTCTATAGAAGGATTGCATATCTATTCAATATCATGTCAAGGATTCTTTCTTGACTATAGCACTGCATGATAGCAAAATGAAGTAGGTGAATGTTTCAGAGAGATGATAATGTGTTCATTACAGCAAAATATTTATTTCAGTTATGATCTCTAAACACTTGAAAGGTATGTTTTGAATTCAGTAATGTCTAGTATTTTATTCACTTGATTTTCCATCTTGGTTATAAGCATTAGGATAAGGGTAGGAAAATGAGATCCATGCACCAGATCATCAATAAATGTTTTAGTCTGTTATACTTTTTCTAATTTCAAGCATTTTATTTTTGTAGCCAATGATGCCCTTTAGAACACTGTTTAGAGAACTTCTCTAAACTTATAGTTTAGATAAGATCCCTTTCCAAAAGGATCAAGCCAGTGAATCCTAACGGAAATCAACCCTGACTATTCATTGGAAGAACTGATGCTGAAGCTGAAGCTCCAATACTTTGGCCACCTGATGTGAAGAGCCAACTCATTGGAAAAGACCCCTACACTGGGAAAGATTGAGGGCAGGAAGAGAAGGGGGCGACAGAGGATGAAATGGTTGGATGGCATCACTGACTCAATGGATATGAGTTTGAGCAAGCTCCAGGAGACAGTGAAGGACAGGGAAGCCTGGTGTGCTGCAGTCCATGGAGTCGCAGAGTCGCACTCAACTCAGTTACTGAACAACAACAACAGAAAGACACACTTGATAGATTGATAAAATATATATGTATAAGAGAATGAAGACATTTTATCAGCCAACTTTTCTCTTGGGAGAGAACTGTTTGGAAGACACCGATGACCTGTCACATTAGAAGAAAAATCCCCAAAGCATACATAAATCACCAGGATGATCCCTAAACTGCCATGCACAGGGCAAGGAAAGAGATCTGTGTTGCTCCTGAAGGGACAAGAGGAATGTGAAGGGGAAAACAGGGCAAGAGTAGATGACACAGGTGAGTGAAAGTCTTGAGTAATGTGTGTTGTCTGATTTGCGCTTTCCCTCTGACTCCATCATCTTCTAGCCATCTCCAGTAATACATTTTTCCAAATGCTTAATAGTGTGGATTTCTGGTGGCAGCCAGTGATGGAAATGAGCCTGGGTGACAGAGGGTGAAGAGTGCTGAGCCAGAGATGCTTGGAGGCATCAGATGATAGCTAGGTTACAGAGACACCAAAACAGAAAATGAAGCCCAAGAAAAGGCAGAAAATAAATTCCGTAATACTTCACAGTTGTTTAGAGATGTCTGTGATTTGCTTCTAGCCCTGGCTGGGAGTTCCTGAGAGCCATTGTATAGAAAGGGAGTATGGTTAGTTCCATAGCTCTTGTTTTCAGAAAATAAAAGGTCTTACTATCCTCAAGAATTTTTTCCAATTTTATTTCTGGAAGGAGTTTCTTAGGCAAGTCTTTCCACAAAAGATCTCAAGTGGCATAAGAAAAAAAAATTGCCTTCAAAAATAGTTTTATAGTCAATGTAGAAACAGATTTTATGTGGCTGCTCCTAGATCTACCTTGATTCCAGTATGGGACATGAAAGCTAATACACAAACCTGAGAGAACTCTTTGAAGGACTGGATTAATCTGGTCTGAGTCTGAAGCTGTCTGTAGTGGAAGTTTGTGGCTGGTTTGCTAGAGTCATTCCATTCCAGTTGATTCGTCTAAGCCAATCAAGGTCGTTCCTTTCCCCTTGCCTGTGAATCCTCCACAGTCATGCTCTGACCTAATGCTGGGCGCTGAGAAGCAAGAGGAGATTTAGAGAACTTCTGGGAAAGGCTCTCTCCATCTCAAGTAGGAAATGCAGAGAGACAGCATCTCTCCTTTCATGGGATATGGTCGATTGTGATGTGGTCTAGTCCTGTGCAAGCTAATGTATGTCCTTACTGTTTGTCAGCTTGAATTGGAGATTGTTTTCCTCACAGTCAAGAACATTTTGACTGATATATATCTTTCAATAATCTGCCATGACCCAACGATAAAACAATGGAAGCCATTATAGAAGGACAAAGAAAAGCAAGTGGGTGAGGTCATGACCCATCCTGCGGCTTACCTCTCTAATCAGCCTTACCTTTTACCATTCTCCACCCACTACTATACTTTTGTGCTTCAGGGGTATTAAACTTGTTTTCTCTTGCCATGATTCTTTTACAAACTATCCTCTTCCCAGAACAGTTCTCCACCTGCTTGAGTGAGTATACACACCCATACCTCCAGCCTGGCTAATTCCGCTCATCCTTCATTCTTCCAAGTTCATTCTGATACTGCTTCCGCCAGTTGGGATAGTGAGAAGCTCCTTTGACATGCATCCCAACCCCTGCTTGTTTAGGATACCAGAGATAGGAAGTCTCTAAGTTAGCCCCAGGGAATTCCCACTCCCTGGTATGTATGCCCTTGTGCAATCTTTTCCTTTTAATGTGAGCTGGACCTGTGACTCACTTGTAATGAATGAAATATAGAAAAAGGATGTGCATTCCTAACTTATGCTGTCGCTTCCAGGATAAAGTTACAGAAAAGAAGGTGACTTTTGTCTCCAGCACCCTTTCTTACTCTCCGACTCTCTCTTGTGCCATTGATTGCGTGAGGTTCTGAAGCATTTACAGGGAGGCCTACATGGTGAGGAACTGAGGCCTGCCAGCAACCATGTCAGTGACCTTGGAAATAAATCTTTTGAGGCCTGTAAAAAATCACGTGGGGCTTCCCTGGTGGCTCAGGGGTGAAGAATCCACCTGCAATGCAGGAGACGTGTGTTCAATCCCTGGGTCAAGAAGATCCCCTGGAGAAGGGAATGGCTACCCATTCCAGTATTCTTGCCTGAAAAATCCCATGGACAGGGGAGCCTGGTGGGCTGTAGTCTGTGGGGTCGCAAGAGTTGGACATGATTTAGTGACTAAAAAACACCAACTATTATACAGAGTGAAGTAAGCCAGAAAGAAAAACACCAATACAGTATACGAGTGCATATATATGGAGTTTAGAAAGATGTTAATGATAACCCTACATGCAAGACAGCAAAAGAGACACAGATGTAAAGAACGGTCTTTTGGACTCTGTGGGAGAAGGCAAGGGTGGGATGATTTGAGAGAATAGCATTGAAACATGTATATTATCATATGTGAAACAGATCGCCAGTCCAGGTTCGATGCATGAGACAGGGTGCTCAGGGCTGGTGCACTGGGACGACCCAGAGGGATGGGATGGGGAGGGAGGAGGGAAGGGGGTTCAGGATGGGGAACACATGTACACCCATGGCTGATTCACGTCAATGTATGGCACAAACCACTACAATATTGTAAAGTAATTAGCCTCCAGTTAAAATAAATAAATTAAATAAAAACACAAAAATCACATCAGTGAGCTGGGAAACAGATGATACCTATCCTTAGTTGGGGCTTCAGATGACACTATAGCATTTGCTTGGCTACCGTCTTGAGTCAGAGTTACCCAGCTAGGCCATGCCTGAATTCTTGATCCAAATAACTTGTGAGATAGTAAAGTGTGTTGTCTTGAGATGCTAAATTTTAGGGTAATTTGCTATACAGCATAGGTAGTAAATATCCTTTCCTGATTTGCCATAGAAATCTACTGCTCCTCCTTCATCATACCACTTACCACTCTTTGTCATAATTATCTGGTTATTTGTTTGGCCACTTCACTAGGTTGTAAGTTCTGTGAGGATGGGGGCATTGTCTGTCTTGTGTGCCACTGTATCTTTAGCAAGTAACCCTGAACTTGGTACATGAAATATGCTGACACTCACTGAGTAATGATGGAAGGCTGGACTCTAAAATATGTGGCAGACATGGATGTGGAAGTGGAAATTTGGGTCAAGGAGATGCATACCATAGAGAAAGGCAGTGAAATTTATACCAAATTATAAAATTATTATTAATCCAACAAATTTGTAAACAGACTAACAACTAAGATGGTGCCAACAGATCAAATGGCATTTTAAATATGATACCCTGACAGTTAGCCCCAAGATGCCTACTGTGGTAAGAGAGGAGAGAAGGCATGAACAGATATAAAAGCACTGACCTATCAGTGTCAATCCTGTCTTCCTACTGACCACCACCTGACCTCTCTGGGCCTCAATTACTCATTGGTAAGTGAAAGGCTGTTTCATATTCTTAAAGATCCCTCTAAGCTCTAATATTCAGCGTTATATAGAATATTATTCTATAGACACTGACCTCAAATTATTTCAGAGCACTGGTCCTTAGTCTTCTGGTTTTTCTATCTATTGGGTCTGAGAGATATAATGCGCATTACTCTGAGACAGTCATTTTGCAGCCTGTGGGAGGAAAGGCTCACATCACATTATGGGCCTGTCAGAATTTCTGGGTAAACATGTAGTGTGAAAAAATTTCCTGGATGATTCTAACCTGCTCAATACTCACTTGTGAAAATTTTTGAGGTAATGCATACAGAAAGATCAACAGTTATGGTCTACATACTGGACATTCTGCTCTGATACAGTGAATGTGGAAGAACTTAACTAAATGTCCAGTGAAAGCTTCAAGGAAACAGCTGAAAAATAAGCAGAAAAATGTAACAAGAAACCCTTGCTGGTAGAGTTGCTGTTGGAAGATGGACGTTAGAAACCCCATCACAAAGTTTCCTATTTTTCTGGGAGCTGAAATACTTTCAACATATGAGCTGGTAATATATCATGGTTGACAATAATTTAGAAGGTGGTACTTCAAGGCGTTTACCCATGACAACCTGGAGCCTTCTGTATCTACAGGAGATTATTGTCAATATCCTTAACTAGAAAAGCACCTGCTGCTCTAATTAGTTTACAGCATATACTTTTGAGATATAGTAATAATAATAGCCAGCATTATTTAATCCTTTCATTTTTCAGAAGGCTTTCCATCATTGTGTTATCCTCACAGTGTACCTGTTAAGTAAGCAGTGCAGGTGTCCTGAAAGTAATGTTTTCCCTGCAGGTTTACTGACTTCCTCATTCAATGTACACATTAATCCAGAGCTCCCTGTGTATCATGGTCTCCCTGGGGATGTGGTCTCAAATGAGACATGGTTCATATTTGGGGGCTCAGAATCCAGAAGAAGAGGAAAACATGTAAGCAGATGATTGCAGTGCTGTCAGGTACTAGCTTTCTTTGACATTAGTGACCTGTGCCTCTACTCCACACCTGACACATACCTAGAACCACACAGGAGTGGTGGACTAGACAGAAACATTCCAAGGCTGGAACAAACATCCTTTTATTCACACCCCATTCCATGATGGAAAATAATTGCTTTTCTGTACTTTTGTGCTTTGTTTCTTTTCCAAAGCCACAAGCTCCCTAAACTTAAGACACGATGCTCACTGGTTAGGGATGCCACTTCTCATAGGTACCGATGTTCCTTTCACCAGTTAGAAAGTCCCTCTCATAGAAGTAGTGCTTCATTTTAGAAGCTCAATAAACAAGATGGGGGAAGTTTTAATCATCAGAAGAGGTCTTTCGTATGCTGGGACCCTGTTATACTGGCTCTTTAGGGTCAAATATACACATCTCTTCCCAACTCAGTTTCCAGAGAGAAAAGATTGGTAGCTTAAAATTGTCAATGGTGGGAATATTTTCAAAATGGAATCTGGCAAACCCTCCACATTGTAACTTTTTCTCCTAGAGAGGCAGTTGTTAAACATTTACCGGCACACCACTGACTGGAGTGCCTTGTCCTTCACCTGGGCTTGATTAAGTTGATGGATTTACTAAACTATTCTGCATATGATATGCATAATAGCCTCTTAATTTGGGTTTGAATGTAATTATACAGACTGTATTAATTTCTTTCCCCCTCCTCCCACATACGTGGGTTAAAATTCCCTTAATTAGGGATGTAAATTTATGCAAAATAACAAACAATTCGGGTTTTATGGTGAGAACCCTAGAACACTAATAGCACTGCAATCTTGATTATGTAGCCAACAAACCAATGCTCGTTCAAAACCACTTTCCTACACTGCCCATCTACAGAAAATCCATGGGACTAAAATGAGCTTTTCTCCTATTATTGGCAAATATGTATCTTTCTTCTTGTTGGAAAAAAGAAACCAAAAATCAAATAAGAACAGAAAAAATGCAGATGTGTTCATTTTGAAGATTTTGTAAATCATCAATTTAGAGGTTCAGTGACCAGTTCTATTTCTTCAGTACATATTCCCAACCAAGTCACCTCTACAGAAGGATTTCCCTGTTCCTGACAATAGTTTGCTTCCCTAGTAACTACACTGGAAGCTTCAGTGTCATCCAGGTACTCACTACAGTGGTAGGCCCATAGAAGAGATTCAGTACATAGATGCAGAATAGATCAATTTTTAAAAATGTCTTCTTCTTTATAATCCCATGCAACAAACCAACAAGTCTGCAGGTTTTCCTGCTAAACTGTTCACTTCTCCTTCACTGCTGATACTGTTCTAACTTTTCCAGCTACTTGTAGAAAAACATCTATTTCTGCTTTATTGACTATGCCAAAGCCTTCAACTTTGTGGATCACAATAAACTGTGGAAAATTCTAAAAGAGATGGGAATACCAGACCACCTGGCCTGCCTCTTGAGAAATCTGTATGCAGATCAGGAAGGAACAGTTAGAACTGGACATGGAACAACAGACTGGTTCCAAATAGGAAAATGAGTACGTCAAGGCTGTATATTGTCACCCTGTTTATTTAACTTACATGCAGAGTACATCATGAGAAACACTGGACTGGAAGAAACACAAGCTGGAATCAAGATTGCCAGGAGAAATATCAATAACCTCAGATATGCAGATGACACCACCCTTATGGCAGAAAGTGAAGAGGAACTCAAAAGCCTGTTGATGAAAGTGAAAGTGGAGAGTGAAAAAGTTGGCCTAAAGCTCAACGTTCAGAAAACGAAGATCATGGCATCCGGTCCCATCACTTCATGGAAAATAGATGGGGAAACAGTGGAAACAGTGTCAGACTTTATTTTTCTGGGCTCCAAAATCACTACAGATGGTGATTGCAGCCATGAAATTAAAAGACGCTTACTCCTTGGAAGGAAAGTTATGACCAACCTAGATAGCATATTCAAAAGCAGAGACATTACTTTGCCAACAAGGTCCATCTAGTTAAGGCTATGGTTTTTCCTGTGGTCATGTATGGATGTGAGAGTTGGACTGTGAAGAAGGCTGAGCACCAAAGAATTGATGCTTTTGAACTGTGGTGATGGAGAAGACTCTTGAGACTCCCTTGGACTGCAAGGAGATCCAACCAGTCCATTCTGAAGGAGATCAGCCCTGGGATTTCTTTGGAAGGACTGATGCTAAAGCTGAAACTCCAGTACTTTGGCCACCTCATGCGAAGAGTTGACTCATTGGAAAAGACTCTGATGCTGGGAGGGATTGGGGGCAGGAGGAGAAGGGGATGACAGAGGGTGAGATGACTGGATGGCATCACTGACTCGATGGACATGAGTCTGAGTGAACTCTGGGAGTTGGTGATGGACAGGGAGGCCTGGCATGCTGCGATTCATGGGTTCGCAAAGAGTCAGACACGACTGAGCGACTGATCTGATCTGTCTCACGCTGGTCTATCTCTACTTTCAAGCTTTTATTCAACAGGCTTTAACTGAGTGTGTGTTTCGTTGCAAGTACTGAGCTTGGGATGAAAATGAATCAGACATTCTACCTTCAAGGTGGGAGAGACACAAATAGATGAAAAACACTGTCTCTGCAATATGACAAGGGGTATACCCAGGGCAAACATCGAACACTGTAAAAACAGAAAGGAGGGGGATTGGGATTATTTCAAGTGGTGGGGAATCTTGAGTTTTATAGTATGTCTTGAGTTTTGTTGTGAGAACAAGATGGGAAGAAATAGCCTGGGAAGAAAGGAAATACAGCATATTAGGTCTTGAGTAAAAGCTGACTCAGGAGGAAGATTTAGATTCACTGTTAAATTCTGCTTGCCACTCTTTGAGTGACCTTAGGCAGATTACCTCAACTCATTGTGCCTTAGGTGCCTCACGTGCAAAAGGGGATCATCTACCTTATAAAATTGTGAGAACTAAAGGTGCTAATGAATGCAAGTTTTTTGTGATAGAGCCTGTGTGTATGTGCTTAGTTACTCAGTTGTGTCTGACTCTCTGTGACCCCTAGGGCTGTAGCCTGCCGGACTCCTCTGTCCATGGGATTCTCCAGGCAAGAATACTGGAATGGGTAGGCATTTCCCTTCTCCTGGGGATCTTCCTGACCTAGGGATTGAACTCAGGTCTCCTGCATTGTGGGTGGATTCTTTACTGTCTGGGCCACCAGGGAATGTTCAAGAAATGCTAGCTATTCTTATTATTCCAGGAAAAGAGGATAGCCTTTGAAAAATTATGTGAATGAGAAACAAATATGATCTGTTTCAGGAAGGGCAGACTTACATTACAGCTGGGTATAACACTGGGTATTGGTTGCACAGTGGTGAAAGGTAAGGCTGGAATGGCAGGCAGGAGCCAGGATCTGAAGGACTTTGTGTGCCATGATCAATTCTTTGGGCTTTAACCTAGAGGTGGTAGAGATCCACTGAAGGATTTTGAAGGGGAAAATGACTCACTGCTAAACTAAACATTGTTTTTTTTTTTTTGTTTTGCCATTTTCTGGCCCAATATTGTCAAAGAGAAATAGAGCTGGATGGTTGTAAATGATGGCATGACACTACTGCAGTAGGGGAGAGAGACATATAAACTCAACTCAACTCCACTGAAACAAAAAGTGAGAGGCCTTTTTAATGCTGGAGAGTGCTGAAGGACAAGTACTGAAGGACATTGTAGGGGTAGGGTGGGGCTTGGGGTGGTGTTGGTTGATGTGATTAGGGCATCTGTGTTCACTAACTGGTGCTTAGCAAAGTTAGGCTCCTACTCACTAGAGATTGGGCAACAGGACCCCTCCCTTTCCTGATGATTTCATTTCAAAGGGATGGCTCCTTGAAAATTTTATTCCTGGACTGTGGAAGATACATCTCAGAGGGACAGAGAAAGGATTTTTAATCTCAAGTTTTCTACAGAAAATGCCCAAAGAAGAGGAAGTTGAGAGGTCTGTAGTCAGATTTTGGCTGAAACAGTGAATTCTTGTGACAATGTTGATCCTTCTCAGCTAGGCATTCTGAGGGAGTGGAGTCATCCTAGGCATATATGCTCAGGCTGGTAGAAGTCATATTAGAGTTTGTTTAAGTGTCCTAGTGTGTAGGGGTGGACAATATTGTTTGGGCTGAGAGTCTGCAGTTCCTATAAGTCATGGTTGAGGACCAGGTGAGGAAGCAGCTCAGAGGAACCTGACTAAAATTTGATCAAGGAGAGAATACCCTCCTGTAGCTCTCTTTCCTACCATATGACATCTAATGGCCCCTTCAAAATCCAGTCCCACCTGCCTGGGAAACCTAATCAATTAGACTCCCACACGGTTTGTATTGTGTGCTCAAGTGCAGCTTGGAACAGCCCCTCCCATGTCCTGCTCTCATTTTCATCTCTGGGTTTTGCTTCTGTTGTTCTCATTCTCCCCGCCTCCTGCATCCTTTTCACCCCTCAGAGATTCATTCAGTGAAGGCCCTGAATCTCCAGAGTCTTATTTGATATCTTTAGGTCTTTTTTATGAACTTTAAAACTTAGTCTTCTTGCCACACAAATTAGCATTTAATTATCTTGCATATTGTGTTTGGAACATATGGATTTTTTTTTTCCAGAATTATGGCCTTTATTTTTTCCCTTAATTATTCAATAAAGGTTCCTTAAAAAAAGTAATGGCCTCATTCAGTGAGGAACATGTGGAATTTTGAGAAGATACTGGGCCTAGAGTTCAGAGGGATTTGATTCTCAATTTTTCTACTGACCAGCTGTTTGAATATGTCTCATCTCTGAGCTTTAATTTCTTTATCTGTAAAATAGTGAGGATTCATTCCAATTATGGTTATGATTAAGTTAGGTGACATTATATTTGCAAAAGTGCCTAACACTGTGCATGGCCCAATGTTCATTTATAATAGATATTTATTGAATCTTTTTATCATTTTTATGTATATTAATTGTCTCCCTAATTTGATTTTAGATTCTTTTAGAGCCAACAAACATGGCCTATATTCTTTCCCACAGTCTCAGAGTGTTGAGTACATAGTAGGCACCCAATAAACTCTGGCTGAAGGAACTGATTAATTGCACACTTAGAAGGAAATGGCTGATTGTGTGGTGTATTCTGTGAAGAGTTTAACAGATGCTCAGTAAGGAAATGAGTCCTCCAGACACCTACCAAATAGAGGCTGAAATTACACAGTTCTAGGAAGTACTAGTTTAGATTAATGGCCTTTTGATCTTCAAAGACTCCCCAACAACCTTTAAAACACTAGGGCATTCTAAGCAGAAGTCAGAAAAAAAGCTAGGAACCAGATACAACTATGAATAACCCTGAAAAAACTAAAAGTCAGGCCCAGCATAAAAATGCAATCAGAACTGGGGTTCCTCATCCCCTCACTCCCTTTTTGTTGAGCTTCCTCAGAGTAATTTGCTTCTAAACATCCCCATGTTATAAATGAATAGAACATCAGATGCTGAGAGTGATTTATTATTCATCATGAATAGCAGGTGAATGAAATAATTTAACAACCACTAATCTCTAAAAGGGACCCACTCATTTTTAATCATCTCATATGACATGTGATCACTCATTCACATACATCCCCCTGAGCTCATCTCTCTGCAAGGAAGCCTTAGCGGGCAGCAGAATGCTGTGTATGTACTTCTGTGACATGAGTATATCATTAGGTGAATATTACAGCCTGTGGGATCAGGACTATGTTTTTGTGTGGTGTGACAACTTGACACAATCCATACACATGTCACCTTTTGCATCCCATTAGTATCGAGGGAGCCCACAAATGCTAATACGGCATAGTGATAATTATACAGCTCACAGTTCTGAGCCTGGGATTAGAAATGGCAGCCGTGTTGATGGATATAAATTGCGGTGGTTTTGTCACATGAGAGAGGCTACTAAGGGGATGGTAGCTTGAAGATAATCTTTGTCATGAGAATGAGTCTAAAGCATTTAGAATAGGAAGCATTTCCTATCCTAATTATAATCATGCTGGGGAATATTGTACTAGTTATTTTTGAGGCACAGGAGAGTGTAGAATGTCTGGCGCATTTGGCGAATTTCTTTTTCCTAGACACACCAATTGTATATCTAGGAATTTAAGGGAGGTAAAATCAAGTTTTGCTGTAATTATTAATCCACACATCCTGTGATAAAGGGCAGAGGAGAAAATACAACTGATTAGGAGGCCAGTTAAGTTGGCCAGTTAATCTACTTGGGTTCTGGTACAAAAATTAATAATGATGGTTAACAGTGCCTACTACTTTTGACCGCCCGCCATATGCTAGGCACTGTTCACACATTATTGTATTTAATTCTCATCACAGTTCTGTGGGGTAGGCAATGTTATCCCTATGTATAAATGAAGAAATGCATTCACTCAGCCTTTGGCTATATCAGTGTCAACAAAACAGTTTAGGAAAAAGCTTTGAATGCAATCATATAGCTTATCTTGAAAATAATAAGTTTAAAATCATCTCCATTTTTTAAAAAAAATCTGTATGTGTTTCAGATATAACTCCAGTGGAATTATTATTCTAGAGAGATTATTATTTATATTATTACTCTATTATTATTTCTACTATTACATTATTCTTATTTTTAGTGGAATTATTATTTCTAGCATAATCTCTAAAAAATGGAATACTCCTCTGTGCTGAGGTTTAGTAGATCAATGTATATAAGTGTGTATCTGAATCACTTGAGAGGAGAGGACTTCTTCATTTGTGGATTTCTGATTCATCAGGTCTGTGGTGGGGGCAGGATGAGATTCTGCACTTCTCATCACTTCCACAGTCATGCTGATACTGCTGGTCCAAGCACTCAGATGGGTGGGACTGTTAAGTGAGAGAGACTGAAAGCAATCTCTTCTATGAAGCAGCCATCATTTTGGTTTTGAAATTAAAGAAGCCATGGCTTAAAAACAAAAAACAAAAAACTTCTTCTTTAATGAGAGTGGAGTAAATTCTTTTTTTCTCTGTGAGTCGTGTTTACCAAGGTGGAATCAGTATTTTTTTAAACTGCTCTTCAGAATCATTCACATTTAATCCAGATTTTCATTGGTCTTTTACATTAGACCATTCCTGATGAACTACATTGGTCTTTAGTTTGATTTTGAGTGAAGTAAAAGAGTAACCAACACTCTTCCAAACTTCTAAGAAGTATACGCAGATTAAAGTAATTTGGAAAAAAAAGAATAGGTGATAAAATGGGCGGGACAGGAAAGACCATTCTGTTGGCTGTTGCCAAGGCGTTTGATTGGCAGTTTGCTGGAGAGCACTAAGGATTGTAGACCATGTATTACTTAGAATGTTCAGAAGTTATACTTTGTGTGAAAAATGCTAAATATATATATGGCTATATGGTTCCCAGGAATGGTTCCATCTTTGACTTGAACATTTATCTTCAGTGGAATGAAGGCTTTATATGTGTCAGAATGAGAAGTTGTGTCCTTATGGAAGGCATTTCTATTAGCACATACTGCTGGGGGGAACCACAAACCCTTGTATTACTCCTTCTCATGAAAGACTTTGTATTTCATAAGAATTTTATAAGAATTGTTGGCATTTTATACAAATGATTTTCATTATGAGGCCAGTGGAGAAGGTTTGATCTTATCAAACCTTAGATAATGTCATATGCCCACTGGAAGCCAGTCAGTCGCCTGGAGGCAGCTGATGGTCAACAAAAGAGAAGTTCTGGCATCAAGCTGAGCTGGGTTTGCATTATGACTCTGCCTCTCTTTGGCCAGGAAACCTTGGAGAATCACCATCTCTGAGCCTCAGTATCTTCCTCTTCAAAACAAGGACAAAAATCACAATCTCAAAAGATTAGTGTAAGGGTAAATGCTGTGCCCTGAGTACAGGACCTCATTCCAAGTAAACACTCTGTAAAGGTTGTTTTCTTTTCTCCTTTGCATGTACCAAATATATGAGCATTTCAGACATAACTGCAAGCCACACTTTTCCTGGTCAACCATGCCTGCTTTATGAGAGGTTGCTATTGACATACTGTATTAACAATGTTTAAACTATGTGTTCTCACCCTCTGTTATATCAAAGTCAACAAAAGCTAGTTTAGAAAAGGAAAATTGGAGTTCAGTCACACAGCTCTTTGAAAATAAAAAGCTTGAGACCCCTTCTCCTGTTTCCTTCTCCCCCCCTTATTCTCTCCTCCTCTTCCTCTTCTTCTTTACCTCCTTTCCCTGTCCCTCTTCTCTCTTCATCTTTTCCATTTTTCAATGTCAATCTTTATATTCAGATAAAAATTTAGTGGAATTATTTAATTTATAAATACAATCTATAAGAAAACAAATTATCTTCTGTTCAAAAACCAAAGAAAGCTAAAAACCTTAATTGGCTTTCTAATGTATTTAGTTATATATATTTTTGTTCATTCAAAAATTATGCCCACATCATGCAGTTCCTCACAGCAAGCCAATTCCAGTCTTCTGATAAACAAGAGCACTTCTTTCAAAGGTTTCTTTCAGATTTAAGAAGACTTAAATATGAAAAGCCAATATGGTGGAATAAATTCTTTTTCCTCCTTAAAAAAGTGTGTACCAGAGGATCCAAGATCATTCTTCCCATTTAAAGAACCACTATGAAATCAGTTTTTCCAAGATTAGTGGTTCAATAAGGCAAAAGGCCTTAATCTGATTTTCTTTTAGAGTCTTTTGCCATGCATTTGTCATAGTTTTTCTTTTTAGAAAACTTAAGTGATTCTGAAAACAGTCTCTAATCTGTCTTTTCTCTTTGCCCCAAAACTTTCAATTTGATAATTCAAAATACTTGTTTAAAATGTGGACCACTTATGGAACTAGGGGAGGATTAGTATTTGGAAAAAAGGTTAAAGGCATAAGATTTGGTTTTCTGAAGTTCCTTTGAAAGGTCGAGTCAGAGCAAGAATCTGACCCCTGTCTGTATTTCTTTAACTTGGCAACCACATTGCCTCCAAGTGAAAACTATAGTGTGCTGGGTCACCAAAAAGGGTGAAGTGGTGACATTTTACAGATGAGGACTAAGATAAGAGTGATAAAATTACTCTGCCTAGGAGTTCAAAGCATTCATCAAATCTCTTATGTATTTGGGAACCTTTATTCTCTCATCACATATACATATTTTAAAGTTCTAATGGTCTAGGACACTTTCAATTTTTCACCTTCAAGGTCACAAGCCAAATTTTAGGCCTTCATTTGCATGACCAGGAAAACTACTTTCCTCTATATGTGGCTTGTCCCCTGCTTACCACCTTTTAATTTGAATGAACTAGTTTGCATATAGGAGAAGGCAATGGCGCCCCACTCCAGCACTCTTGCCTGGAAAATCCCATGGATGGAGGAGCCTGGTGGGCTGCAGTCCATGGGGTCGCTAAGAGTCGGACACGACTGAGCGACTTCACTATCACTTTTTCACTTTCATGCATTGGAGAAGGAAATGGCAACCCACTCCAGTGTTCTTGCCTGGAGAATCCCAGGGGCAGGAGGGCCTGGTGGGCTGACGTCTATGGGGTCACACAGAGTCGGATATGACTGAAGTGACTTAGCAGCAGCAGCAGTTTGCATATAAGAATTCTCCCTTATAGGTGAACAATTTGTCACGTTTTCATATTTTCCTTTCTGATGAGCCTCTACATTTTCTCCTCCCTGTTTCTCCATGAAAATTTGCCTTTTCTACCTCAGTTGTGGACTTCCTGGACAGCTTTCGAATTCCTGGCTACCTCTTTGAGAATGGGGGTCTGCCAGAGGCAGCCCATAGTCCCATCTGCTTCTGTGAATTAAAGTTCTCTTAGACAGTTTTTCTTTCCTATTTCTACTTTATCCCAAACCAGTGATTACCTATTCCAAGGTTTTCTCCATCCAGTCAGATCAGTGCAAGAGGGGAAATCGCTCTTCTCCAGGCTTCCCTGGTAGCTCAGATGGTAAAGAATTTGCATGGAATGTGGGAGACCTGGGTTCAATCCCTGGGTTGGGAAGATCCCCAGGAGAAGGGAACAGCTACCCACTCCAGTATTACTTGCTGGAGAATTCCAGAGACAGAGAAGCCCGGTGAGCTACAGTCCATGGAGTCGCTAAAAGTCAGACACTACTGAGCAACTTTCAAAAAAAAAAAGAATTATGATGCAGTTTTCTTAGATCCTTTGTATCTCTCCAAAAAAGTTTCTTTTTTCCTTGTTTATTTGCTTTTCTGTTTTTAAATCAAGAACAGATGCTGAGACGTTTTCAAGAATAAATAAATAAAAAGGTAGTTTTCTACCATACATCATGGCCTTCCTAGGTGGTTCAGTGGTAGAGAATCTGCCTGCCAATGCAGGAGACACAGGTTTCATCCACTGGATCAAGAAGGTCTCCTGGAAGAGGAAATGGCAACCCACTCTAGTATTCTTGCCTGAAAAATCCCGTGGACAGAGGAGCCTGGAGGGCCACAATCCATAGGGTCGCAAAGAGCTGGACAAGACTAAGCGTGCACGCAAGCACCATACATTGTAAGGAGACCCCAAAGCCTACATTTTGACTGCTAACAAACAGATGTTACAATAATCTGGAACTTTTCCCACATGTAAGTTAAAGCACTACAGACAGTTCTAATACTGAAAGTTCCCTGCGTTGCTGTCACAGTTACGACTTTGCAGCCTTTGTGTTTGACCTTACTGAATACTTTACTTTTCCAGTATTATTTGGCAAATCTAGTTAATTAATAGTCTTATCTTCATGGGAGTTAAGTCTGTCCTCCTCAGGCTTTATTAAGAGATCAGCTGAGAAAAGAACAAGGAAAAAGTCTGCTTCAGGCACAGAGAAATATAAAGGATTATGACATTACTTTGAAGATGTTAAGTGGTCTTTTTTCCAGTTCCTATTTTTCCCAAATAGTACATTAGCTTTTAATGGATAAGTAAGAAAATAGTAGGTAGTATTGAAGACACTTCTATTTGGGCCAGATTTTTTTTTTTCTATAGTAGCTGTAGGGCTTTTAAATAATTCAAATTGCATGTGCTTCTCTTTACAATATGTTCTCCTTTCCAAATCATCTGGCTATTATGAGAGAAATATTTGGATAACCAGCTGCTCTTCTTCTTTTTGAAAGGGTGAATTTCTTCTATAAGCAGAGCACCTCTAATATTCCTGTGAGGAAATATAAAAATGTTCATGCCAACTGTAAAGCTTCCAACTTAAAATTCCTTAGAGTATTATACAAAGCAAGAAGAAATGTATATAGGAAAAACAGCAGTGTTTTGGACAAAGGTTAATAGGATTGTTCTTATTCTGGGCTTACCCTTGGGTTTCCAGGGTAAAAAGGTTGCTTATGAACTGTCCATTTGAGTTCTAACAACTTCTAAGAATTTTCCTAGGCTAATTTATTATTACAAAAATTAGCCAAACAGTCTCACTTAGTGATACTTGAAATTATGTGCTGTGTTAGATTCTGGAAGGAGGTAGATTGCATTGTTTCTTGAAAAATTATCTTTTTGTTAACAGGAGCTTTCCTATTCCTGGTTTCTCTACACTCTTTTATGTTTTCTGTAAAACTCCAGATGAGCCTTTCTCACTTATTATAGGACTCTTTTGCTTACAATTTAGAGATCTAACTGGCTGGGTTGACTGCATCACAGATATGTCTTCTAGTGATCAACCCTGTGATTTACTCTGGAGCAACATAGCTCTAAGCTTTGTGGTTGAACTTTCCAATTGACAAGGAAGGAAGGATAAGGTGGGCTTGTGGAGATATTTTCATGTATTACACATGCAGCCTCAGTTTGCATAAATATTAAAAACTCTTCTGCTACTCATGGTAGTTTTTTGAGTTAGGTTATTTCCTCCTCTCAAGGAATAAATATAAGATTATTGATACATTTTGCCATTGAATAAAGACAAATTTACTCTCACTTTTATATTAACCTGTTCTCATCCTCAGCATCATCATATTAGTTGCAAAACATATTAACAATCCTTTTTGTTCATTATGTTGAGAGAATCCTTTTAGAAGAGGGCTATGTCTTAAAATATTCGATGCACCATTCTTCCCTGTCTCTGAATTGCTTCTTCACTTCAAGCCTGATGACAAAAGTAGGAACTGCAGCTTCTAGCATTCTTTCACTGATTTTTACTTTCACTAACATGTGTTAAGAAATATCACCTAACTTAAAGGTAAAGCAAAGGAAGGATGACATGCCCTTTTGATGTCATATCAGAGCCTTGTTTAACAGGCTTACCCAAAGATTATTGATTATTCAGGAGAATTTACCTTTGTTGGATTATATCTAGTTATTGATTAAAAACCCATTCTTTATTAAAATAATAATCTTAAAAACCCATATTTATTAGTAGATTTTTATCTAGTAAAAATGCAAATGATTTCTTCTTGGTAGAAAAGATAACCCCAAAGGTGATAGCTTTATTGCTCTGTAGGATATTAACTAGTTCTGTACCTAACCCTATTCATTCAAATATTTTTTCCTCCCATGCCTGTATAACCCTGGTTCTTCATTTCTCCTTTGAACCATCTATACTGTGTGACTGGTTCTTTCCTTAATGAGGTAAATAATTGTTTGCCACATGCTTATTTTATATTTGTGTTATGTTTTATAATTTCTTGAAAATTATACTTTGACATGTGCCATTCAAGATGCATACATATACATGTATATTTAAAATGTGATAGTTTTTGCTTGATAGGAGTCAATCAAGGGAAGCAATCACTAACTAGTTGAGACAAATGAAAACCTTATATAAATCTATTTTAGTACCCAGACTGCTTCAAGGACAGACCCAATCTCATTATTTAAAATATTGGTTTTCTGACAATATGTTAAGGAATTGTCTTGGGTTCAATGTGACAGATGGAGGATCCTTAAGGCATGCTACCCTCAGTAGTGCAATTAGCAGAAACGGAGTGAAGCAGCCACCTTTATCCAGTGAGATTTTTGAAAAACTGTTGATTACTGTGGCTTGCATGAGAAGATAACAATTCCTTTAATGTCTTCAACAACTATGTGGTCTGTAAGTGGAGCTGAGTTCATTTGTTCAAACAAACAAACCAATATATAGCAGTACCTGACTCCTTCACCTAATTAAGCATGGAATGAGTCCTCTTGTTCATTGTTGCTGCTGTTGCTTTCATTTTCCACATGACTGGTTTTTAAAAAATATTTTTAAATGTTTTTAATGGGTGGTACATTATGAATGAATGTTTAAAAAGTCAAAACCATATAAAAATATACTCAGTGAATACTTTAATTTTATCACTGACCCCATCGTACCACCTTCTTCAGAGGTAACCAGTGATTAGCTTTTAAAATATATGTCCAGATTTTATTTATGAAAATATTAGCAAATATGAGCACATTCTTATTTTTCTCTCATTCTACACATGAAGTCGTGAGATGTACACATTGCTCGACACCTTGGCCTGCCCCCACTTTTTTTACTTAATATAGATATACTGGCAATCTTTTCTTACCAATACATAAAATACTTTCTCCCTCCTCCCCCTCTTTTTAACACAATGTGGTCTCATCAGGTGGCCCTAGTTGTAAAGAACCCACCTGTCAACCCACCTGCAGGAGATGTAAGAGATGCAGGTTCAATCCCTGGGCCAGGAAGATCCCCTGGGGAAGGAAATGGCAACCCCCTCCAGTATCCTTGCCTGGAGAATCCCACGTATAGAGGAGCCCAGCGGGCTATGGTCCATAAGTTTGCAGAGGGTCAGACACAACTGAAGCGACAGCACACACACACGGCTTCATCAAAGTAACAAATGATAACTTTAGTAATTAAATCCCAGGTGAATGTGTAAGGTACCATTCAATTCACTAAACATTTAAAATAACAGTCAGTATTCTAGTGCTGGAGGTGCAAATATATGTTAAGGCATAAACCCAGTCCTTAAGGAACTCACATCTTACTAATAGAAATCAGAACATAACTAAGATACAGTGTGTTTAGCACTATGAAAGAAACATTTCTTACATGCAATGGAAAGGTACTCCAAGAAGTGATTAATTCTGCCCTGGAGGTGTGGGAGAGGTGACAAAGAAAACCAGAAACGTGACATTTGAGCAAGGTCTTAAAATAGGAGTATGAAGTACAAAAGAACCATTTCTTAGTCTAAATGACTGACCCAGTTCACAATTTTTGAAAGAATTTGGCTGTGATTACCCTTTTTTAATTCTCTCCCATTTGTCTGCCCTAGG
Source organism: Bos indicus (assembly GCF_029378745.1). Classification (NCBI taxonomy): domain Eukaryota; kingdom Metazoa; phylum Chordata; class Mammalia; order Artiodactyla; family Bovidae; genus Bos; species Bos indicus. Next base: position 89,843,430 of record NC_091760.1, on the reverse strand, counting down.
GTTTCAGGACAAGTAATTTTAAGTCTGCCTGGTGTTTACATCTTTAAAAGCATTTGTGGATCGTCTCACTTTTAATCATCGGTCTGCCTGATCTAACGTACAGACTTTCATCTTCCCTCCTGTACCAGCCACTCTTCTTAAACCAATCATGAGTGTAGTCTCTTCCAGGCTTTCCAGACTGCATGATACCACTTTGTATTCTGAAAAACAGATGTTCAAATGCAGCCCTTTTCTAAATCTGAATATAAACAACTCCGTGGTGGTAGAAGGTTCCCTACCTTTCCAGCGACTCCTGCCAGGTTAGTCCATTTGCACATTTCATTCCCAATCTATTTATCCCAATGTAATAGCTTAGTCATCTGGCTCTCAAGCTAAATAAGAGCTCTTCAAATGCCAACCCTGAGAACTCCTCCCAGTATGAGTTGCAAGCCATTTATTTTCATTTGTTTACAGGCTTTTCAATCTTTCAGCCGGCTTTTCAATCGTGAGATAGTGTCCATATAGATGTCAATTTTTATTAATCTCCTAAGTAATTTTAAAGCCCTACACAAGATGTTTTTCTGAAGTCCTTATACACCTGCTACTCTGCTCTCTCACGCCCCTTAATCATGTAATTCTCTAGAAATGACCTATCAAGTATGATAAAGCTTTTTGCTCATGATTTGCATTTTATTCCACCTTTCCTCTTCTTTTGCTGACCCCAGATCTGTGCTCTGCAACCGCAATGACACTTAGTGGTCAAGCTAGAATTTTGGCCACCTAATGAGGCACTGTTACACTTCACCAACTATAGGGACACCATGGAGTATAATATTTTTAAAAATCCCCTTTTCCAAGATTCTTACCAGTCTGGAAATTGGCTGGAGCTCTGTTATTACTCTCGGCTCAGAGCAATCAGCAGAGAGCCTCAAATACAAAGACAGAGCGTGTCACCCTCTTGAACTGCCACCTTTGATCGAAGAACAAGAAAATCTTATACAGTATAGAGCTCAAGGTTAAATTGTTCTTACAAAAATCTGGCAGTTTTGCCCCACATGTATCATCAATTCTTTGAGTGTTTCAAATACTATTAAAATAGCACACTGTTAAATCACAACTCCAAGTACCCTCATCCTCTTTTCTCTGCTTTATTTTTCTACATAGTATTAACCCAATCTAATATGCCATATATTTCAAATAAATTTTATTTTGTTCCCCCCAGCTTGAAGAGGGAAGGGACTTTCTGACCAGCTTTCTGTATGTTCATATTTCAGAGAAATGCCTTACACATAAAAATTTCACTATGTATGTTCAATGACTGAATAAATTAACATATAGTACAGAGATTGAATTTCAGTTACTTAAATGTTATTGTCCTCCACTTAGTCTATTTTTTTGTCTCTGGTGATACACTTCCCATTGCCTCCCATATGTCTTGTGTCCTTTCAAATACTTCCTAGATACCTCTTCCCTCTAGGAAGCTTTCTTGGGTTGCCACATAGAGTTCCGCTGCTGCTAAGTCGCTTCAGTCGTGTCCGACTCTGTGCGACCCCAGAGACGGCAGCCCACCAGGCTTCCCCGTCCCTGGGATTCTCCAGGCAAGGACACTGGAGTGGGTTGCCATTTCCTTCTCCAATGCGTGAAAGTGAAAAGTGAAAGTGAAGTCCCTCAGTCATTCCCGACTCTTAGTGACCCCATGGACTTCAGCCTACCAGGCTCCTCTGTCCATGGGATTTTCCAGGCAAGAGTACTGGAGTGGGGTGCCATTGCCTTATCCGGCCACATAGAGTTCAACCCCCCTCAATTCTCAATTGATTGTTTATGTTGCTTAGACTTTGAGAATAGCAATGCTTTCATATGGGGCTAGCTGGTGTTCCAAAGGCCCTGATACACTTTAGAACCGGGTGGTAAGAGCAGCTGGATTGTTATTTCTCCTGTATCAGCCCAACTCAATGTAGGAAGAAAACCATTGTTTGGTTTCTATAGTTCAGGAGCAAACTGTGTAAGCAGACTGGTGCCTTGGTTTTAGAGGCAATCCAGTTGGTACTAGGTTTAAATCCCAGCAGTCTTTACCATCTCTGTGATGTGAAAGTGAAGTCACTCAGTCGTGGCCGACTCTTTGCGACCCCATGGACTGTAGCCTACCAGGCTTCTCTGTCCATGGGATTCTCCAGGCAAGAATACTGGAGTGGGTTGCCATTTCCTTCTCCAGGGGATCTTCCCGACCCAGGGATCTAACCTGGGTCTTCCGAATTGGAGGCAGATGCTTTAACCTCTGAGCCACCAGGGAAGCCCTCTGTGATGTGAGGCAGTTGTTAAAAATATTCTGTGCTCTAACACTTTCATCTTTAAGACAAAGATAATCATGCTTCCCTTGCAAGATGATTGCGAGGACCAGATATAATAAATACCAAACAACATACTTGACAAATTGACATGGCCACTACCTGGCTATTATTATTATAATCATTGCTACTTCTACTGTTATTATATCATTTCCTCTGTGCTTTGATTCCCCACTTACTTCCACTCCAATCTAAGATACTGATAATAAGTATCTAAGATAATATTTAGCTATTTCAATTTGAGATTATATTTTTCATACATTCATTCATTTAACAAGCATTTATTGAGAGTCTCACATATACCAAGCACAGTCCTGATTGCAAGAAATACAAAGACAAATACATGTTAGTCCTTCTACCTTCAGAGCCAGTAGTGTGTAGTATTCATTTATTCATTCATCAGATAGTTCAACAAATATTTATTGAACTTCAACTGTGCTCTAGGCTGAGTGATAGAGACTAGGAGTATGTCAGGGAAAAAATCAGATGGGGATTGCATTCTAGTAGAGACAGACAGACAATAAGCAAGATAGTCAAGTAAATTCTGTAGTATGTTATAATGTGATAAGGGCTATGGGAACATAGTGGAGCACGGTAAGGGGGCTCAAGAGTGCTCAGTGTGTGTTTTTGTGGGGGCTTTGCAATCTTAAATCAAGGAAGAATTTCCTTCAAATATGACATTTGAGAAGAGACTCAAGGAAATGAAGGAATAAGCTACAAGGATATTTGGGGGAAGAGCATTTCAGCAGAGGGAACATGAAAAGCTAGAGCAGAGAGTGATGTATAATGTACCAAAACAGAAGGCTGATCACTGTAGAGTCAGCAGCAGAGGCTAGAGTCAATTTTCCTGCTTGTTGCTAGTGTAGAGTGGACTGGGATCTGAGGGATGGATCATGTGACATGGTCCTGATGGAATTCCCTGGATAGTTGTCACAGAGTGAGGTCAGGCTTTCACGTTTGCCGGGGTCCAGCCCCGGCTGATCCAGGGTATTCAAAGCGGGGACTCAAAGCGGGGACGGCTTCGGCGAGGATCAGGATACAATAGCTTCAATTAGATATTAATTAGAGATGTAAAGAGTAATAGAATAAGGATAGCTCAGTAGGAGAATTCAGTGGAGAAAAGAGGCTGAGTAGCTTGGTTTACGCGGGAGACCAATAAAACTTCAAGACAAGAAGTTTGCACCACTTACATAGGCTGCAGGCGTCCTTCCATTCTCCCGAAGGAGAGGAGACACTGAGGCCTTCCCGGTCAGATCTTAGAAGCCCAGGCGTAATTAGTAAGCATGGCGGGTTCTGCGCTCCAGATGGAGACTCAGCCAGAGTGAGAGAGAGAGCTACATGGGGAGAACAGTCTTTAGAGGAACTGATCCCAATTCTTTATTTTCCATGGCCTACTTTTAGACACTGAGATGTTATGCAAAAGTCACGTGGGGTCAGCAGTCCTGACTTTTATCAAAGTCAGGTGCTTCATACAAATGTATACAGAGGTCTTAGGGGTGTTACATCATCTTCTGGCCAGGGGGCCTGCTGACAATTTATGACCCTCTCCTTGTGACAGCGGTCAGTCAACCAGGACACTTATTTCTCCAGGGGTGATTATTCTTAAAACAGACGCCACCCAAATAAAGTTACATTCCTATAGGGTGAGGGTATAGTGGGTTTTAGTTAAGGAAAGAATTTACTTAGCCTAAGGTCTAATGTGATTAATATCAAAAGTTAATACTTATTTCTTCTATATATTCATTAATGTGTGTAAGGGCAGGGGATATGGAGACTTAGCAACAAACATTGGCTCAACAAATGAAAAACCCTTCACCAATACAATTTTTAATCAGCCCATTATACTTATACTAATAGTTTTCTAACTTTTCTAAGGAACCTGTTTTTAGAAGGTTTAAAGCATCTCGTGCCTCTCACGGTTGGGAGGCTGTGAGTAATCACATGTGGCCGGACAAGCCTGTCAGGCAGGCCAGAGAACCTTCAGAGGAGTTTGTAGGTTAAAACACTCTTGTCACGCCCAGTTTTTATTAACTGGAGCTCTAGGTTAACTCCTTCTCTGAAAGAGGTGGTGGGGGACAGCCCCCCATAAAGTCAGAGGTGTAGGTGGGAGCACAAAGTAGTAAAGCAGGCAGGCTCTGGTTATGGGGGTAGATGCTCAAGGATTTCCAGGGGGACTCCTGAGGCTCGATCCCGCCTTTGCGTATGTTGAGCCTCCTTCCTCATGACCTTTGCCACGGGCTAAGTGCCTCACTCTGGCCCCCAACACACGTTGAACCATGTGTTTGTTTTTTTTTTTTTTTCTTTTTTCTCCCATTGCACTCAGGTTGGTGCTCTAGCCCCTGGATACTTTGAATTATATGCCCTACTTTGGGGTTCTGGAGCAAGATATATTTCTGGAGGGTTTCCTATCAATCTCTACTCTAACTGCTGCTAGTTTAGGTCTTAATTTTTTCCTCCCCAGTTTAGGTCTTAATGCTTATTCCCCCAGCCTCTCTTCCTCTGAAAAGTCAGGTGACGACTCTTAACATGCCATGCAGGCTTCTATCTCCACTGTTCTTTTCTTCCTGGCTTTACTCCCAGATTCCTCTTGGCAGGGAGACTGAGGCTCCTCTGCTTCCTCCCTGTCTCCATCAGTTTATTTTTGCTATAACAGCAGAAGGAACAGACTACTGCATTGCAGTGTGATTGTGATGGAAAAAATGGTGGCATGGGCATGCAGGGCCCAGGAAAGATACAGAAAATGCATTTTCTATTGTCCAAGTTTCAGTCATTTTCTATCATTTCTTTGACCTAACTGCTTAGCTGTGCTCTCATCCTAAACCCAAGGTGGTGGTAGTAAGGGTGCTTTCTTCATAGTCGGAAAGGATAGATCTGGAAAAAAGAGAGGAAGCCATGGGTAATGTGTTTACTCATAACACCTAACAACCCACTTCCAGTTAGTTATTTTTTCCATGCCTGTGGCACCAGGGTTCTCTATTTTAATGATTTTTCTATCCAGTAGAAAAATGCTGTCACCAGAAGTTAGAATTACCACTCAGCTCACAGGAAAGATGAGATTCCCTCCTGGCCTTCTGGTTTTCATGTCACTAGTCCAAATAAAGAAAAGAGAGAGAGAAAAAGGAAAATGTTTCTCTTTCTTGGAACAATAGTCTGAATTTTCAGGGAATGCTAAGATTGAATTGGGCAGCATAAGGGAGATGTAGGAATTGCCCTGGGGTGCTACACAGACTACCATAGTGAAAGTGTCAGTCGCTTAGTCATGTGTGACTTTTTGCGACCCCATGGACTGTAACCCACCAGGCTCCTCTGCCCATGGGATTATCCCAGCAGAATACTATATCCAGTGGTAAATTTTATCTAGTGGGTAGATAAAACCTCCTTGTTACTAGCCCTTCAATCTTGCTTCATAAAGGTCACTAATAGCTTCTGCTAATATGTAAGTATGGCTCTTTACCTCAACCAGCTTCCCTTTCAGTCTAAATGTATACTGATGGTTTTGAGATTCTGTGTACTGGTCATCTTTGTCTTCCTGAGTCCTTTACAGCCACACCTGCGTGCAAACATCGATCTCTTCAGATTAATGTACAAAACTCAGATACTTTTTCTTCTCAGATATCTTGGGCCACTTTTCTTAACATACTTGGAAGTAGCTAATTTCTGTGATTAAAAACAAGACCAGTTTATCTGACTGGTATTTACAAGATCAGTAAATTCAATCAAGGTTTAAATTGAGCAGTTAATATTTACCTGTGTTTACACTGATTTCCTTTTTCCTCCCAGTTTTCAACCATCTGTTTTCAAAGAGGAAGTAACCATAGTTGAGCCTTTTTAATTGGATCAATTGGATTGACCTGACATGAAGAAATTTTATGTCCTTTGAAAATTTAGTCACATTTTGTTGTTCAGTTCGGTTCAGTTGCTCAGTCGTGTCCAACTCTTTGTGACCCCATGGACTGCAGCATACCAGGCCTCCCTGTCCATCACCAAATCCCAGAGTTTACTCAAACTCATGTCCATTGAGTCAGTGATGCCATCCAACTGTCTCATCCTCTGTCATCCCCTTTTCCTCCTGCCTTCAATCTTTCTCAGCATCAGGATCTTTTCCAATGAGTCAGTTCTTTGCATCAGGTGGCCAAAGTATTGGAGTTTCAGCTTCAGCATCAGTCCTTCCAATGAATCTTCTGGACTGATTTCCTTTAGGATGGACTGGTTTGATCTCCTTGCTGTCCAAGAGACTCTCAAGAGTCTTCTCCAGCACCACAGTTCAAAGCATCAATTCTTCTGTGCTCAGCTTTCTTTATAGTCCAACTCTCACATCCATACATGGACTACTGGAAAAACCAGGGCTTTGACAAGACGGACCTTTGTTGGCAAAGTTATGTCTCTGCTTTTTTTGTTGTTGTTAGGCTTAAGATAATCTCAAATATAAAAAGTACACTCTAAAAATATTTGGGAGTTTTGCAGTCTCCAGACAAGTTAACAAAATATATATTTTATATTTAATAGTACTTTATTAAATATAAATATATAATGCTCACATCTTAAGTTACATGTTGATGACTTTTAACTTATCTATATCCTCTCATAACCATTTATAGATACTGGTATAAATTGTTTCCATTGCCCCAGAAAGTCCGAGCATGCTTCTTTTCAGGCCATGCACCATCTGAGAGGATGCTGCCATTCTAACTTCTATTCCCATAGATTAGTTTTACCTCTTCTTAAACTTCCTGAAGTAAGTTGACATTATCTTTATTACCTCCACCATAGTTTGGCTTCAGGTCAAACAACAGGGAGGGAACACAGCCCCTCCCATCAACAGAAAACTGGATGAAAGATTTACTGAGCACAGCTCCACCCATCAGAACAAGACCCAGTTTCCCCCTCTGTCAGTCTCTCCCATCAGGAAGCTTCCATAAGCCTCTTATCCTTATCCCTCAAGGGGCAGACAGAATGAAAACCACAATCACAGAAAACTAATCAAACTGATCACATGGATCACAGCCTTGTCTAACCCATTGAAACTATGAGCCATGCCGTGTAGGGCCATGCAAGATGGACGGGTCATGGTGGAGAGTTCTGACAAAAACGTGGTTCCACTGGAAAAGGCAATGGCAAACCACTTCAGTATTCTTGCCTCGAGAACATCATGAACAACATGAAAAGGCAAAAAGATAGAATACTGAAAGATTAACTCCCCAGGTCGGTAGGTGCCCAATATGCTACAGGAGGTCAGTGGAGAAATAACTCCAGAAAGGATGAAGAGATGGGACCAAAGCAAAAACAGCTCCACGTTGTGGATGTGACTGGTGATAGAAGCAAGGTCTGATACTGTAAAGAACAATATTGCATAGGAACCTGGAATGTTAGGTCCATAAATCAAGGTAAATTGGAAGTGGTCAAACAGGAGATGGCAAGAGTGAATATCAACATTTTAGGAATCAGTGAACTAAAATGGAATGGGTGAATTTAACTCGGATGACCGTTATATCTACTACTGTGGGCAAGAATCCCTTAGAAGAAATGGAGTAGCCCTCATAGTCAACAGAAGAATCTAACATGCAGTACTTGGATGCAATCTCAAAAACAACAGAATTATCTCTGTTCATTTCCAAGGCAAACAATCCAATATCACAGTAATACAAGTCTATGCCCCAACCACTAATGCCGAAGAAGCTGAAGTTGAACAGTTCAATGAAGATCTACAGGAACTTCTAGAACTAAAACTAAAGGAAAAGATATCTTTACATTATAGGGGACTGGAATGTAAAAGTAAGATGTCAAGAGCTACCTTGAGTAACAGGCAAATTTTGCCTTGGAGTGCAAAATGAAGCAGGGCAAAGGCTAACAGAGTTCTGCCAAGAGAATGCACTGGTCATAACAAACACTGTCTTCCAACAATACAAGAGAAGACTGTACACATGGACATCACCAGATGGTCAATACCAAAATCAGATTGATATATTCTTTGGACTGAAGGTGGAAAAGCTCTATACAGTCAGCAAAACAAGACTGAGAGCTCACTGTGGCTCAGATCATGAATTCCTTATTGCCAAATTCAGACTTAAATTGAAGAAAGTAGGCAAAACAACTAGGCCATTTAGGTATGACCTAAACCAAATCCCTTACGATTATACAGTGGAAGTGACAAATAAACTCAAGGGATTAGATGTGATAGAGTGCCTGAAGAATTATGGATGGAGGTTCTTCACATTGTACAGGAGGCAGTGACCAAGATCATCCCTAAGAAAAAGAAATTTAAAAAGGCAAAATGGTTGTCTGAGGAGGCCTTACAAATAGCTGAGAAAAGAAGAGAAACTAAAGGCAAAGGAGAAAAGGAAAAATATACCAATTTGAATGAAGAGTTCCAAAGAATAGCAAGGAGAAATAAGAAAACCTTCCTCAGCGATCAATGCAAAGAAATAGAGGAAAACAATAGAATGGGAAAGACTAAAGATCTTCTCAAGAAAATTAGAGATACCAAGGGAATATTTCATGGAAAGATGGGTACAATAAAGGATAGAAACAGTATAGACCTAACAGAAGCAGAAGATATTAAGAAGGGGTGGCAAGAAGACACAGAAGAACTATACAAAAAAGATCTTTATGACCCAGATAACCACGATGGTGTGATCATTCACCTTGATCCAGAAATCCTGGAATGCAAAGTCAAGTGGGCCTTAAGAAGCATCACTATGAACAAAGCTAGTGGAGGTGATGGAAAACCAGTTGAGCTATTTCAAATCATAAAAGATGATGCTGTGAAAGTGTTGCACTCAATATGCCAGCAAATTTGGAAAACTCAGCAGTGGCCACAGGACTGGAAAAGTCAGTTTTCACTACAGTCCCAAAGAAAGGCAATGCCAAAGAATGTTCAAACTACTGCACAATTGCTGTCACTCATCTCACACAGTAGCAAAGTATTGCTCAAAATTCTCCAAGTCATGCTTCAACAGTATGTGAACTGTGAACTTCCAGATGTTCAAGCTGGATTTAGAAAGGCAGAGGAACCAGAGATCAAATTGTCAACATCTTTTGGATCATCGAAAAAGCAAGAAAGTTCCAGAAAAATATCTACTTCTGCTTTATTGACTGCCAAAGCCTTTGATGGTGTAGACCACAACAAACTACGGAAAATTCTTCAAGAGATGGAAATAACACACCACCTTACCTGCCTCCTGAAAAATATGTATGCAGGTCAAGAAACAACAGTTTAAACTGGACGAAGAACAATGAACTGGTTCCAAATTGGGAAAGGAGTACGTCAAGGCTGTATATCATCACTCTGCTTATTTAACTTATATGTAGAGTACATCATGCTAAATGTTGGGCTGGAAAAAGCAGAAGCTGGAATCAAGATTGCCCAGAGAAATATCAATAACCTCAGATATGCAGATGGCACCACCCTTATGGTAGAAACCAAAGAAGAATTTAAGAGCCTCTGATCAAAGTGAAAGAGGAAAGTGAAAAAGCTGGCTTAAAACTCAACATTCAGAAAACTAAGGTCATGGCATCTGGTCCCATCACTTCATGGCAAATAGATGGGGAAAAATTGGAAATAGTGACTGACTTTAGTTTTTTGGGCTCCAAAATCACTGCAAATGGTGACTGCAGCTATGAAATTAAAAGACGCTTGTTTCTTGGAAGTAAAGTTATGACCAACCTAGACAGCATATTAAAAAGCAGATACATTACTTTGCAACAAAGATTCATGTAGTCAAAGCTATGGTTTTTCCAGTAGTCATGTATGGATGTGCGAGTTGGACTATAAAGACAGCTGAGTGCCTAAGAATTGATGGTTTTTGAACTGTGGTGTTGGAGAAGACTCTTGAGAGTCCCTTGGACTGCAAGGAGATCCGACCAGACAATCTTAAAGGAAATCAGTCCTGAATATTCATTGGAAGGACTGTTGCTGAAGCTGAAACTCCAATACTTTGGCTGCCTGATGCGAAGAACTGACTCTTTGTAAAAGACCCTGATGCTGGGAAAGATTGAAGGCAGGAGGAGAAGGGGACGACAGAGGATGAAATGGTTGGAATGCATCCTTAACTCGATGGACATGAGTTTGTGTAAACTCTGGGAGTTGGTGATGGACAGGAAAGCCTGGCATGCTACAGTCCATGGTGTCACAAAGAGTCAGATAAGTGAATGAGTGAACTGAACTGAACTGAGCTTATTGAACTTGGAATAAGAAATGGCAATTCATTTTCCAATATTCTTGGCTGGTAAATTCCATGGACAGAGGAGCCAGGCAGACTACAGTCTATAGGGTTGCAAGGAGACCCGGGTTCGATCCCTGGGTTGGGAAGGTCCTCTGGAGAAGGAAATGGCAATCCACTCCAGTACTCTTGCCTGGAAAATCCCATGGATGGAGGAGCATGGTAGGCTACAAGTCCATGGGGTCGCAAAGAGTCGGACACGACAGAGCAACTTCACTTGGTCTTGAGCACGCACTTGAGCTTCTTAAATTACATAAAATAATAGAGTATATGTATTTTTTCTGACATTTCATTTGGTTTAGCATTTTTGAGGTTTATCTATATTATTGTACTAGTAATTTTCTTTTTTCCATTTGTTTAGCAGTTGTACTGATAGTATTCTATTGTGTGGATATACATAGTATTTATCAATTCTCTAGTTCATGAACCAGATTTGGATTTTTCCAATTTTAGACAATAAAATAAGCTGCTATAAACATTCTTTGTAAAAGATATTTTAAATGAGCACAATCATTAATTTTTCTTGGTTGTATACCTAAGAATGAAATTGTTGGATCATAAGGTGTATTTAACTTTTTAATAAACTGTCAAATCATTTCCAAAGTGGTTGTACTGTTTTGTAATTCTGTCACAGTGGAAGAATGTTCTAGATGCCAACACTTTATACATGCCAACACTTGCAGTTATTCTAGTTGGAAGCGTGTTTATATTTTGAGGTATTAGAGAATATACATTGTTACTGAAGTCAAAGAAAGAGGAGGTAAGCATCAAAAAAAAAGGACTTATAGGGGAAAAAAAGTACTGGGTTTGGGGAGAAAAGTTTCACATTTGAAGACTTTCAATTAACATCTCAAAGTCATGCCATAACTTGTATTTTTCGCTTTAGTCATGAATTAAAACAAAATAAGAAAATAAAAGGACAGCCTAGGACTTTTCACAAAAAGTTAGTATCTGGCATGAAGAACACTAGCTAGCAAAAAAGAAAATAAATTTTGTATTTACTTTAACTGAATATTCTTTTTTTGATTCTTTCGATTTTTATCACTCTAGGTTCTCTACTGGAATGCTCTTCCAGGCTTTCTCTTCTCTTAACTCCTAGACGTAACTCATGTATTATTTCTTATGGGCAAATTTCCTGACCCTAACTTGTGAGGCTGGCCCTAAACAATGTCAACCTTTACCACAAATATGAAATAAATTTATATTTTCTAAGAGGTGTGTTATTTTTGCATAAAGTAGGGATAATACATGATATGACTTTTGGTTATGAGTTGGCACTAAAATTTTAATCTAGATTTGTCATATTTTAAACTGGCATTAGAGTTCTTAACTCCAATGATCTTTTTGAAAACGTGAAAAAAAAAGACTAATTTTTTTTTGCTTTTTAAAAATCTTTTTATTTTATATTGAAGTATAGCCAATTAACAGTGTTTTAATAGTTTCAGTTGCACAGCAAAATGACTCAGTCATCCATATTCATGTACATATTCCCCCCAAACTTGAGTTTTTAAAACTAATTGAGGGGGAAAAATGTCCTAAGTACTATAGTCAGTCAATGATGGTACTCACAAAAATGCCTTGCCTTTGAGTCTTGTGTCTTGTATACTTACCATTCATGTTTAACTTGTTTCTTTACATGCCTGTCTCTGTATGGGGTTTAATGACCATCTTGGTAACTGATTAGACCTCACTCTCCATCGCCAAGGCCTAGTATGGTCTTGTTGTTTAGTCACTCAGTCATGTCTGACTCTTTGAAAACTTCATGCGTTGTAACCCGCCAGGCTCCTCCGTCTATGGGATTCTCCAGGCAAGAAAACTGGAGTGAGTTGCCATTTCCTTCCCCAGGGGAAAATCTTCCTGACCCAGGATTCAACCCTCCTTCTCCTGCATTGGCAGGCAGATTCTTTACCACCAGGAAGCCCAGTATGGTATCTATCACATATTAACTGATAATAAATTTTTGTGGAAAGACTGTATTGAATGAAGAAAATGAGAAAGACGTACACTGCTTTTAAGTCTGAAGCCCCACGAGCAATGCATGTTACTTTTGCAGAGCTTAGTCAAGAGGAGAAAATTTAGGGTGTCTGGAGAGTTATTCTCTTCTTAGTCCTGGTCATAGATACAGTGTCTGAATAAACACTGAGCAGTCATGCTATATACTTATACTTAAGAGACTGTACACAAATGTTTATGTGTCAAAATATTTTAAGTTACTAATTATAGATTGATGAACTTTAATACTCTATTCTTTATTTAATAATAATGTGAAGATTGATGGATTTTGCAACTTTAATATTCTATCCCTGTGAAACAGCAAATAATTAAAAGTACAATATTTGCTATCTTCCCTCTTATCCAGTCTAAATTATATTCAGCCACTGGTCTGTGATGTTAAAATCATTACCCTCAGTTACTTAGGGAAAACTACTAAAATCAGTTTCAAGGAAGGTAGAGTGAAATGGTGAATCCAATTTATAAATTCTTGGAAAGTTCTGAAAAATATTCTTCTCTTTAAGTATAAAAGAGATGAAGCAAGGGTCCAGATTTAATTTAAGTAACTTTTCTCTTTGAATAAGTTGTTTATATGATAACTGAAGAATGCTGAGCACTGAAGAATTGATGCTTTTGAACTGTGGTGTTGGAGAAGACTGTTGAGAGTCCCTTGGACTGCAAGGAGATCCAACCAGTCCATTCTGAAGGAGATCAGCCCTGGGATTTCTTTGGAAGGAATGATGCTACAGCTGAAACTCCAGTACTTTGGCCACCTCATGCGAAGAGTTGACTCATTGGAAAAGACTCTGATGCTGGGAGGGATTGGGGGCAGGAGGAGAAGGGGACGACAGAGGATGAGATGGCTGGATGGCATCACTGACTCGATGGACATGAGTCTGAGTGAACTCTGGGAGTTGGTGATGGACAGGGAGGCCTGGTGTGCTGCGGTTCATGGGGTCCAAAAAAGAGTCGGACACAACTGAGCAACTGAACTGAACTGATATTCAGTTATAAAGAAAACTATTTTTCCAGACTTTGGGGCAGTGTTTTAGGTAGGAAAAATATGTTTTATAATGTGATTCTCCTTCTAGAATTATTCATATCTGTGTAGGGTATTTGGCAGGTACTGAACACACTCCATTGTATCTCAGAAGAGAGCAAGAGATAATGATGAGTCAGCACAAGCAGTTCCAAATTGAAACATTCAGAGAGTCACTGTATTTCCCTTGTTCTCAGTAAGCACTGCCAGTGTTTATTTCAAAAATAAAATAAAAGTTCAGGACTCTGAATGTGTCAGCAACATGCCTTTTCTCTAAACAGATTATGTTGCAATATTTTCCTGATGATTCAAAACTATAAACTTAAATTTAATTAAAAAGACATCAAACTACAATAAATTTGCGCCAGAACTTCATTTATGTATCTTGTCTGAAATTAGGCCATTTCATTAATCGCTCTTCATGCCAAAGACAGCAGTTCCTGTTAGTCTGTAAACATTCTTTAAACATTACATGTGGTTTCTTGGTGTTTGCTGTCATTTTGAGCATTATGCTTTCTATTCTTTACCTACTTTGGTAAATTAAGGATTTGGGTTTAAATTTATTTACCCTAAAAGGCTGTGATTAACATGGAGAAGTCAAAGGAAAATAGCTCAAAAGAAGTCTCAACAAATACTCAATATTTAATAAGTTAGCGATAATATTTATTATGAATAATCCTCATTCTAGAGAAGGTGAGTGAAGAATATGTACTTCAGTTCAGTCACTCAGTCGTGTCTGACTCTTTGCGGACTATGTACTTACTACAGCTTGATGATAAATACTTAAAATATGAGAAACACTTCTTAGACATACTTATTTCTAGCATTTACCTGGTATTGATGATGCATTGATAATGCTTCAGTGGATGGGCATATGTTTTGGTGGATGTGCCAAAAAAAGTATATCAGCTGTTAGAAAACAAGACTGACTTTTCTTCATCTATTTTCTTTTTTCTTTATGTATTTGATCCCATTACATCTCATTTTCCCCATTTGTTCAATGGCAATAATAAAGCTTTTTTTCTTTTTCTTTTTTTTCACGGTCATGTTGGCTATAGGGCTCATACAAAATAATGTCTATAGATAGCTCAAAAGTCATGACATGCTACATAATTATATTAGACTTCATGTTAATGCTGAGTAATATCATAATATCTCTTACCCTACTCTTCTCGTAGTAATTTTTACTTCCTCATTTACTCCAAATGGATCCAAATAGGGTCTCTGTAAATTACCTATGAGGGCAGGAGGATTCTGGAAGCACACTTATCCATATAGGAAACAGAGGTTAGAAAGATTATAAAAGAAAGAGGAGGAGAGCTGTTTTCCTTTATCTCTAAATTTCTTGCAAGTATTTACTTGTAAAGAGAAGTGGATAATAATGAGGAAAAGATGTAAGACGTTATTTCTCTAAACCTCTAAAGAAAAGACTGCTGCTGCTAAGTCGCTTCAGTCGTGTCTAACTCTGTGCGACCCCATAGATGACAGCCCACCAGGCTCCACCATCCCTGGGATTTTCCAGGCTAGAACACTGGAGTGGGTTGCCATTTCCTTCTCCAATTCATGAAAGTGAAAAGTGAAAGTGAAGTCGCTCAGTCGTGTCCGACTCTCAGCGACCCCATGGACTGCAGCCCACCAGGCTCCTCCATCTGTGGCATTTTCCAGGCAAGAGTACTGGAGTGGGTTGCCATTGCCTACTCCGAAGAAAAGACTAGATCCTATTTTTCAGAGGAAACTTTATGCTAACCCACAATATATGAAGGAGATAAGAGGTTTACACAGCACTGTCACCAACCCTTTCCTATTTCTCAGTGCCAAACGCCCAAAAGCTGTCAGAAGAATGTGAGGACTCAGCAGAGAACAGACTAAAATTCACTACCCTAGCCATGTCTACCAGGGTACTGTGGCTAGGAAGGGGTAGAGGTATGAAGAGGGCAGGGTAGAGGGTGAAAGGATGAGCTAAGATTTAACGGAGTATCTGTTATGAGCCAGACATGACACAGATGTCATTATGTGTAAGCTGTACAATATCCATGCAGTGAAAGTGAAAGCGGACATTCAAGGAGGTTGCATCCCTAGGTTTATACTGGATAATGGAACCTGCAGGGGTCCAGCCCCAGTGGATCCAGGGAATTCAAAGGGGAGACGGCTTCTGCG
This sequence comes from Bos indicus, assembly GCF_029378745.1. Taxonomy (NCBI): domain Eukaryota; kingdom Metazoa; phylum Chordata; class Mammalia; order Artiodactyla; family Bovidae; genus Bos; species Bos indicus. The sequence goes on along the minus strand of NC_091760.1, from coordinate 89,827,699 downwards.
ATCAGGAAACAACAGCTTATTTAAATGTTAATTAAAGATATAAAGAGTGGTTAAATAAGGATAGCTCAGTGAGGAAATTCAGTGGAGAAAAGAGGCTGAATAATTCAGCCAGAAGGTGAGAGAAAGAACGACATGGGGAGACCAAGTTTTGGGGAACAAGGCCCACACTTTATTTTCCAAAGTAGTTTTTATACCTTAAGTTATGCATAGAGGGTAATGGGGGAAGGGGTAGAGTCATGCAGTAAGCCAGGCTTTCTTCCTGCAAACTTATCCTATGCAAAAGTTTAGGTGATTTGCATCATCTTCTGGCCCGGAGGCCTGTTAACATTTTAAGACCCTTTCTTCAGAAAACTTATTTTTCTCTAAAGGTGATTAATCAAGCGCCACCCTCCAAAAGCATTAGATAAAGTTTCATTCCTATAGGGCAAAGGTGTGGTGGGCTATAACAAGAAAAAGAATTAACTCATGGGTCCAAGGTTACAAACATTAAAGCTACTACTTACACCAATTATATTAATCAATACACTGCCAGGGACATAGCAGGTAAGGGATATGGAAACTTAGCAGCAAACACTGGCCCAACAAGTGAAAAACCCTTCACCAATACAATTTCTAATCAATCTTTTAACTGCTCAAAGGAATCTGTATTTAGAGAGTTTAGAATATCTCATGCCTCTCACAGCTGGGAGGCTCTGAACAATCACATGTGGCCAGAAAAACCTATTCAGGCAGGCTAGAGGACTTCCAAAGGAGTTTGTAGGTTGAAACACTATCACACCCAGGAATTATTAACTGGAGCTGTAAGTTAACTCTTTTTTCAGAGAGAGGTAGTGGGGGACAGCCCCCTGTAAAGTCAGAGGTGTAGGTGAAAGCACAAAGCAGAAAGTAGGCAGACTCTGGTTTTGGGGGTAGATGCTCGAGAATTTCCAGGGGGACTCCTGAGGCTCGATCCCGCCTTTGCGTATGCCGAGCCTCCTTCCTCGTGACCTTTGCCACGAGTGGAGCTCCTCACCGCCGGCTCCTGGCAGGAACCAGTATTCAAACTAAGGTTTGTTTCCAAAGACTGTTCTTTGGTTGAGGCAGAAACTCAGTAATGTTTGGCTGCAGCCCCTAATACTATGTTTTGGGAAAAATAGGTGCTTTTGTATTCCACATGGAGTGAAATGTCACAGCATTTAGCTGAAGAGGATAGCATAGTGTTGGTAAATCAGATGGATCCACTTTGTATCACCCCTTTCTCTCCATAAAATCTTTGCATTGCCTCTACAAGCTATCTGGAAGGTGGGCATTGCATTTTATTTGTCTTTTGTTTAAACCAAGAAGTAAAAGTAATTTGCTAGGTTGGTAGTGTAAAATACAAATTACAGATGAGATGAGCCAACAATTTGGCTGTCTCTAAATTTGTTTATGAGAGACTTTTAGTAAAAAAATCTTTTGTCTTGTAATACAAAGAACGGCAGTAATTTTGATGGTGATGTTGAATAAAATGTATGCAAAAGAGATATTGCCATGAGATAACTGTATTTACCTCAGTGGTGGTACAGTGGTAAGGATCTGCCTGCAAATGCAGGAGCCACAGGAGACATGGGTTCGATCTCTGGATTGGGAAGATCCCCTGGTGGAGGAAATGGCAACCCACTCCAGTATTCTTGCCAGGAAAATCCCATGGACAGAGGAGCCTGGTGGGCTACAGTCCATGGGGTCACAAAGAGTTGGACATGACTGAGTATGCATGCACCAACTATGTTTAGACTAATACTCAACCCACACTTATGTACAAGCATTTCCTGTCAGTGTTACAAAATGGAGATATCGCTTAGGTGAACTGAACCAAAGGTAACAAAGAAAGAGAAATGATTTCCTATTCTGACCCTAAAATCAGGGTGTAAATTTGTTCTTTAAAAATGAAGCTTAGCAACTTCGGTTTCTATCCATGACAGAGTAACTTGTACCAATCCAGACCTCCTGCCAAACACAACTATAAAACTGAACAAAGTGTCCAAGACAACTTTTTTCCAGGCATTAAAAAAATGGTCAATGAAGGACTACAAGCCCTGAGAAGTTGGCCTCCTCATGGACCCAGGGTTCCTTTCCACTGGGTTCCTTTCTTGCTGCTGTGCAGGGAGGTGGAGCCAAGAAGAGCTGAAGTCTCAGTGACTGGTCTCAATGGGGACCAGTCTTAACACATGTAGAATTGGAATCCCAGAGAAAGAAGAGAAAGAGAAGAGAGTATAAAATGTGTTTGAAGAAGTAGTGCCCTCAAAATCCTCAGATTTCAAGGACCCTCTCAATTTCTAAATCCAAGAAGCTGAACAAATAAAACCATACCATAGAATATCATATTCAAGCTGCTGAAAACTAAACAGAAAAAATATATTAGTTCTGGGAACAAGGATACAAACTTTTTTTTATCAGAGCAGTAGAGACTTGAATACAATTAAAAAAGATTTTTAAAGTGTTGAAAGAGGGGAAAATATATGAATCTAAAATTCTATCATTAAATTGTAGAAAATTCTAAAATTCTGTGGAAATTGTGGAAAGCAGAGTGATGTCTCCCCTCCCCAAAATGCCAAACCCTAATCACCAGAAGCTGTGAATATGTTACTTTATATGACAAAATGGACTTTACAGATGTGATTAAGGTTACAGGCTTTGAGATGGGGAGAGATTATTCCGAATTATCTAGGCAGCAAATATAATCACATGTAATCAAATATAATCATCATCCTTAAAAGCGGAGGCTTTCCCAGCTATGGGGAGATATGACTGTGGAATAAGAATCAGAGAAATGCGGGTGGCTGGCTATGAAGATGGTTATGAGCCAAGGGAATGCATTCAGCCTGTGAAAGCTTGGAAAGGCACAGGCATGAATTCTCTCCCAGAGCCTCTAGAAAGAACACAGCCCCCCTCCAGCTTGCTTTTTGCCCCGTGAGACACAAGCTGGTCTTCTGAACTCTAAAATAATATTTGCTGCTTTAAGCCACTACCTTGTGGTAATTTGTTATGGTAGCAACACAAAACTGATGTAATATCCTTCCAATATTGAAGAGAAATTCATATTTAACAGACTTGTATTACAAGACATTTTCACAAAGCAAGAGGTGAGAGAATTAGTCATCAGAAGAAATAAGCTACAAGAAACACTAAAGGAAGTTCTTCCTGGTGAAGGGAAAAGATCAGATCTATGGGGTTGAATGACTAGCACTGGTAACGGTAAATCTGTCCCTTGTTGCTGGTATTATTGTTGGATAGAAGTAACACTCTTCCAACTCTATATCCTGAGTGGAATCTAGAAGTCAGCAAATGCCCCATAAATGCAGTGGCACGAGTTGCAAGTGAAAGAATGATAAAAGAGCGTCCCTGCCAAAAACATAAGAAAGCTGGTGTAGCTACATTGACATCAGACAAGTGGACTTTCAGATCAGGAGCAAGACCAGAGGTAAAGAGAGTACTTTGAAATGACAAAGGGGCCACTTTGTCAGTAAGGCATAAAAATCTTTAATGTGTAGGCACCTAATCAGAGAACTTAAAAGTACATGAATCAAAAATCTAACAGAACTGTAACAGGAAAATAGACAAGTCTGTAATTTCACTTAGATATTTTAGAAGCCTTTTCTCAGTGACTGACAGCACAAGCTGACAGAAAAATTCAATAAGAATATAGATACAGAATATCTGAACAATATCACCAGTCACCTGAACCTAGTTACTATTCATAGACCCCTATACTCAGTAATTGCAGAATATACACCTCTTTTAAGTCCTCATGGAACAGTCACCTAGATCATATGCTGGACCTTAATATAAATCTCAATCAATTTAAAAGGACTTAAAGTGTACAGAGTATGTTTCCTTAACTAGTATAACTTAATTAGAAATCAATAACAACATTATATCAAGGAAATTTTCATGTACTTGGAAATTAAACAAGACACTTCCAAATAATCCATGGATCAAAGAAGTACTCACCAAGAGAAATCAGACAATATTTTGAACCAAATGATAATAGAAAGCACCACATATCAAAATTTGAGATGCAGCTGGAGTGGTTCTTAGAGGGAAATTTGTAGATTAAAATGCTTACAATGGTAAGAAAGAAAAAATTAAAAAAAATCAGTCACTTTCTAATGCTCAATAAATTATTAGTTTTTAATCCCTATTAGTGGTATCATCTGGAGAAGGCAATGGCACCCCACTCCAGTACTCTTGCCTGGAAAATCCCATGGACGGAGAAGCCTGGTGGGCTGCAGTCCATGGGGTCGCTAGGAGTCAGACATGACTAAGCGACTTCACTTTCACTTTTCACTTTCATGCATTGGAGAAGGAAATGGCAACCCACTCCAGTGTTCTTGCCTGGAGAATCCCAGGGACGGGGAGCCTGGTGGGCTGCCGTCTGTGGGGTCGCACAGAGTTGGACACGACTGAAGCAACTTAGCAAAGCAAAGCAAAAGTGGTATCATCTATATAGGAGGTTTGGCAAACATAGTTTAGAAAACTTTTTAAAAATCTGTACCTGCGCTGTATGTTAATACTACCTGTAGTATTTATGATCAATGATCATTCTTAAACTTGACAAGGAATTTCATTAGCATAGATCCCACCTCCTGGTGAAGGAAAAGAGCTGAGACCAGCTTCCATCTTTTCTCTCCACCACTCTATCTTTTGGTTCAGTTTCCTCATCTGAAAAGAAAAATATATCTGGTTTATGTATTCCAAAAAATTGTTCTGGAAAATGAAGCACTATTTAAATCTAAAATGTTAAATGCCAAAAAAGTTGAGATGATTATGATCATCAATGAATGGAGCTATAAAATATTCCTGCCTCTATCTTTTATTTACTGCTTGTTTCAAGGACACTACCATTCTCTCTGATTTTTAAATGTGACCTTGAACTCAGTAAAAGTTTTGATATTACAGATCTTCTGTGGTGGCTTCCCTGGTGGCTCCGATGATAAAGAATCCTCTCTCCTGTAATGCAAGAGACTGGGTTCGATCCCTGAGTTGAAAGATCCGCTGGAGAAGGGAATGGCAACCCATCCCAGTATTCTTGCCTAGAGAATCCCATGGACAGAGGAGCCTGGCAGGCTAAAATTCATGGGGTGGCAAAGAGTTGGACATGACTGATGGACTAACACTTTCACTTTCATGGAAATCACTGCAAAACTAGGCTGGAAAAGAAAAACTATCTGGCTACTACAGTTAGGTGCCTGCGTCACTTCTGTGGCCAGTGATACCTGTTAAGTCCCATTCACAAACTCCTTCAACTGATCTCTCTCTAGTCTCCAGCTTCAGTTACTCCACTTAGATCTAAAATTTTGGGTTCCACGTCATGCCTTTGGGTATGTGATCATACAGTACTTGTGCACTGAATGTTTTTCAGAATTTCTTATCTGGAAATCCTATTATGATCCCATCTATTTCTAGTTCAGGCATCCTCTTCCTCAGGAGACCTTTCTTGAATCTTCTAATGAGCTGACTCTCCCACCTCCTAGTCCTACAGAATTCCTCACGGAGTGCAGTCCTGGAGTCTTCCACACTGTGCTGTGTTGTCTGTGTGAGAGTCTGCCTCTGTTAACAGACTCTGAGTTCTACAAGGGAAGGGCCATATTTTATTCATTTTTGTACCCGTAAGGTATAGGAACTTCCCTGGTGGCTCAACAGTAAAGAATCTGCCTGCCAATGAAGGAGATGCAGGAGATCTGGGTCCAATCCCTGGGCTCGGAAGATCCCCTGGGGGAGGGCATGGCCACCCACTCCAGTTTTCTTGTCTGGAGAATCCCAAGGACAGAGGAGCCTGATGGGCTATGGCCCATGGGGTTGCAAAGAGTCGGACATGACTGAGCAAACACACAGGTGTAATATAGCACCTAGTGAATATCAATAAATATTCACTGAGTTTCTAAAAATTGAATTTATTTGGTTATATTTATGAATCTTGAACATATAGTGGCTAGAAGCAAAACTTTTAAAAAGCCATAAGGAAATTATGGAATTTTCAGAGCTTTTTAAAAAAAAATATATACTTTCCACTAAATATTAAAAGTATTAATAAAATATTAAAGTTAATATAAATGAAAATTCAGAAGCATTTTTCTTTCAATAAACTTGATATATGGAAATCTTATATTTATGGGGTTAAAATGGAAAACTTGGAAGTGATTCTTCATTTAATAAAGGAGTCTTTGTTTTAAAAATAAGGCATAAGATTACTTTAAATGGTGAACTGTTTGTAGACATTAACCTAACCAAAAGGATGTTTAAAATGCCTATTTGCCAGGAATGTGTGATATGCACAAAGTTAAGTATATCTGTATCTTAATAGAATGTGTTCTTCGTGCCTGCAAGATTTTCCTTAAATTTTAGAAGCATAGGATGTATTTCAGAAAGATTATATATTATTTCAACTAAAATTTTCAAAGTGGGATTGATTGCCATGACTACTTCAACCAATATGGGGAAATTGGAAGAATATCTCAACAGGAAAAAAGCAGGAACTGCCAAAGCCCAAAATAAGTTCCTCCGAGAATTGGGGAGTCTTGGCCTTGACAGGATATAGAACAGGAATTTTCCCTTTGCTTAGCAATTTGGGCTACATCCCAAACTGTGGGCAAATAGTGATAGCTGTTTCACATTCTAAAGAGAGACACTAAACATGTCCTTCATAGAATGTGCTAAGATGTGGTCTAGTCATCAACTGCTGTCACTTCAAAGAACACATGTAACATTCTGGAGATTCATTAGAGGCTAATTTCTTACGGAAATTTGTAGGAATAGAGAGAGCATTGTGGTGAGGGAGGCTAAGCAGCTATGACCTCATATTTAGTCAAGTGAGAAGACTGCAGGAAACATCTTTCAAGAAAAGATGGTGAGGAGAGACATGCTTGCTAGCTGGGAAGATGCTGTTAACACAGAATGTGAGAAATTCCTTGGGAGAGTTTGAAATGTGTCCTCCAGGGCAATGTTTTCAATGGACTGTTACTTGGATAAAATGTAGTAAAACTGAATTTCAAAAAAAATGAAATAACAAAACTTCACTGATTATACACCCTGTGTACTTGTGTCAAATTGTTATAAACATTTCTAAAGAGTATAGCACTCTTAATTTCTCTACTTATTTTTTCATAAATTGGTAACAGACTATTCACGGAACAGCATGGAATATCCGGACCTCAGGTTAAGTAGCACTGCTCTAGATCAAAGCTTTACTTGGAAAGCCAGTTAAAATGCTCATTCTGAGCTCTGGAGAGGAGCTTTGAGTTGGAGGAGAGATTAAAGTTTTGATATTTGATTAGATTTTTTTTTTTTTTAGTTCCCCAGAAGTTCTATTGTCCCTGAAATTAAGCAAAAAGTTGTAGAATATGCCCAAGATTCACTGAGTGGTAGAGAAGGTAAACATGACAGCAAGTTTGAGAAAGGTTTTAGAGACAAATTGGAATTTTGTTTGTTCCTCATCCTTCCAATCTCATTTAATAAACTGGCTCATGTTGCATAAACGATGGTCATTTGGATGCCCTGTTTGTCACATCTTTACTCAGCAGCCTGACACTGGCTACACTGCCAGGAACTGCCAACCAACTTTTCCAAGACACATTTCAGAATTTAATATTTCCATATCATTAAATTATCTTTTTTAAAACTTTATGTTTGTCTTGTTCCTTTGTTTATGGCAGAAAATTTCAAGCCATTAGCTTTGGAATCTCTCGTTCTGAATGGAATGGGCTCAGAAGGTGGAGATGATTGAAGGAAATTGGTTAGCATGCTACTGATTGCAAGTAATAGAAACCCAGGTGCCAAATGTCTTAAATGACAGTAATATCTAACTTGCTAACTCCTAAGAAGAGTGGGCCTCAGGGCTATTGTACCATGCTGTGCTGTGCTTAGTCGCTCAATAATGTCCGACTCTTTGTGACCCCATGGACTGTAGCCGTCCAGGCTCCTCTGTCCATGGGAATTCTCCAGGCAAGAATACTCGAGTGGGTTGCCATTCCCTCCTTGAGAGGATCTTCCTAACCTAGTGATCAAACCCAGGTCTCCCGCATTGCAGGTAGATTCTTTACTGTCTTGCCTCAGTGTTATCAAAATGATATTAAGCATCTTAAAAAAAAAAACTTTCTGTATTCTCCTATTCTTTGAGTTTGCTTCATCTTAATACTGGTAGAAAGAAGGCTGAATCATTTCTAAGCAGCCAATTTGTGGGCAATAATACTCAGATGTGGAAGAAAGAGTGCTTATGCCTCTGCTTATGCCTCTGCTTATGCCTCTCTCTTTTTCTAGAATCCCCCATCAGCCTTTTCTTACATTTTCTTGTTCAGCATTGGATCACATTCCCATTCCCAAATCAATTTTTGGCAAAGAAGATGGAATTAGCCACATTCCACTGAGTCTGACCCTGGAGTTGAGGTGCATAGGGAGGAAAGTTGGGACTTAGAAAAAATTAATTCTGCTCAGAAAAGGAAAGAAAAGGGAGTAGGTGCTGGGTAAGCACCAATATTGTTCCGCAAAGAACATATGTAGGTTTCTAATCTCAGTGAAAGTGTCCTTTCAGTGGATAGAGAGCTACGACACACTATATGATGGGATGTGTCTGTCTAAGGTGAACTAGGCAGTGTATGGATGCAGCCCAGTTACGGAAACTGCTGTCTGAGTGACGTGACATCGTATGCATCATCACAAAGGCGCAGATTATGAAACGGCTCATACCTAGACTGGTTTTAAATTTGAAGGCCTCTCTAAGAAGACATGGTATTTCAGTGGAGGGTCTTTATAAAAAGTAGATCTCTCAGATACCGAATCGCCTTAATTTTGCACTAGATAACCATGTCCTTGTTAGATGTGTCACACTGAAGTTTTAAAACGCCTTCTTTTAGTTGTATGAAACCTTTGCTTTGAACTAGGGTAAGAAAAGAAGAAATATGTTTTTATGAATTTGGTTGTTTTCCTGTCATTGTTATAAGTGGAAAGTTATGAACATTTTAAGAAATACTGTCTTTTTAAAGTGGTTGACTGTCAAATTACTATAGTTATGCCCTGAGATAGAGGTGAAATCTTTATAAAACCTTCAACTCTAGAAGATTAGATAAGCTTATGGGGTTTTTAAGCATATTTTTCTAGCACTAATTTCTTTAAACTTCTCTTAGAGCCATAATGTATAATTCTTATTTTTCCTGCATAATACCTGAGCATGATAGTATGGTTGGAAATTTCATTCTACCAGGTCTATTATTCTACACAGTGATAAATATATTTAATGTTAGATGAATGCCTTTTCCCCCAAATACTTGGGGAAAATTTTCACTCCTTTTGTTTCAGGAAGGGGGACCCCCTTCCAGGGCCCGAAACTGGACTCTCATCTAACACTCAGAAATGAATTGTCCAAGGAGACACATGTGCTGACAAAGCAAGAGATTTTATTGGAGAAGGACATCCAGGTGAATAGTAGGGTAAGGGAACCCGGGAGAACTACTTTGCCACTTGGCTCGCAGTCTCGGGTTTTATGGTGATGGGATTAGTTTCCTGGTTGTCTTTAGCCAATCATTCTGACTCAGAGTCCTTCCTGTTGGTGCAAGCCTTGTTCAGCCAAGATAGATGCCAGCAAGAAGGATTCTGGGAGGTGATTGGACATGTGGTGTCTCCTTTTGACCTTACCCAAACTCTTCTGGTTGGTGGTGACTTATTAGTTCTGTGTTCCTTATCAGGACCTCCTGTTGTAAAACAACTCAAGCAGATGGTTACTATGGTGCCTGGTGGGCGGTCTCAGTCAGTGTGCTTCCCCGAACACTTTTACTGGCAGTTTATATTAATGTTCCTTACCTTGAATGACAAATATAGAAGAAAGAGAAATTCCAAAAGAAAGACATTGTTTTTTTTTTCTTTTTTTTTTTTTTAGAAGATATTTTTCTCCCATAATTCTTCTTGGTTACATGGCTTAGTTTTAAGTTCCCATCTTCTCCGTCTTTATTTCTTGTTTACTCCAGTAATGCAACTTGACCTTGACTTTAAGGTCAAAGCATTTTCAGACTGTGCAGGCAGCAGAGAAGAGAAAAAATCAATGTGAAGCATATTAGAGAAGAATAAGGGTAAAAGTAATGCAGAAGTGCTGGGAAGTCATGTAGGAATTAGAAACAACTGAGGTAATACTGTCAGTACTTGGATATATACTACACGGAGATTTTTTTCCACAGGAGTAGGTTAGAATTATGGTAATTTGAGGCCAAGACCATTTTCAAAGCATTTGTGGAAGCTAAAAATTGCTTTTGACATGTAAAAAATGAGACTTCTGTTTCATTTGCACCTCCCCCAAACTTGTTTTTCCTTCTCTTTTTGTCTTGAAGGCAGGCGAGCAGCCAGTCCATAGTCCTGGTAGGGCACATAAGTTTAGGAATGCTTCTTGAGGCTTCATAGCTGAAAACTGCACTGAAAACAATTTTGAGGTCTTTTATAGCAGCATTGAAAGTAAACCTAGTTTTGAATGAGAACATATTTTGATTTTATAAAGATTTATACCCCATGTAAAAACTAAAATGGATTGACTAGAATCATGGTGAACATTTTGATCATCAAACTATCCATGTAGCTCTTCCAGAATCCAGCTACAGACCTTGGAAAGAAAGAAAACAAAATGTTAGATTAATTGTCATTTATGACCGAGTGTATCTTCCCTTTTCTTCTTTATTTACCATTGGATTCAAACACAAATGAGGCATAGAAAGAAAAAAATCCCACTGTGTGTTGAAGCTTGTTGTTGTTTAGTTGCTAAGTCATGTCCGACTCTTTTGCAAGCCCATGGAATGTAGCCTCCCAGGCTCCTCTGTCCATGGAATTTTCTTGCCAAGAATACTGGAATGGGGTGCCATTTCCTTTTGCAAGGGATCTTCCCAACTTAATAATCGAATCTGGATCTCCTGCATTGGCAGGCAGATTCTATATCACTGCGCCATCTGGGACCATTGAAAAATAGAGTTTGTCTGATTTTAAGTTATTATTAAGCCTAAACAGATACTGTTGTATTATCTGTAAAATGTAAAACATTTTCTTAAGAAGGTTAATATTAAATATATGGCCATTTCTCTAAAAATCTATAAATGTGTTCTCTTTTTGGAATGGCAACCCACTCCAGTATTCTTGCCTGGAGAATCCCATGGACAGAGCAGCCTGGCAGGCTATAATCCATGGGGTTGCAAAGAGTTGACACAACTGAAGCAGTTTAGCACACAGCATAACAATATACTTGGGATAGAGAGACTTGTTCAATAACTCAGATTATTAGACATATATGTTAGGGATGATTATGTCTAAAGTGAAGTCCTTATCATCTAACATTCTTTCAAAGCTTGTTGCTTTTGTACTCACCTCACACACTAAATTCTATAAACGCACAGCAAGAATGCACTGAGAACAGAGCTCTGGGTTGGCTCACTGATAACCATGAATGTCAGTTACTGGCAGAAATGGATGTTGATGATTTTGCCCATATTACAGCTGAAAGTGAGGAAGATTGAAAAGCACTTTCCCCCCCTTAGGAAGCATTTGAAATAATTCCCTGGGGGAAAAAAAAATCTATATTATGGGCTGAGTAGGAGATGATACAAGTTAAGCCATTACTTTGATCAGTAGAGTAAGTTCAAAGATTGTTTCAGCTACATATTATCTTACATCTACATCTAATTTCAAATTTGACGGTCTCCCTTAAAGAGTCAAAAAAGACAGGATCTTCCAAGCTGAGTCAAATATGTGCATCTTAATTCATGGAAAATCAGCTGGGAAACAAGAAAGAGTCTCTCCACTAACATTGATTTTTCTTATATTTATTTTTTCAGTCTGAACACTCCAGGCAAAAATTCACTTGGCTTCAACTAATTTGCAAATACCATCATTCACTGCTGTTTTGCTACCCATTTCTCAAATCTCAATTAAATGTGATGACAGTTTACTTGCTAGAAACACAGAAAGGTTCTTTCCCAACCAGAGGTCTTCACTCATTTCCTGCTAGTGGACTTGGCAAGCAGAGTCAAAACATCCATTACCGAGTCTGAGTTTTAATTTGGAAGGTTATTGCCAAAGTCAGCTAAATAATTATAAAATCCTTTAAAAATGCAAACGGAAACAGAAATGTATAGTAACAGCTGAGAACAATCTATATATCATGAAACCTGTTTACAATGGATTTTTGAAAGAGTGAATTGTAGATTGCTAGTTTCCCTAACATTCTGAGTCACCCCTAGGATGAACTAAAAACAATCTTCTCTCTGTAACTATGTTATGTGTTAAAACCAAAAACAATAAAAAATTACTCTGCAAATCTTGATGCTCTGGTTCTGACACCACATTCCTTGTAAAACTGAAAGTGAGGAGTGAGATGAGACACAGTTTTGGCCTAAAAAAAGTGCCAATTGAGGAAGAAAAGAAAGTATGGCTTACTTTTCTCTTATTTCTTCTACATGAATAAATTAATATAAATATAATTAAATATAAACTTTGTGTGGTATTCCTTTGAGATGAGACCTAAATAAATCATAGAATGTTAGAAGTATCCCTTTGTTATGATGGGTACCCACTTCATGTTAACAGGTACTTAACAAATGTTAGCTACAAAGGATAAAAAACAATCAAGACGTTTTTTTGACCGAGACCAACTGGTCAATCTGCTTCTCTGCAGCTGAAAAGCTGAAGCCCAAGTGGTTAAGACACTCATCTGACTGGTACAGTGGGTGACCAGTGGTTCAAAATAGTAACTCCTCATCTCACCACTGTCACAGAACCTCTTTAGGCCTCAGCTCATCACTTGATAAAAAGAGTCACTCTTCTTGCCCAAGGGTTATTGATCAAGGGTAATAAAGTTTTTGAGAATTTTTTTTCAAACTTTAATTCATGGTACAGTGCTTTGCATGTAGCAGGCACCTCATAAATTCTCGAGGAATGGAATTCGTCAAATAGCTGTGGTGAGGGCTGGCTCTGATTCACTCCTCAAAGCTCACTGTGCAGGCTGGGACCCTTTACTCAGGCATATGCAAGAAGCACCTCTGACTTTCGTATAGGTAACAACATGGGGGTGCAAACACCTGCTCTGTGGGAATAGAGAAGGGCGGCCTCCACCTGGTTGTGGAGTGCCATGGTGGAGACAACTTTTCTTTTGTCGGAAGTGCTCTGCTTGCCCCTGCTGTGAACTCCCACTGAAATATTTAGAACGCAAGTCTTCTCTGTCAATCTACCTGTTGGACAACTTTCATTTCACCTGCTTTTCTTTCTAAGACAGAAAAATCAGTTGTCAGGTATTTCCCCTGCATGGTGTCTTCCAGTCCTGGAGCAAGAACTAGGGGCAGACTGGCTGGCCTCTATTGCCTGCCTGTCTCCTTTCCTGGCTGGTGTGTGTTGTCTGGGAGGACTGGCTTATATAGGAACATTGAGGAGACGTGGCAAAGGGCAACTGGCTCTGAAAGTGAGAAAAAAAGAAAATATTGGAAACTCACTTAATACTGAAATGTTTTGGGAGGGTCTTATACCCCCTGGTCTTTGTTTTGGCTGGCCTTAGGGATAGGTTGTGTGGTTTGCTGATGTAAACAAAAAAGTCTGTTCTGGCTTTCTTTGTCAATAATCACATTACACAGTTTGGCTAAATGAGGTTTTAAAAAGGGAAAGACTCTGGGAATGTTTGTAGAGAGTTCAGTGAGTAGAGATGGGCAGGACTTCAGCCACTTCCATCTTGCTCTCTGCCTTTACTCTTGCTGTTTCTCTTTTTCCCATCCTTCTTTCCCCAGTAATCACTAGGCTCCCAGCACCACCATTGCAGGATATCCTTGGTGCCTATCTGGAGAGAGAAGGAGGAAAAGTAGAGTTAGAAGAGAAGGGAAGCAAAAGATAGGGAAGGATACCATCACAAACAGCTTTGCAGTGCGCAAATCCCTGAACATATCTATTGAATGATGGTCTTATCTTAACTCCAAGTAGTTCTTTAACATCATGGCTTATCAATACTCATGAACTCCTAGAACAAGGGATTAGTGCATTGTGGTCCAGCGAATAAGCAACACACAGAAATCCTAGATTTGTGAAACCGTGTGGCCACTGGAGTTATATGAGCTGTATGATCGATGTCAATTTTCTTTGTCTCTCTGAGCCTCAGCTTTCTCATTTACTAGACAGGGATAATGCCCACTCTGTTTTTTTTCACAAAGTATCTCATCACAAAGAAATGGTTCATGGTTTATGAAACCATAAAGCGTGATGCCACTTAAGGATATACAATAATTTATAATTTTATTTCTATTTTATCTTACAGAAGAATTTATAAACTGAATGTAGAGTTAAACTTCGATTCTGCAGTGGATAGACATTTTGCTGGCCATAAGTTCTATTCACTCAAATGGGCATGTCCTTCCCTGAAAAGGTTACCCAGGCATTTCTGTGGACTGCATTTGGTACCTTATGTGCCTTTATAGGTCCAGTCCTGGGCTCCTGCCACTCCTTGGCATCAGCCTCTACCCATCTGAAGAACAGAGCCTTGCCCGACAGTCTGACCCCAAAGCCCTCCATGCTTGAGGCCCATAAGTTGGCTGTCTCCTGGGAAATAAGTAGGGAAGGTCTTCCTGATTTTTCTGTTGCTTTTAGTCGCTTAGTCTAGCCTACCAGGCTCCTCTGTCCATTGGGTTTCCCAGGCAAGAATACTAGAGTGGATTTCCATTTCCTTCTCCAGGGGATCTTCCCATCCCAGGGATTGAATCTGCCTCTTCTGCATTGTCAGGTGGATTCTTTACAACTGAGCCTCTGAAGCCCTGCTTTTGCTATTGCAGCTGGTTAAATGGGCCCTCTGTAGCGAGTGGGGGGAGCATGGTGTCCTTGACACATCGAGCTCCGGGGATGGGGTTGTTGTTGTAGCACTAGGGCCGGCCGTTGTTCCAAATCCCCCCTCTCACTCACTCTCCATCACATGGCTGAGGTAGGTTTGTCCTGTCACACTCCTCTGGAACACTTTCCCTCAGAAATGCTGCAAAATCCTCCCGGCACTATAGCTTCCTTTATACCCTACATCCTTAGTCCTTTGTGTATTTCTGTATGCATTTGACCCTCAACTGGGAATATAATTTGAAAATTTTTAAGAGATTCTTCATCTACCATATAAATCACCAGATGGATACAAACAACTTAATGGACAGACTTCTTCTAAAGCTAAACGCCAGATATATCTGTACTGAAGTTCCAGGTGAGTTGGGACTGTCTTCTCTCACCCTGTCCATACTTATTATGGTGAAACCTCCTCTGAATGGCTTCACAATAAGCCCTTTACACTTAAACAGATTAACAGAAATCTTTGAATTACAGTCTCAGAGAATTATATAATGTCTTTTATTTTTCTAAGGCCCATCCCTAGGAGTTTACATTTAAGGTGGTGAAAGTTTAAAAAAAAGAGTATGTGAAAGTGTAATATTCTTTTATGTTGCCAAGGAACTAAATAAAGCCAAATCACTAGTTAATAAATTAGGAAGAAACTGGTTCCTTACAAAATAGGAATCACGGGACTTAAATTTTTGTTATTGGCAAAGATTTTATTTCCATGTGTCTTCTAGCATATGGCTTCAAAAATTCATAAATCATTCTCACCATTTAACTTGAAACTGTAAATAGTTCATTCACTTGATCATATCTGTATTATTCAATATTAGCATTGTATAAGGTGTTAAATAGAATCTATTCATTAGAAAGTTAGTATCTATACCCAAAGATTAATTTATTAATCCTGTCACTTGGCATATATTTATTGAGTGTTTATTATGTGCTAGATGCTGGAGTGACAGAAAATGAACACGATGTAGGTTCTGTCTTGAGGGGTAGCAGGTGACTTCCTCCAAACCCTATATTACTGTGTCATAACATTCAGGAGTCAGCCAGGAGTTATATTGATCATAAATCAATAACCTCATTTCAGGGATCCAGCACAGATATGGCAAAGAAAGCCCAGGCCTGCCCTGGGCAGTATTGACTGAAGCAACAAATGACTTCTAATAGCAGGAGGGAATGAGTAATTTTACTACAAGAATAAAAGAAAATTCCCCTTTCTCTCAAGCCTTTGCACTTAAATGGCATTTGAATTTCTTAAGAATCCACAGAGTTTTTTTTAAAGCTCCATCCATTAATGGTTTATTTGGCTTCTTCAGGCCAGATCTGGGAGGTGTTATCTTAGGGAACAGAGTAGGTGTGAGAGGATAATAGTCTTTTAGTTGCAGTGGGGAAACTGATCATACAGTTTGCCATTTCTCCTTAATTTGTTGTCATAGTTTCTGGACAATATGAAAGCTAACATTTTCAAGCTCTGAAAGACTTGGAAGTCTCAGGGTTGTTGAGGCAGTGTGACAAAATGGTTAGAAACCCAGCTTTTAAGACAGTTGGCTTGGGTTCCAATTCCAGCTGTGCCATGTGCTCAAGGGGTGATCTTGGCAAGTTACCAAACTTCTGAGTGTCTGGTTTCTTCACCAGTAACATCCAGTAATAATAGTTGTATTATCTTTTAGGGTTTTTGTGAGGATTAAATGGTGACCTTAAATTCTTAGTACAGTGCCAGCCCATGATAAATGCTATGCCAGCCATAATTGTATCCTCGCTCTTAAAGTATAAAGATAATCTTGAAGACCTTCTCATTCTCTTTTTTCCCCATAAAGCCACTAGCTAAGTTTGAAGTATATAATAATGAGATCAGATGATTACATGGGAAATAAAAGATATTTCTCAAACATGAGCAAAATTACGAATAACCTATAGAGTAATTAAAATTGTGGTTTAGTGATAACAATTTAAGGAAATTTACCAATTTAACACATTTGGGAATGATATTTAATCAAGAAAGTCTTGAATTTGATGCTACTTATTTACTTATATTATTGTATTTTACATATCTGTTTATTATGTTCATGAACACCTGTTTGGCTTGAAAATAATTTAAGACAGCTCACAAAGATGCATATTATATAACAAGATAATATTAAGTTGAAATTAGTAGGGAAAATTATACAAAGGGAAAATAAAGGTATAACTAAAAGAGGACAACCTTTGTATATGAAATTGTGCCTTGAAGAACCATGTACTTGCTGTTTCTGGTGCATCAAGTTGGTTTTAAGATGTCTAGTGGACTACTTTAAGAAA
The DNA here is from genome assembly GCF_029378745.1 of Bos indicus. Lineage (NCBI taxonomy): Eukaryota > Metazoa > Chordata > Mammalia > Artiodactyla > Bovidae > Bos > Bos indicus. The sequence continues at coordinate 89,810,569 of NC_091760.1, read as the reverse complement.
AGAAATGCAAGTGATAATACATTTCATTAAGGTCAGTATGTGAAACAAATAAGTTGCTCAGGCAAAAGACAATCATTACTGATACTGTGATCAGAGTATTTCTAACATGTTTCTCAGTTTAAAATTCATTAGAAATTTAGAATATGGTCATTAATACATTTGTAGAGTAAGTGTTTACTTAGCCCCTACTCATAGAAATTACTGTGTTAGGTGCTACAAAGAATAGGGAGATGTCTAAAACTGTCTCTGCTCCCAAGACTATGCATCCAGTACAGTATAAGTAGTACATTAATAAACTGAGGTAGATGCTATTGATGGGGTGGTACATACATGGTGTTCAAAGGAGCAATTTAAGTCTCATAGCAACTTATGGATGATCCCAGGAGAAGATATTGTAACAGGTTAATTCTTTTTACTTTCTAATATTTATATTAACTATGTTAATTTCTAATGGTGGTTTTTAAGTAACTAATCTTGAATTGGGATTTTGGAAGCCACAGAATGCACTATAATAATGCACAGCCAACTCAGAACTACTGAAGGTAATTGGGGGAAGATTTGGTATAGATACTAGAAACCTGTGGATAGTTCTATCCCTTGACCCTGTATACGACTTAAATTGTGAACTTACAAATTGGGTCTCAAACCTCACACTAATTCTTCATCACAAATTGTCCAAAGTTGGTGTTACAGTTTTCAGAGAGAGCAAAGCAAAAATCTACTCTCTTCCTGAAGGGTATGCTCATTCATTCTACACTTTTGTTTAGCATTATTGGTATTTATTTGTTATGTTGTTGGGGTAATACTGGGCATAGAATTACAGCAAAAGTGAAATTTGATTCTTTTCTGAAGGGAAGGAATTCATTGTTTAAGTGGGGAGATAGCTGTATAAACAGATAATGAGGGCAGCATGACTAGGACCAATAGGGATGTGGAAGAAAAGGCCACATTCAGCTGGCATTTGAGTTAGTTTTTGAAAGATGAATATTTTACCAGGTGGAGATTGTATTATATGCATCCCAGGGAGGGGAAATGTTCTCAGACTGCCTCCCAGCCTATCAACTTAATATTTCCTAAGTACCTATCATGGAGAAGGCAATGGCACCCCACTCCAGTACTCTTGCCTGGAAAATCCCATCGACGGAGGAGCCTGGTAGGCTGCAGTCCATGGGGTCATGAAGAGTCAGACACGACTGAGTGACTTCACTTTCACTTTTTACTTGCATGAAATGGCAACCCACTCCAGTATTCTTGCCTGGAGAATCCCAGGGACCGGGGAGCCCAGTGGGCTGCCATTTATGGGGTCGCACAAAGTCGGACACGACTGAAGCAACTTAGCAGCAGTAGCAGCAGCAAGTACCTATCAAGGATTCAGTGTGGGGTTAGGTGGTGTGTGATTATGAAGAAATAGAAGATGACTTCTATTAGTCTTCAGAATGTCTGCTTGTAATGAGTAAATTACATTTTCCACACACTTCTGACAATGACTAAGAGGTCATGACTATAGATCCTAATGGTGTGTTACAACATGAATTCTGTGGATTACAGAAGAACATGATTATGCAAGTCAGAGGACCAGGGCAAGCCTCCCAGATGGAATAGGGCCTGATCTGTTCTTGGAAAACTGGGCTGGGATTTGGTTTGTGGAGAGCATGCTTCAGCAATCCAGCCACAAACATCTTTTGAGTGCCTACCATGTGTCAGGTTCATGAAGAAGGAAGCAGTGTGGGGGTCAAGAAAAAGCTGTGATTGAAAAAGTGTGAATTTGTGAGAAAATCTGGCTATACCAGTGAGGTGGAGTGAGAAATTGTAGGAAAACATACAGAGGAAAACAAGGTTGGGCGATGCCACTGGAGCTGGATTAAAGGGTGTTCTGAAAGGCAGGGGCTTTCATATTTGCAATTTATCAAAATGGGGTACCACTGAAGGTTTTTCAGGCTGGGAGGAAGCTAATTAAAGAAGGACATAAAGAAAATTCATTTTCTTCATGGAATATAATAGCTGGAAGGAATTGTAAAGATTCCTTCTCTCATCACCCCCTCCAGATTCTCATCCCACTGCCATCATTCAACAGAGAAAACAGTTACAGCCTAAAGAGGTTATATAATGTGCTTATGCCCAAATACAGTAATCTTGTCTCCATTTCATGCTCCTTCTCTGCATCTCAGTGGTGTGTGTGTTCTGTAGGCTGACTGGCAGGACACTAAAGGGAGAAGAAGCCTCAGTGAATGCAGTATCCTGGTTTAGGACCACCCAGGTTGAATGTGGAAGGGAAGGCTAGACTCAGCCTATGCTACAGTTGTTGAGGCCCAAGGCAAGCTGCCCCCAAATGTGCCTTAATGGCGTATTGACTATTTTGAACTAAAGTTACTTGAGAAACAGCTGATGGAAAAAAAAAATGATATAAAAAAAAAACTACTCAGACCCTGCACCCTCTTTCACCCTGAAAGTCGGAACTAAATCTTCCATGTGAAGATATCTGCTTTCTTCCAGGAGGATAAAAAGCATCTTTATCACCAGAGTTAGGGTATTCAAGGCTAACAAAGCTGTATAAACAAACTTTGTTTTTTATCAGTCTGCTACCCCAAGCACAAGCCCCTTTGTTTTGCTAGATCTTCATTAATAATTGTTTCTTTGTCTAAAAATGATATATAAACAGCCTGCTTTGGTCATTTCAGGGATTCCATTGCTATGAGATCTCCTTGCATTCAAATTAAATTTCTTTTCCTGCTGTTAATCTGTCTCATGTCAATTTAATTATTATTAGGTCAGCTAAAAGAACTCAAGAGGGATGGGAAGGGGGATTTATCCTGCCCCAGTAGTGGGCATAGTTGGCAGGATATTGGCTGGACCCTGATTCCCACTTCCCAACCCCAGGCTACCACAGCTGAGAGATCCTGGAACCTCTAGCAAAAGCCAGTAGCAAATAACAGCTTCTTCACACATCAGCTTCCCTGATTCTGCCTGTGGGGTCTGAAGGAAGGGAAAAGTCATGAGTGTCCTTTTTCTCTCATTCTAAATTTAGATTAGCAGGAGAAAATATCTGTGGAACTGGTTCTTGGGGACGTAGTGACTCTGATATTTGGTAAATGAGTACTCTCAATTTTTACTGATACTTTCCTCCCTAAGATGGTCACTGCTTTTCTTTGTCTGTATCTAATGTGTCATTTGTCATAAGAAGGAAGAACCATAGGGAAGAACATCAGGCATAGGCCCTTCATACACTTGCTGTCCAAGCTGGCCCCACACACAGACTGGTAAGATAACAGTTTCCTCCAGACCTGCCTCTGTTTAGGTAGGCTTTGCTGTGCACCCCGTATGTGAGAACTGTATGAGGTTTTTTCTTCCATCTGGTTCTGTGTCCTGAGAGCTTGGCTCTGTGATGACTGGGTATATTCTGTCTGATCTTTGCATCCAGAAGATGTACTGGGATGCATCTGGTAGCCAGTTGAATAGACTAGGGTTTCACAACACAGTGTCATAAGCAGCACTCTGTTTGGCCATTCTAGCTCTCACGGGAATTTGTCATAAGGCATTCTAGTTCTTATGGAGCTTTTGTCATCTCAAGTTTGTTGCTTGTTTGTGATGGAAATCTTAAGGGAAATCAACCCTGAATATTCACTGGAAGGACTGATGCTGAAGCTGAAGCTCCAGTATTTGGGCCATCTGATGTGAATAGCTGACTCATTGGAAAAGTCCCTGATGCTGGGAAAGATTGAGGGCAGAAGGAAAAGAGGGTGTCAAAGGATGAGATGGCTGGATGGCATCACTGATGCAATGGACATGAACTTGGGCAAACTCCAGGAGATGGTGAGGAACAGGGAGGCCTGGCGTGCTGCACTCCTTGGGGTTGCAAAGAGTCAAACATGAACTGGGTGACTGCACAACAACAGTGGTGGAAAAGTCCCATTCCAGTAGCACCTGCCTGGTGCCACAGATTGGCAGGTCTATGACTGGAGGGATACCACATTCTCAGGGGAAACTGGAGATACCGTCTTCTCTATACCATTCTTACCCCCTGTAGCAATGAAGGGCTTTTACTTTTTTAAATTAACTTTGAGAGTGAACTTTCTTGATCTTGTGAGAGAAAGACATACTCTGTGAGATGTCTTTCACATCTTTGGTTAAGCCATAAAAAAGCTTATTAGTTTGAGTTGCTATTTGAAATTAACATAAGATCCTACTCATCAATGACCAAATGATAGATCCTTGAAATTGGCTATATTTGAAAGAAAAAAAAAAACAAAGTTGAGTGCTCTCACAATAAACAGCTGTCATAGTAGTATTTATGGGAGGATAAGATTGAAAGAAAACCACACAGGCATAACAACAAGTCTTAGGGAATCCCTTATTAAGATAAAAGAACGGAAATTAAATTTAAAGATCCAATGTAAATCCCCCTTCTTAAAAAAATTCTCTATCTTCTCAGCAATTCTTCAGGCTCTTGTAGAAATAAGAGATTGATCATCAGGAAGCCAATATTCAAGGACTAATAGAAACAACTGTCTTTATCTTATGAATCTCTATAGAGACAGAAGAGTTCTCTATAGAGTTCTTGCCCAAACTCTATATTTTACAGCCATCTTATGATTATTCATCAAATGAAAATTTAGATCCTAAAACTCTTCCACAAATAAGAAAGGATTTTATGTATTTGAGTGAGTGAAGTTTATTTATTCCAACCATTATTTATAAACTAGTGAGTTGTTATTGATTCATTACTAAAGTTTTAAAATGAAAACTATGATATATCTCTGTCTGTGACTACCTGTATGTTTATGTATGTACATTGTGAATATTTTCTACCTTTGAATGTTATTGTCAAAATTAACTTGTAAAAGGGCTCTATTTAATTAGCTTAAAGATAAGTATCTATAAATTAAGTACAGTTGATCCTTGAACAATACAGGTTTGAACTGCATGGGTCCTCTTATATGCAGACTTTTTTCAATAAATATATACTCCATACTACATCACTCATGGTTGGTTGAATCCATAGATGTGAAACCAAGGATACGGAGGGCCAAGAGTTAAGTTGTACATGGTTTTTTATTTCGTGGGGTATCAGCACTTCTAACCTTCACATTGTTCAAGGGTTAACTCTATTTCTAAATCTCAGAGATAAAATAAAAACTAACCCAAATTTTTTGAGCTCACATGATCTCGGATGCATGTTCAGTCCCTCAGTTGTGTCCAACTCTTTACAACCCCATGGACTGTAATCCTAGCCCTCCAGGCTTTTTTGTCTATGGAATTTTCCAGGGAAGAATTTTCTACCCCAGGGCATCTTTCCTACCCAGGGAGAACCTTCATCACTTGTGTCTTCTGCATTGGCAGGAGAATTCTTTACCACCTGGGAATCCCATGATCTAGGGTAATCTTTGGTAAATAAAAGCTAATTTTAAGCTCGTTGCTTTAATTAATACAGGAATATCTTCAGTGTTATCAGCATCAAATATAATGCAGATAAACAACTTCTGTTCTGTCTGGGTTAAGTAGTCAAATGGTCTCATGTCTCTGTTGCAAAGTTTGCCAAAATAGCAACAACAACAAAACTGAAGATGGTGACTGACTGCCAGTGTCCAAGATGACTGACAGAAGAGGGCCCAGTTAGGATAAACAAGGATAGTAAATGAAAGATGTTTAACAAATTCAAACACAAGAATATTTGTAAATAGTGTTGAAAGGAAGTTAGGAACAGGTATTTAGATTTGATAATTTAAAAAAGTTAATTAGTCCTTATATTAACAAAATTGTTCTTGGTAGACTCTCAACTGCCCCTAGGGATGTGGTGTATACCTTTGACTGTGCCTTGAACAAAAGTTACTTGGACACTTACATTTTAGCCTTCAGGGATCACATGAGACCTTAGAAAACAACTAGACTTTAAATAACCTGGAGTAGACCACATAAAATTATTCCTTAGTATAAATAAAGAATATATGCTTTAAATAATTTAATTACCTTTTTCTAACTTTGGTTGTCCTTATAATTTCTGCACAGTGTGTAATTACAGAATGCATACTTAAGGCTATTTATGTGCTAATATATGTTTCTTTTTTCATGTACATTTATTATTAATACTTACATTTTTTCTCATTTAAATGTTTTGGTGTGTGTTTATAACGAAGATAGTGAATATTCATAAACTCCATTCACATAACTGCACAGTAATTTTTCATTCGTTTAAACTGAGTTGGGATTTATCTATATGGCTTATATGATTACATTTGAGGAAGGCTAAGTAGCAGAAATATTATAACATAGACAATGGTATTAACATATTCAGATCTGCAACTCAGCCCTCCCTGCTTTACACATGTAATTAGGTTGTTTCCATGGTAATGATCTAATTATGGACTTCTCCTTGGCCTTGTGTAATCACATTTGCTGCATTTTGGCAGAGATGTTTTCCTTATTTTGTTGAACTGCAACACTTGACAAGATGTTCTCGCTTAAGAGGAATAATGATTTTTCTTGGGAGAAAAAAGAAAAAAGCAAAAACAGTTCCTTCAAAGGTGATTTGAAAAGGATTATACATATTTGACAAATCATGCCAGCATTAAAATATCTATTACCCTTGAAAGCCTGATCTATTTTTATCTTTTATGTGTGTGTCATTACTTATGGAACTCTTAGGAGCTTCTGATTTTTAAAAATCATGCATGCTATTTAAGTATATTATTTTCTTGGGGCTTAGGAACTTGAAGGAAATGTTAGGTCAAGAAAGAGAAAGCTTCAGAGATCTTAGCAAAAAGAGAACTGGAGACTGTATTCAGTGAGAATATTATATTGCAATTGGCAAGGCTATTCATGAAAAGATATTTGATTAAGGTTGCTATGGCAGTAGGAAACACCTGAAAAAATCAATTAAGGCTTATTTCAGCAGGAATTCAAATGCAGTCCTTTATTCACATGCAGAAGAAGACAGGAGGCCAAGTGCTTGTAGGAGAGACAGCTTTATTATCACGTGATCCCCTCTGAAAACTCTGGAATATTACAAGAATAAAAGTTTACCTCTTTTATATGTATAAAATGCCACTGTGCTATATATACAGCATTTTGTATGGGGGACTTTATAGCTGGAAGAATACATATACTGAGTGGTGCAGGCTCCTTCCTCTGAGAGTTATCAAGGTTTATGGGCTCCAAATGGCACAGTGTCTGGGTACCAGTAACCCTGGACTAGTCATTGAAAGCACTCTTCTTTAGGTGTAATAGAGATAACTGTAAATCCAAAATTAGTGGATTTTGGATTTACAGTTATCTCCAGCTTATTGAATTTAGATATCTGAATATCATTTTGCAGGGAATAGAGTGGGTAGATATAGGGTTTATTTTTTGTAACCTAATTGAAAAGTAAAGGGCATAGATATAGTATGGTGCTTGATAATAATCATAATAATAACTAATTTTCTATTTATAGCAAAGCAACCTTCATAAAATATCATATGGTTTGGTTTTAGACTTATATAATGTTATTTTCCTAGGGGGAAATGATACTAATGAAATATTTAGTTATTATTTGAAGATAACTAACAGGAATGTTTATTTCCTTCTTTACATGTATTCATTCTTTGAAAAAATATTTATTTACTAACTTATGATGCACTGGGCACTGTACAAGGTCCTGGGAATAAGCAATGAATCCTACAGACACAATTGCTGCTCTCAAGTTATTTATTTTTTTGTAGAGAAAACAGGAAAGAGGACAGGCTAATTTCAACAGTGGGCAAAACAGTCCACTGTAGGAAGTCACTGGAGGAAATGGGAGCATAGAAGAAGGGGTGTGATGGGTCCAGCATTGGGAGCGTGGATCAGCAGCTGAAAACAACCACCAGTAGGACAGTCAAAAGAGATCCTGGGCAGTGAGAGAGGGGATGATGAGAGATGAGACTGGAGCACACACAGAGCATCAAAACACTTGTAAATCATGCCCACAAGCTGGGCTCCCAGCACAATTGGAATCCATTAAAAGGCTTCAAGCAAGGGAACAACATGGTCTGATTGGCGATGCCTGCTGCTGCTACTTTTGGCATCGAGTTTTGAAGCAGTGATTTTAGAAGAATCAAGCCAACGCTTTACATTCTGAAATACACAGACTATGAACTGTGACTTTAATAGTGTGGTCTTCCTGAGCCAGTTTCCCTCCCGAGGACACTGCATAGTCCTTCACAAGGGCATTCTGAGTTCTGTTCCTTTACAATGATGTGGTTTGTTTTGTGTTTGTAGACAGACTTGTGTACAATGTAAATACACAGGTATGTAGGAGTGAATTTTCTTTGATTAGTCAGAACCCTGTCCTATCCACCAGCTGGTTGGTTAGAAACTCAGTTCAGTTCAGTCAGTTCAGTCACTCAGTCATGTCCAACTCTTTTCGACCCCAAATGGATCGCAGCACGCCAGACTTCCCTGTCCATCACCAACTCCCAGAGTTTACACAAACTCATGTCCATTGAACTGGTGATGCCATGCAACCATCTCATCCTCTGTCGTCCCCTTCTCCTCCCGCCTTCAATCTTTCCCAGCATCACAGTCCTTTCCAGTGAGTCAGTTCTCTGCATCAGGAGGCCAAAGTATTAGAGTTTCAGCTTCAGCATCAGTCCTTCCAATGAATATTCAGGACTGATTTCCTTTAGGATTGACTGGTTGGATCTCCTTGCTGTCCAAGATTCTCAAGAGTCTTCTCCAACACCACAGTTCAAAAGCATCAATTCTTCTGCGCTCAGCTTTCTTTATAGTCCAACTCTCACATCCATACATGACTACTGGAAAAACCATAACTTTGACTAGATGGACCTTTGTTGGCAAAATGATGTCTCTGCTTTTTAATAAGCTGTCTAGGTTGGTCATAGCTTTTCTTCCAAGGAGCAGTGTCTTTTAATTTCATGGCTGCAATCACCATCTGTAGTGATTTTGGTTGCTCAATCATGTCCAACTCTTTGTGACCCCATGGACTGTAGCCTACCAGGCTCCTCAGTCCATGGGATTTTCCAGGCAAGAGTACTGGAGTGGGTTGCCAATTCCTTCTCAGGAGGATCTTTCTGACCCTGGGATTGAATCCACGTCTCCCACATTGTAGGCAGATGCTTTACAGTCTGAAATTTACAGGGAAATCAGAAACTCTAGATATCTTTATTCTCACCATGAAGCTCCACTCCCAGTAGGTCAAGCCAGAAGTGTGCTGGGGCCTGCCACAGAGAAGGATGTGGGTTTGCATGAGTCATGGTGGATGAGAGTGAATGATGGTTTGAAGAAGGAGTCATAAAGCATTGGAAGCATGGCAGTGAATGGCTTTCATCTTCTCTGCTCTTTTTTTGATTACACTAAGGACGGTTTTTTATACAGAAGCATATAGCGAGTGGCAGTGTTTTAAGTACTTTAAGGCCACAGTTAAAATAAAGCAGCTCTTGCTCTGTTTGGTGGACAAATCTCCCAAACATGGAAAGAACAGAAATATGCTGTTGTGAGTCAGAAATATGCCTAAGGGAAAAGGAAGGTTGGAAATCTGTTATTTGGTTATAGAATACATTTTCTCTTAAGGGTTTCCTGGGGAATGTAGGCCTGAAATTTGGTATTCTCATAAGGAAATTTGACAATATTTTCCAATGAACAATTTTGCCTACTAGAACAATGCTAACTTAAAGAATTCTTTGTGTTTAATATTGGTGTATAGGTAATATTGATGTATTGAAGAAAGGTTATCATGCATTTATGCAATAAGTACTACATTTATTTACTAAGTACTTAGCATCTGTCAGATACTTGGTATAACTGAATTTAAAAAGTCATGCTCAGAAGTTCATTGTAGACTGTATAGTTAAATGTAAGATAGTGTAATAAGTATGGTTACAAAATATGCTTAAAGGAACACAGGTAAGGATATTTAGCGTAACTTTGTGGGTTGGAGCAGGAGGTAATTAGTAGCTGGATTGCAATCTTTGTCTCCAAAATTCTTAATGTTGTTGCTTAGTTGCTCAATAGTGTCCAACTCTATGTGGCCCCGTAAACTGTAGCCCCACAGGCTCCTCTGTCCATGGGATTATCCAGGCGAGAATACTGAAGTGGGTTGCCATGTTTTCCTCCAGGGGATCTTCCCGACCCAGGGATCCAGCCTGCATCTCCCACATTGGCAATCAGATTCTTTACTGCTGAGCCACCTGAAAAGCCCAAAGTGCTTAATAGTTTAAATCTCATTCTAGTAAAACTATGCCATATGAAAACCATGGAGTAACCAAGAGAACTCAGGAGTTAATAGAAAATTAAATATTTAGGAAAATCCCTTGAAACTAGTCATGTTGGTAGAAAAAGCGAGAGAATTCCAGAGAAACCTCTATTTCTGCTTCGTTGACTACGCTAAAGCCTTTGACTATGTGGATCACAACAAACTGTGGAAAATTCTTGAAGAGTTGGGAATACCGGATCACCTTACCTGCTTCCTGAGAAATCTGTATGCAGGTCAAGAAGCAACAGTTAGAACTGTTAGAAACAGTTCCATTCCTGTTTGGAACAAGTTCATGGAACAGTGAACTGGTTCCATATTGGAAAAGGGGAACATCAAGGCTGTATATCATCACCTTGCTTATTTAGCTTATATGCAGAGTACTTCATGTGAAATGCCAGGCTGGATGTAGCACAAGCTGGAATCAAGATTTCTGGGAGAAATATCAATAACCTCAGATATGCAGATGACACCACCCTAATGGCAGAAAGTGAAGAGGAACTAAAGAGTCTCTTGATGAAAGTGAAAGAAGAGAGTGAAAAAGCTGGCTTAAAGCTCAACATTCAAAAAACTAAGATCATGGGAGAGAACAAGATGGCGTAGGAGTAGGTGGATGTGGAGTAGATCTCTCTCCACGGATGCATCAGGAATACACCTCCAGACACAGAAATGAATGCATAACACCAGCTGAGAGCAGACAGGAGTATGTGACCAGCAGAAAAGAATATATCGAGCCACGCAAAACTTGGTAGGATGAAGGAACTAGGGGAAAAACAGGAGTGTTAGTAGGACTGGACCTGCCCTCAGCAGGTGGGGGAACTGAAGCAGGGGTCTGATTCCCACATCGGGGCAATTGTCTGCGTCAGAGGAGAAACACTGAAGGCTGAGAGTGAAACAGCTTATCTGTGACAGCCTAAATGGAATGAGAATCAGACAGTCCTTGCTGCAGCCATACATACTCTGGACAGGGATGCCGGTTCCCTGGAAGGTGCAGTGACTGGTTGCTGGAGTTTAGGGACTGTGGAGCAACCCAGGGCACAAGCTGCTGTTAACTGTGGAGAGAGGGATTGAGGGGATGTGAGGGAGGAGATTGTGGTGGGAAATGCCTGTGAAGGAAAGCCGGGCAGCCATGGAAGCAAGGCAATACTACTGAGTATCTGTAGGGGGTGGAGCCATCACCATAGCCTCTCTCTGCCCACAAGCCAGCATTGGCAGCTTAACAATAGAGAGGCTGGCCCATCAAACACCTGACCACTGAACTACAGAGTAGGACCCTACCTAGGATGCCCCTTTAAATGCCTGATGTGCCAGTCTACAGAGTAGGCCCCCTCTATGTGCCGAATGCGCTGAACAACAGAGAAGGACCCCAGGCAAGGGAGCCCTTTAAGTGCCTGAATGGGTGGAACTAAGGTTAAAGACTGGACAAAGAGGCCTTCTAATAACCAGCTACAAGAGGCTCGAAAAAAAGACTCTGATAGGGCCATAACTCCTGTGGCAGAGGCAGTCCATATCCCTAAACACTCGGTGCTGCCAGGGTCCCTGCAGCTGTGCTACCTTCACACTCAACTGTCACTGGGGCAGAGCTGCCACAGGCAAAAAAAGCCTTGTGTCTATGCATGCAGGGTCACTTTGGTAGCATCTGATTCTTTGCAAGCCTGTAGACTGTGGCCTGCCAGGCTTCTCTGTCAGGGAGTGGGGTTCTCCTGGCAAGAATACTGGAGCGTATTGGCCAATACTGGTTGCCATACCCTTCTAGAGCACTATATTTCCTGCTGCCCTAGCCGCCAACTCCCCTGAGTACCTGGTGCTGCCAGAACCCCTGCGACCCAAGCAGCTGCATCACATCCATACATGGCTCTCACAGGGGCAAACCCAAGTCCTCTAGGGCAGATTAGAAATAAACCCCAGTGGACGACCCACATGCTGAGGTAGAAATAAAACCACAGTTGAAACCCAGGGGTAGTCTGGCTAAGGAAGAAAACCCAAAACCTTCCCACCAGCTGTACAAGCTGCAGATTAAATCCATATGATAAACTAGGCAGACTCTGTGTCTATGGAATATACAAAAGATCATTGAAAGTGCCCACAAAAGAAAACGCACTAGTTCTGATAGCTGTGGACATTGGAGGCAAGAACACACAGGAGTAGGACCAGATTAGAATCTGAGCTGCCCCCATAGCAGATCCAGAGGTCAGCACAGTGTTGGAGGGCATCCTAGGGAGATGAGGTGGATTGTGACTTCCAGAGAGGGAAAGGACTCTGACAGCCATGACTTAAGAATAAGAAAAAACATTTATTATTCTTGTCTTGACTTGTTCTGTAGATTTTTTTGGATTTATTTTTTCCTCCCCTCCTCTGTTGTAGTTGTAATTTTATTGGCACTATGAAATATAATTAAGTTTTTGAGCTATTTTTTTTTCTCAGTCACATTTTTTTATTGTTGTTATAAACCTCTGCCTCTTTTGCAGTTCTGTGGAGTTTTCCTTTTTTTTTTTTTTCTGTTTTCAATTTTTTAAACCTATTATTATTTTTTCTACATGTATTCCTTTATTTGGTTTTCCTACTGTTCTTTTCCCCTTGCTGTTAATATTTAATGTATATAAATCTTCTTTATCTATCTCTATTTAACTTTGCATATCTATTCTTCCTTTCTTTTCTTTCTTTCCTTTCCTCTCAACGTATTTGTTAGTTTTATTTTCATTGGTTTATTCCCCAATTGGCACCTTGCTTTAGTTTTTTTTTTTTTTTTTCTAATTTTATTTTATTTTTAAACTTTACATAATTGTATTAGTTTTGCCAAATATCAAAATGAATCCGCCACAGGTATACATGTGTTCCCCATCCCGAACCCTCATCCCTCCTCCCTCCCCATACCATCCCTCTGGGCCGTCCCAGTGCACCAGCCCCAACATCCAGCATCGTGCATCGAACCTGGACTGGCAACTCGTTTCCTACATAATATTTTACATGTTTCATTGCCATTCTCCCAAATCTTCCCACCCTCTCCCTCTCCCACAGAGTCCATAAGACTGTTCTATACATCAGTGTCTCTTTTGCTGTCTCGTACACCGGGTTATTGTTACCATCTTTCTAAATACCATATATATGCGTTAGTATACTGTATTTATGTTTTTCCTTCTGGCTTACTTCACTCTGTATAATAGGCTCCAGTTTCATCCACCTCATTAGAACTGATTCAAATGTATTCTTTTTAATGGCTGAGTAATACTCCATTGTGTATATGTACCACTGCTTTCTTATCCATTCATCTGCTGATGGACATCTAGGTTGCTTCCATGTCCTGGCTATTATAAACAGTGCTGCGATGAACATTGGGGTACACGTGTCTCTTTCCCTTCTGGTTTCCTCAGTGTGTATGCCCAGCAGTGGGATTGCTGGATCATAAGGCAGTTCTATTTCCAGTTTTTTAGGGAATCTCCACACTGTTCTCCATAGTGGCTGTACTAGTTTGCATTCCCACCAACAGTGTAAGAGGGTTCCCTTTTCTCCACACCCTCTCCAGCATTTATTATTTGTAGACTTTTGGATCGCAGTCATTCTGACTGGTGTGAAATGGTACCTCATAGTTGTTTTGATTTGCATTTCTCTGATAATGAGTGATGTTGAGCATCTTTTCATGTGTTTGTTAGCCATCTGTATGTCTTCTTTGGAGAAATGTCTATTTAGTTCTTTGGCCCATTTTTTGATTGGGTCGTTTATTTTTCTGGAGTTGAGCTGTAGGAGTTGCTTGTATATTTTTGAGATTAGTTGTTTGCCGGTTGCTTCATTTGCTATTATTTTCTCCCATTCTGAAGGCTGTCTTTTCACCTTGCTAATAGTTTCCTTTGATGTGCAGAAGCTTTTAAGGTTAATTAGGTCCCATTTGTTTATTTTTGCTTTTATTTCCAATATTCTGGGAGGTGGGTCATAGAGGATCCTGCTGTGATGTATGTCGGAGAGTGTTTTGCCTATGTTCTCCTCTAGGAGTTTTATAGTTTCTGGTCTTACGTTTAGATCTTTAATCCATTTTGAGTTTATTTTTGTGTATGGTGTTATAAAGTGGTCCAGTTTCATTCTTTTACAAGTGGTTGACCAGTTTTCCAAGCACCACTTGTTAAAGAGATTGTCTTTAATCCATTGTATATTCTTGCCTCCTTTGTCAAAGATAAGGTGTCCATATGTGCGTGGATTTATCTCTGGGCTTTCTATTTTATTCCATTGATCAATATTTCTGTCTTTGTGCCAGTACCACACTGTCTTGATAACTGTGGCTTTGTAGTAGAGCCTGAAGTCAGGTAGGTTGATTCCTCCAGTTCCATTCTTCTTTCTCAAGATCGCTTTGGCTATTCGAGGTTTTTTGTATTTCCATACAAATTGTGAAATTATTTGTTCTAGCTCTGTGAAGAATACTGTTGGTAGCTTGATAGGGATTGCGTTGAATCTATAAATTGCTTTGGGTAGTATACTCATTTTCACTATATTGATTCTTCCAGTCCATGAACATGGTATATTTCTCCATCTATTAGTGTCCTCTTTGATTTCTTTCCCCAGTGTTTTATAGTTTTCTATATATAGGTCTTTAGTTTCTTTAGGTAGATATATTCCTAAGTATTTTATTCTTTCTGTTGCAATGGTGAATGGAATTGTTTCCTTAATTTCTCTTTCTGTTTTCTCATTATTAGTGTATAGGAATGCAAGGGATTTCTGTGTGTTGATTTTATATCCTGCAACTTTACTATAGTCATTGATTATTCCTAGTAATTTTCTGGTGGACTCTTTAGGGTTTTCTATGTAGAGGATCATGTCATCTGCAAATAGTGAGAGTTTTACTTCTTCTTTTCCAATTTGGATTCCTTTTATTTCTTTTTCTGCTCTGATTGCTGTGGCCAAAACTTCCAAAACTATGTTGAATAGTAATGGTGAAAGTGGGCACCCTTGTCTTGTTCCTGTCTTTAGAGGAAATGCTTTCAATTTTTCACCATTGAGGATAATGTTTGCTGTGGGTTTGTCATATATAGCTTTTATTATGTTGAGATATGTTCCTTCTATTCCTGCTTTCTGGAGAGTTTTTATCATAAATGGATGTTCAATTTTGTCAAAGGCTTTCTCTGCATCTATTGAGATAATCATATGGTTTTTATTTTTCAATTTGTTAATGTGGTGTATTACATTGATTGATTTGTGGATATTGAAGAATCCTTGCATCCCTGGGATAAAACCCACTTGATCATGGTGTATGATCTTTTTAATGTGTTGTTGGATTCTGATTGCTAGAATTTTGTTAAGGATTTTTGCATCTATGTTCATCAGTGATATTGGCCTGCAGTTTTCTTTTTTTGTGGGATCTTTGTCAGGTTTTGGTATTAGGGTGATGGTGGCCTCATAGAATGAGTTTGGAAGTTTACCTTCCTCTGCAATTTTCTGGAAGAGTTTGAGCAGGATAGGTGTTAGCTCTTCTCTAAATTTTTGGTAGAATTCAGCTGTGAAGCCGTCTGGACCTGGGCTTTTGTTTGCTGGAAGATTTTTGATTACAGTTTCAATTTCCATGCTTGTGATGGGTCTGTTAAGATTTTCTATTTCTTCCTGGTCCAGTTTTGGAAAGTTGTACTTTTCTAAGAATTTGTCCATTTCTTCCACGTTGTCCATTTTATTGGCATATAATTGTTGATAGTAGTCTCTTATGATCCTTTGTATTTCTGTGTTGTCTGTTGTGATCTCTCCATTTTCGTTTCTAATTTTGTTGATTTGATTTTTCTCCCTTTGTTTCTTGATGAGTCTGGCTAATGGTTTGTCAATTTTATTTATCCTTTCAAAGAACCAGCTTTTGGTTTTGTTGATTTTTGCTATGGTCTCTTTTGTTTCTTTTGCATTTATTTCTGCCCTAATTTTTAAGATTTCTTTCCTTCTACTAACCCTGGGGTTCTTCATTTCTTCCTTTTCTAGTTGCTTTAGGTGTAGAGTTAGGTTATTTATTTGACTTTTTTCTTGTTTCTTGAGGTGTGCCTGTATTGCTATGAACTTTCCCCTTAGGACTGCTTTTACCATGTCCCACAGGTTTTGGGTTGTTGTGTTTTCATTTTCATTCGTTTCTATGCAAATTTTGATTTCTTTTTTGATTTCTTCTGTGATTTGTTGGTTATTCAGCAGTGTGTTGTTCAGCCTCCATATGTTGGAATTTTTAATAGTTTTTCTCCTGTAATTGAGATCTAATCTTACTGCATTGTGGTCAGAAAAAATGCTTGGAATGATTTCTATTTTTTTGAATTTACCAAGGCTAGCTTTATGGCCCAGGATGTGATCTATCCTGGAGAAGGTTCCATGTGCGCTTGAGAAAAAGGTGAAATTCATTGTTTTGGGATGAAATGTCCTATAGATATCAATTAGGTCTAACTGGTCTATTGTATCGTTTAAAGTTTGTGTTTCCTTGTTAATTTTCTGTTTAGTTGATCTATCCATAGGTGTAAGTGGGGTATTAAAGTCTCCCACTATTATTGTGTTATTGTTAATTTCTCCTTTCATACTTGTTAGCATTTGTCTTACATACCGTGGTGCTCCCGTGTTGGGTGCATATATATTTATAATTGTTATATCTTCTTCTTGGATTGATCCTTTGATCATTATGTAGTGACCTTCTTTGTCTCTCTTCACAGCCTTTGTTTTAAAGTCTATTTTATCTGATATGAGTATTGCTACTCCTGCTTTCTTTTGGTCCCTATTTGCATGGAAAATCTTTTTCCAGCCCTTCACTTTCAGTCTGTATGTGTCCCCTGTTTTGAGGTGGGTCTCTTGTAGACAACATATGTAGGGGTCTTGTTTTTGTATCCATTCAGCCAGTCTTTGTCTTTTGGTTGGGGCATTCAACCCATTTACGTTTAAGGTAATTACTGATAAGTATGATCCCGTTGCCATTTACTTTATTGTTTTGGGTTCGAGTTTATACACCGTTTTTGTGTTTCCTGTCTAGAGAATATCCTTTAGTATTTGTTGGAGAGCTGGTTTGGTGGTGCAGAATTCTCTCAGCTTTTGCTTGTCTGAAAAGCTTTTGATTTCTCCTTCGTACTTGAATGAGATCCTTGCTGGGTACAATAATCTGGGCTGTAGGTTATTTTCTTTCATCATTTTAAGTATGTCTTGCCATTCCCTCCTGGCTTGAAGAGTTTCTATTGAAAGATCAGCTGTTATCCTTATGGGAATTCCCTTGTGTGTTATTTGTTGTTTTTCCCTTGCTGCTTTTAATATTTGTTCTTTGTGTTTGATCTTTGTTAATTTGATTAATATGTGTCTTGGGGTGTTTCTCCTTGGGTTTATCCTGTTTGGGACTCTCTGGGTTTCTTGGACTTGGGTGATTATTTCCTTCCCCATTTTAGGGAAGTTTTCCACTATTATCTCCTCAAGTATTTTCTCATGGTCTTTCTTTTTGTCTTTTTCTTCTGGAACCCCTATGATTCGAATGTTGTAGCATTTAATATTGTCCTGGAGGTCTCTGAGATTGTCCTCATTTCTTTTAATTCGTTTTTCTTTTATCCTCTCTGATTCATTTATTTCTACCATTCTATCTTCTAATTCACTAATCCTGTCTTCTGCCTCTGTTATTCTACTATTTGTTGCCTCCAGAGTGTTTTTAATTTCATTTATTGCATTATTCATTATATATTGACTCTTTTTTATTTCTTCTAGGTCCTTGTTAAACCTTTCTTGCATCTTCTCAATCCTTGTCTCCAGGCTATTTATCTATGATTCCGTTTTAGTTTCAAGATTTTGGATCAATTTCACTATCATTATTCGGAATTCTTTATCAGGTAGATTCCCTATCTCTTCCTCTTTTGTTTGGTTTGGTGGGCATTTATCCTGTTCCTTTATTTGCTGAGTATTCCTCTGTCTCTTCATCTTGTTTAAATTGCTGAGTTTGGGGTGTCCTTTCTGTATTCTGGCAGTTTGTGGAGTTCTCTTTATTGTGGCGTTTCCTCACTGTGTGTGGGTTTGTACAGGTGGCTTGTCAAGGTTTCCTGGTTAGGGAAGCTTGTGTCGGTGTTCTGGTGGGTGGAGCTGTATTTCTTCTCTCTGGAGTGCAATGAAATGTCCAGTAATGAGTTATGAGATGTCTATAGTTTTGGGGTGACTTTGGGCAGCCTGTATCTTGAAGCTCAGGGCTGTGTTCCTTTGTTGCTGGAGAATTTGCTTGGTATGTCTTGCCCTGGAACTTATTGGCCCTTGTGTGGTGCTTGGTTTCAGTGTCGGTATGGAGGCATTTGATGAGCTCCTGTCAATGAATGTTCCTTGGAGTCAGGAGTTCCCTGGAGTCAGGGTTTGGACTTAAGTCTCCTGCTTCCGGTTATCGGTCTTATTTTTACAGTAGTTTCAAAACTTCTCCTTCTATACAGCACCATTGATAAAACATCTGCATTAAAGATGAAAAGTTTCTCTACAGTGAGGGTCACTCAGAGAGGTTCACAGGGTTACATGGAGAAGAGAAGAGGGAGGAGGGAGTTAGAGGTGACCCAAATGAGATGAGGTGAATCAATAGTGGAGAGAGTGAGCTAGCCAGTAGTCACTTCCTCATGTGCACTCCACAACTGGACCACTCAGAGATGTTCACGGGGTTATACAGAGAAGAGAAGAAGGAGGAAGGTAACAGAGGTGGCCAGAAGGATAAAAGGGGGGAATGAAAAGGAGGGAGACAGATCCAGCCAGTAATCAGTTCCCTAAGTGTTCTCCACCGTCTGGAACACACAGAAATTCACAGAGTTGGGTAGAGTAGAGAGGGGTTAAGGAGGAGACACAGGCGACCTGGTGGAGAAAAAGGAGAGTCCAAAGGGAGAGAGAGCAGTCAAGCCAGTAATCTCACTCCCTAGTGAAAAATGGGTCCTGAAGATTGGGTCCTTAAAGGTACAAAATTGGTAACAAATACATAAAAGCAAAAATTTAAAATCTAGAGTAGAGTTTGGAATTTCCAAAATACGATGTTAAAGAAAAGAAGAAGGAAAAGAAAGAGAGAAAAAACGAACAAACAAAAACAAACAAGGTCGCGAAAATTATAAAGAAAGTACAGGTACAAAATTGATAACTAATACCAGAAAGCAAAAATTAAAAATCTAGAGTAGAGTTTGGAATTTCCAAAATACGATGTTAAAGAAAAGAAGAAGGAAAAGAAAGAGAGAAAAAACGAACAAACAAAAACAAACAAGGTCGTGAAAATTATAAAGAAAGTACATGTACAAAATTGATAACTAATACCAGGAAGCAAAAATTAAAAATCTAGAGTAGAGTTTGGAATTTCCAAAATACGATGTTAAAAAAAAAAAAGAAGAAGAAGAAAAATAAAGAGAGAAAACAAACAAATACGAACAATGTCACAAAAATTATAAAGAAAATACAGGTACAAAATTGATATCAAATACCAAAAAGCATAAATTAAAAATCTAGAGTAAAGTTTGGAATTTCAGATATACAATGTTATATAAAAGAAGAAGAGAAAGAAACAGAGAAGAAGAAGGAAAAAAAAAAGTCACAGAAATTATATAAAAAAAAACTATAGGTACAAAATTGATAACATATACCAAAAAGCGAAAATTAAAAATCTAGAGTAGAGTTTGGAATTTCAAAAATACAATGTTAAAGAAAAGAAGAAAAAAACAAAAACAAAAACAAAAAACCAAAAAAAAAAAAAAAAAACAAGGTCAAAAAATTATAAAATATATATATATGAAGTTTGCTGAAGAAGAAAAAAATAGGGTCTTTTTTTTTTTTTTTTTTGCAAAGTAATAGGTTACAAAAGTGAAAATTAAAGGAACAATAGAGGACTTAAAAAAAATTTTTTTTTAATTAAAAAAAAAAAGAAAGAAAGAATGATCGTAAAAGTAATAAAAATATATCTAGGACTTTTTTTTTTTTTGTGGGTGTTGTGGGTTCAGTTCATTTTTGGCTAGTTCCTTGGTCAGATTTATATTTCTCAAGATCTATAGGCCCCTTCCTATGTAGTCCGTAGTAACCACAGGGTTTTGATCTATTGCCTGTAGCTTCCAAGGCGTTTCCCTCTGTTATATCTCCTTCTGTTTGCTAGTCTCTTCAGTATCTGGTTTCCGCCCTGACACAAAGGGCACGGTGGAGGACACTTTTTTTTTTTTTTTTTTTAGGCTTACTTGTTCAGTCTTGCTGTGGGGAGGGAAGGAGGGATGCTGCAAACAAATAACACTGGCGTGGGCTCGCAGTGCCTCAGCCACCCTGGGTCTGCCCCCACTCACGGCGCGTGTAGCCTCCCTGTCCACACTGCTCGGACTCCAGGTTGTTCCGCCGGGAACAATCCGAGGCTGGCCCTGGGCTGCATGCACCTCCCAGGTCCAAGCCGCTCAGGTTCAGGCACTCAGGTAGTCCTCAGAGGCGCAGACTCAGTTGGGCCTGTGTTTTGTGCTCTTCCCAGGTCCGAGCAGCTCAGGTGATGAGGTGTTTGGCGAGCGCCAATGCTGCGACTTATTGCCTCCCCGCCACTCAGTTATCTGGGTGTAAAACCGGCGCACCTTCTCAGGCAGATGTTGACCGTCCAGACCCCCAAGAAGTTTTAGTTAGCAAAGAAGCCTGCTTACAGTTTTATAGATAATGTCTCTCTGGGGCTGCGATTGCCCCCTTCCGGCTCTGGCTGCCTGTCACCCGGAGGGGGAAGATCTGCAGCCGGCTATCTCTGTTCAGTCCTTTGTTCCGTGCGCGGGCCTGGCAGTCTTAGGTTAGGGCTGGCTTTTCGCGTGGTAGATATCCCACAGTCTGGTTTGCTAGCCCAAATTATTTCGCTCAGATAGCGCTCAGGGTATTCAGGCCAGATTCTTACTCTCAGTGATGCAGCCCACGCCGCGCCTCCCTGCCCAGCCCCGGCTTGCTAATGGCGGATGCAGGCGTCTGCGCTGCTTCTCCGCTGGGGGAGTTACGGTAGGGCTCGCAATCTGCGAGTTTTAATTGTTTATTTATTTTTTCTCCCTGTTATGTTGCCCTCTGTGCTTCCAAAGCTCGGCACAGATTAGGCAGTGAGAAGGTTTCCTGGTGTTTGGAAACTTCTCTCTTTTTAAGATTCCCTTCCCGGGACGGAACTCCATCCCTCCCTCTTTTGTCTCTTTTTTTTTTGTTTTTAATATTTTTTCCTACCTCCCTTCGAAGAGTTGGGTTGCTTTTCTGGGTGCCTGATGTCCTCTGCCGGCATTCAGAAGTTGTTTTGTGGAATTTACTCGACGTTTAAATGCTCTTTTGATGAATTTGTGGGGGAGAAAGTGTTCTCCCCGTCCTACTCCTCCGCCATCTTGGCTCCTCCTGCTTTAGTTTTGTTTTCCAGTTTCTGCTTTAGTTAGTTTTGTTCTTAACTGCTGAATGCAATTTTTGGTTTCCTTTGTTTGCTGGGTCAACCTACTGTACTTTATTTTTGTTGGACTGTTTTGACTTTGCCCATGGGTGTATATGTATATGTGTATATTACATTCTTTTAATTATTATTTGCCTGATTTTGTAACTGCCATTTGTCTGGGTCATCTTTGGTTTCTCGTTTTTGGATATTTGTTTTAATCTCACTTAATGCCATGACAAACCACTTGTGGAATCTTCATTCCTGACCAGAGATCAAGCCCTGAGCCTTTGGAGTGGGAGCACTGACTCCAAGACCCTAGGCTACCAGAGAACTAACACCAGAGAGTATCAAATAGTTAGAACTCACACAAAGGAAACCACTGGAATACAAAACCTGGCATTGCACAACCACCAGGAGCACCCTGTGCAGGATGCCTCCTTTAAATGAAAAACAAAACAAAAATACAAACCCAGTCATCAGCAGACAGGATTACCACCTCACTCAGCCTTGCCCATCAGAGGAAAAACAAACAAATAAACAAAAACTCAGCACAAATCTCACCCTATAGGAAGCTTACACAAACCACTGGACCAAACTTAGGAGGGCAAAAACCAAAAGGAAGAAAGAATTCAACCTTGAAGCCTGCAAAAAAGAGATAACTCAAACACAATAAGTTAAAAGAAAATAATGAAAAGGTAGAGAAATACTACATAAATGAAGGAACAAACTAGAAACATAGAAGTCCAAATAAGTGAAGAGGAAATAGGCAAGCTGCCTGAAAAAGAATACAGAATAATGATAGTAAAGATGATCAAAAACCTTGAAAACAAAATGGAGAAAATGTAAGAGTCAATTAACAAAGACCTAGAAGAATTAAAGAATAAACATACAGAAACAAACAACACAACTGCTGAAATTAAAAATACTCTAGAAGGAATCAATAGCAGAATATCTGAAGCAGAAGAACGGATCAGTGAGCTGGAAGATAAAATGGTGGAAATAACTTCTGAAGAGCACAATAAAGTAAAAAGAAGGAAAAGAGCTGAGGATAGTCTCAGAGACCTCTGGGACAATATCAAATGCACCAACCATCAAACTATAGGGGTCCCAGAAGCAGAAGAGAAAAGGAAAGTGTATGAGAAAATTTTTGAGGAGATTATAGTTGAAAATTTCCCCAACATGGAAAAGGAAATAATCAATCAAGTCCAAAATGCACAAAGAGTTCCATACAGGATAAACCCAGGGAGAAACATGCCAGGACACATACTGATCAAACTAACAAAGATTAAACACAAAGAAAGAATATTAAAAGTAGCAAGGGAGAAGCAACAAGTAACATACAAGGGAAACCCCATATGCTTAACAGCTGATCTTTCAGCAGAAACTGTAGGCCAGAACAGAATGGCAGAATATATTTAAAGTACTGAAAGGCAAAAATTCACAACCAAGATTACTGTACCTGGCAAGGATCTCATTCAAAAGTGATGAAGAAATAAAAAGCTTTTCAGATAAGCAAAAGTTAAGAGAATTCAGTACCACCAAACCAGCTTTACAACAAATGTTAAAGGGATTTATATCGTCAAGAAATACAAGAGAAGAAAAAAGATCTACACAATCAACCCCAAACAATTAAGAAAATGGCAATGAAGTGAAGTGAAGTGAAGTCACTCAGTTGTGTCCGACTCTTTGCAACCCCATGGACTGTAGCCTATCAGGCTCCTCCGTCCATGGGATTTTCCAGGCAAGAGTGCTGGAGTGGATTGCCATTTCCTTCTCCAAGAAAATGGCAATAGGAACATATATATCAATAATTACTTTAAATATAAATGGATTAAATGCTCCAACC
This sequence comes from Bos indicus, assembly GCF_029378745.1. Lineage (NCBI taxonomy): Eukaryota > Metazoa > Chordata > Mammalia > Artiodactyla > Bovidae > Bos > Bos indicus. The sequence goes on along the minus strand of NC_091760.1, from coordinate 89,787,178 downwards.
AAAAGGCACAGACTGGCATCCATTCAGCCAGTCTGTGTCTTTTGGTTGGAGCATTTAATCCGTTTATGCTGTCTACAGGCTTCCCTGGTGGCTCAGAGGCTAAAGCATCTGCTTCCAATGCGGGAGACCCAGCTTTGATCCCTGGGTCAGGAAGATCCCCTGGAGAAGGAAATGGCAACCCACTCCAGTATTCTTGCCTAGAGAATCCCATGGAAGGACAGCCTGGTAGGCTACAGTCCATAGGGTTGCAAATAGTTGGACATGACTGAGCGACTTCCCTTTCACTTTCAGACCTCAAGACACATATAGACTGAAAGTGAGAGGATGGAAAAATATATTCCATGCAAATGGGAAGCAAAAGAAAGCTGGAATACTGGTCCTCATAACAGACAAAATAGACCTTAAAATAAAGAAGATTACAAGAGATAAGGAAGGACACTACATAATGATCAAGGGATCAATCCAAGAGGAAGACATAACAATTGTAAATATCTATGCACTCAAAATAGGAGCACCTCAATACATAAGACAATCACTAAGAGACATAAAAGGAGAAATCGACAGTAACACAGTAATAGCAGGCAACTTTAACACCACACTCTCACCAATGGACAGATCATCAAAATAGAAAATTAATAAGGAAACACAAATCTTAAATGATACATTAGATGAGATGGATCTCGTTGATATCGTCAGGGTATTCCATCCAAATGCAGAAGAATACACTTTCTTCTCAAGTGCACATGGAACATTCTCCAGGATAGACCACATTTTGGGTCACAAATCAAACTTCAGTAAATTTAAGAAAATTTAAATCGTATCAAGCAAAAGAACTGTACACAGAAAATTATTAGACACTGATCAAAGAAACAAAGATGACACAAACAGATGGAGAGATAATCCATGTTCCTGGGAAGGAAGAATCAATATTGTGAAAATCACTATGTTACCAAATGCAATCTACAGATTCAATGTGATCCCTATCAAATTACCAATGGCATTTTTCACAGAACTAGAACAAAAATTTTTCACAATTCATATGGAAACACAAAAGACCCCAAATAGCCAAAGCAGCCTTGAAAAAGAAGAATGGAGCTGGAGGAATCAACCTTCCTGACTTCAGATTATACTACAAAGCTACAGTCATCAAAACAATATGGTACTGGCACAAAAACAGAAATATAGACCAATGGAACAAGATAGAAAGTCCAGAAATAAACCCATGCACCTATGGGTAACTTATTTTTGACAAAGGAGGCAAGAATATACAGTGGGACAAAGACAGCCTCTTCAATAAATGGTGCTGGGGAAACTGGACAGCTACATGTAAAAGGATGAAATTAGAACACTTCCTAACACCATACATGAAGATAAACTCAAAATGGATTAAAGACCTAAATGTAAGACCAGAAACTATAAAACTCTTAGAGGAAAACATAGACAGAACACTTGATGACATAAATTAAAGCAAGATCCTCTATGACCTACCTCCTAGAGTAACAGAAATAAAAACAAAAACAAGTGGGACCTGATTAAACTTAAAAGCTTTTGCACAGCAAAGAATACTATAAGCAAGGTGAAAAGACAACCCTCACAATGGGAGAAAATAGTAGCAAATGAAACAACTGACAAAGGATTAATTTCCAAAATATACAAGCAGCTCATACAATTCAATCCCAGAAAAGCAAACAGCCCAATCAGAAAGTGGGAAAAAGACCTAAACAGACATTTCTCCAAAGCAGACATACATTTGGCTAACAAACACATGAAAAGATACTTAACATCATTTATTATTAGAGAAATGCGAATCACAACTGCAATGAGATATCACCTCATACCAGTCAGTATGGCCATCATTAAAAAATCTGCAGTAAATGTTCAGAGTGTGTGGAGAAAAGGGAATGCCCTTGCACTCTTGTTGGGAATGTAAATTGATATAATCACTATGGAAGACAGCATGTAGATTCCTTAAAAAACTAGGAATAAAACCACCACCTGACCCAGCAATCCCACTCCTAGGCATATACCCTAAGGAAACCAAAACTGAAAAAGACACATGTATCCCATTGTTCATTGAAGCACTATTTATAATAGCTAAAACATGGAAGCAACCTAGATGTCCATTGACAGATGAATGGATAAAGAGGTTGTGGTACATACACACAGTGGGATATTACTCAGCCATAAAAAAGAATACCTTTGAATCAATTCTGATAAGGTGGATGAACCTAGAACCTATTTTACAGAGTGAAGTGATTCAGAAAGAGAAGGATAAATATTGTATTCTAAGATGTATTTATGGAATCTATAAAAATGATGCTGAAGAATTTATTTACAGGGCAGCAATGGAGAAACAGACATAGAGAATAAACTTATGGACATGGGGAGAGGGGAGAAAAGGGTGAGATGTATGGAAAGAGTAACATGGAAACTTATATTACCGTGTGTAAAATAGATAGCCAATGGGAATTTGCTATATGGCTCAGGAAGCTCAAACAGTGGCTCTGTATTAACCTAGACGGGTGGGTTGGGAAGGGAGATGGGATTGAGGTTCAAAAGGGAGGGGACATATGTATACCTATGGCTGATTCATGTTGAGGTTTGACAGAAAACAACAAAATTCTGTAAAGCAATTATCCTTCAATAAAACAAACAAACAAACAAAATCTAAGATCATGGCATCTGGTCACATCACTTCATGACAAATAGATGGGTAAAAATGGAAACAGTGACAGACTTAATTTTCTTGGGCTCCAAAATCACTGCAGATGGTGATGGCAGCCATGAAATTAAAGACGCTTGCTCCTTGGAAGAAAAACTATGACAAACCTAGACAATATATTAAAAGGCAGAGCCATTACTTTGCTGACAAAGGTCTGTCTAGTCAAAGCTATGTTTTTTCCAGTAGTCATGTAGGAATGTGAGAGTTGGACCATAATGAAAGGTGAGCACCGAAGAACTGATGCTTTTGAACTGTGGTGTTGGAGAAGACTCCTGAGAGTTCTTTGGACTGCAAGGAGATCAAAGCAGTCAATCCTAAAGAAAATCAGTCCTGAATAGTCATTGGATGGACTGATGCTGAAGCTGAAACTCCAATACTTTGGCCAACTAATGCAAAGAACTGACTCATTGGAAAAGACCCTGTTGCTGGGAAATACTGAAGGCAGGAGGAGAAGGTGCCAACAGAGGATGAGATGGTTAGATAGAATCACCAACTCAATGGACATGAGTTTGAGCAAGCTCTGGAAAATAGTGAAGGACAGGGAAGCCTTACATGCTGCAGTTCATGGGGTCACAAAGAGTCAAATGCAACTGAGCAACTGAATGGAACTGAACTAAAGGCGATCGAATTGGTCTCTTAGTTATCCATATATTAATTCAACACATGTTGAGTCTCTATATTCCAGGCACTATTCCCAAGCTTGCGATTACAGAGATAAACAAAATTGGCCATATTTTCTGGCTACCTTAGGACTTAATTTGTAGGGGATGCCATGACTTAAGAATTCTACCTTCTCTGCTTTGTGTAAATACAATTGTGTTATTCAGATGTACAGCAAAGTGATTCAGTTTACATATATATATACTGCTGCTGCTGCTGCTAAGTCACTTCAGTTGTGTCTGACTCTGTGCAACCCCATAGACAGCAGCCCACCAGGCTCCCCAATCCCTGGGATTCTCCAGGCAAGAATACTGGAGTGGGGTGCCATTGCCTTCTCCACTATATATATAAACAAACAAACAAATATATATATATATATATATATATATATATATATATATATATGCTGCTAAGTCGTGTCAGTCGTGTCCAACTCTGTGCGACCCAATAGACGGCAGCCCACCAGGCTTCCCCGTCCCTGGGATTCTCCAAGCAAGAACACTGGAGTGGGTTGCCATTTCCTTCTCCAATGCATGAAAGTGAAAAGTCAAAGTGAAGTCGCTCAGTCGTGTCCGACTCTAGCGACCCCATGGACTGCAGCCTATCAGGCTCCTCCGTCCATGGGATTTTCCAGGCAAAAGTACTGGAGTGCGGTGCCATTGCCTTCTCTGATATATATATATATATATATATATATATATATATATATATATATATATATATATATATATACATATACACATACATACATACATATATATAACTTTTCAGATTATTTTCCTTTATACGTTATTGTAAGATATTGAATATAGTTCCCTGTGTTATATAGTAAATCCTTATTGCCTATCTATTTTATTTATAGTAGTTTGTTAATTCTATATTCCTAACTTATCCCTAACCCCTCCCTTTCCCCTTGGTAATCATAAGTTTGTTTTCTCTGTCTGTGAGCCTGTTTCTGTTTTGTATATCGATTCATTTTAATCTTATTTAGATTCCCTATATAGTGCTATCAGGCTTCCCTGGTGGCTCAGCTGTAAAGAACCTGTCTGACAATGCAGGAGCCGCAGGAGATGCAAGTTTGATCCCTGGGTGGAGAAGTTCAGCTGGAGGAGGAAATGGCAACCCACTCCAGTATTCCTGCCTGGGAAATCCCATGGCCAGGAGAGGGCTATAGTCCACAGGGCCACAAAGAGTCAGACAAGACTGAGCGTGAGAATGATGATGATATAGTGATATCATATTTTTGACTTTCTCTGCTTGATTAATTTCATTAGTGTGATATTCTCTAGGTCCTTCCATGTTGCAAATTGCAATGATTCATTCTTATATAATGGCTGAATAACGTTTCATTCTCTGTGTGTGGGTATGTGTGTGTATATATATCTATATCTATATCTATATATATATATAACATCTTCTTTATCCATTCATCTGTTGGTGGACATTTAAGTTGCTCTCATGTCTTGGCTATTGTAAATAGTGCTACCATGAACATTGGGATACATGTATCTTTTCAAGTTAAAGTTTTCATTTTTCCTATATATATGCCCGGGAAAGGGATTGTTAGATTAAAATGTAGCTCTTTTTGCAGTTTTTAAGGAAGTTCCATATTGTTTTTCATAATGGCTGCATCAATTTACATTCCAACAACAGTGTAGGAATGTAAATGCTGGTTCCCTCTAGCATTTATTATTTGCAGACTTTTTTAGGATAGCCATTCTGACTGATGTGAAGTGATACCTCACTGTGATTTTGATTTGTATTTCTCTAAAATTACTAATGTTTTGTGTGCCTGTTGGCCATCTGTATGTCTTCTTTGGAGAAATATCTATTTAAACCTTCTCCCCACTTTTTGATTGGGTTGTTTGGGGGTTTTCTTGTAATTTTTAAAAATTTTTTATACAATTTTAAAGGTTATACTTCACTTATAGTATAGAAGAACCAGCTCGTTTGAATTCCAGTAAGGTCTATATTTTTATTCCAAGCTGCATTCTAGACCCTTCAAATAGCTGAGAAAACTCCACAGGTGAGAGTTCATTCTATTATGAGCAGACCATCACCATTTGCCATAAACAGTATCAGAACCTGATGGGAAATCTAACACAAAAAATATTCCCGTGGACAGCAGTAAATGTGATTGTGAAGAATATTGGCTGAATTAGATTATTCACTAAAAATTGATCAAAATATTCCTCCCCTCTTCTATGATTGATTTTTTGCATCCATAGATGTATGGATTGACTCCAGAAATAAAAAGTGCCAAAGTAGCACTATCTTATACAATTTTGTTACCTAAAAGAAACTTAAATATAGCTCTTGTATCCAGATTTTTTTTTTTTAATGGTACATTAGGTGAAGTCCAGACATCAGCAAAAGTCATATGAATTAGGCACTTAGAAGCCTTACCAGGTCTCACTCAACACTACAAAGACTATGTGTCAAAGAGAATGGCTGCAAATTAAAGCTGACACACGGCAGCTGTGACTATAGCCAACCTCTAAGCCTAATCTGTTTCCCTGTCTTTCAGTTAAGCTCAGTGATGTGATCCATAAATCCAGATAGTTACAGCTACTAGACAGATTAGTGTTTCTTCTGGTCTGTGTCATTTCCTCCAGATATCATGGCTGTTAGTTCAATGTTACTACAGTCACATTTCCCCCAATCCAGTGATTGCCACCTTTGCTGGTGTGGTTCAACTCTGAACCCTCCCCTGAGCCCTTCTTCCTGCCTGCCAGGATGCCCCTGGGGTCACAGCTGCCTATGCCCATTGCAGAGTGTGGTCTCAGGCCTGGGGGGAGGCCATGGTCTGCTCTGTGGAGTATCATTTTATTCAGGACTTATAGCCCTTGAGGAAGCACTTTGCCATCTATGTTTGTTTTGTGTTGGATCAAATCAGTGAATAAGTGGAAGACGTCTTCAAATGTCTCTCTTTCCACCTGTCTTTTTCCCCCATTGAACACCTCCCCAAACTTTGGCCTCCTACCCACCCCCCACCCTCATTTACCTCTTCTACTATTTCTCCTTTATCCTTCTCTCTTGTCCCCTTTTCCTTCTTCCAAATATCTCTACAGAATCTTGCTATGCCTGGAACATACAGAGGTCTGAGGCATACAAAGATAAATAGGATGAACTTTGTTTCTCAAATGTGTACCTTTCTGGTCCTCTGGTGTTTATTTCTGCAGACTGTTGGGGGGTGGTCTCAAGTTACCACCCCTGCCAATATCCTCAGTGCTCTTCTTCTCCATCTGCATGCTTTAAACCTCCCTTTACAGCCTGCAGTCTCTAAGGTAACACACTGATGAGGAATAACTGTCAAACAGCATGAAGATATTTAATGATGGTTTAAAAAGAGCTGGGGAATAAAGTCGTATGAGAAATTTGTTACATATTTAATTTAGGAAAGATTGTTACAGTATCAGGGGAGGAAAGGAAGAAAATATATTGCTCCCCATAAAAACGCAGTAAAAGATAAAGCACAAACAGCCCCTCTGTTATGTTGAAATATTATCGTTCTGTGATTAAACAGAGGCAGCAAGGTGGTTTCTGTTCAGCACTTGTGCCAGGGAGGCATGGGGGAGGGAAAAAGGCATCAAGGTTGTAGGTTTGAATCTTTCCTAGAGCTCCAAGGAAACTAGGGAAAATAAAACGCAGACAAAGCACGGTGGCACAGGGATTCTGAAGGTCTTCAGAGGAGGAGCGTTAGTAGTTGGTGAGACAGATGGGCCATGAAATGGACTTATATTTCAGACCATTGTAACATGTATTTTTTTTCTTAAGTTTGACAGCAGTAACAAGAAGCAAGGTCACATTATTATTATTTTTTCAATGTACAAAGCCTAATATTATGTCTCTTCTATCCTGGGAATCTGAGAAAAGAACCAGCTTGTGAATAAGTCAGCCTGGAATGTCCAGATAGCTCTGTCAATTTTGGCTCCGTTTTTTAGCACGTTCCCTTATGAGGGTGGACGGCACTTGTGTGTGAGGCTTCAGAAAGTGGCAGGCATTTCCTCCTTCATCACTCATTTGGACTACTGAACCTGGGATCAATAAATATTCCATTACTGCATTATTTGTGGCCAACTATAAACAATTTCTATCATTAAATCTTTGCCTTTTAGTTGTCCCTCATTAGCAAGGGATCAAATTTCAGATCCCAGTCTGGGTCATGCCCAGAATTAAAGAAAAGCAATGTATGAGAATGTTTATCCACATGTGTATTTATATTTTATATCAAAATAGATACAAAATGAAAAGTATTCTTGTATCTAATAGTTTCAGAGTGTTGCAGTTTTAAAAGTCACCTTGAACTTCATTTTAGATGATATGGTGACATGGGAAAAGCACTGGATGGTGCTTAGGTGAGTTTGGGTTCTTACTGCATTTATTTCTATCTCTAATAACCAGTTGTGTGATCTGCAAAGTAGGTCATCTGCCCCAATTTATTTATTTGTAAAATGAATGGATTGGAGTGGGTGATGCTTACGTTTCTCTCTAGCTCCTACATTCAGTGAGTAGAAGAGGATTGTAGGAAGGGGTGGTAGATGACATGTGGAAACAGGAAGTTACCAGAAAAACATGGAAGAAACCACTTACTTTAGTTGCTTTTGGGGGTGGAAAGTACAAGTGTGAGGTGTGATGTATATGTTCTAACATGGCTTTAAGTTTTGGTTATACTTATATTATTTTTAAATTAAAAAAAATTAAAAATGCACATCTGTCACACTGTGTGATTACATTTAAATAGCATCCTTTGCTGATGTTCAGTATTCATATTAGAATAGGGTTAATGAAAGTTGTATTAAATCAGAGTGCTCCTTGGAAGTTCCACATTGGTTGTGAATGTTGTTTGATTGACTCTTGCCTAGTAAAGAGGCAATTCTACCTGAGAGAATACAAGTTGAATCAGACTTACAAGATTGCCTGTGAGCAGGAGACAATGGAAGATAAGTTTTATTTAGTACACATTGTTGTTTTTATTTTGTCTTGTTACTGTTTTGCTTTTGAGGGGGATTGAATGCTTTATGGGATTCTGCTGTAATTTACCAGAGTCCTCACCACCTGGCCTCCTCTGCTTGACCTCTGTCCCCTGGAGGTTTAAATGGGTAGCATCCAGCCTCAGGAAATGTTGAGCTAGGCGACAGTTACCAAGCAGCAGTCACATGCCAGGTGCGGTGAATGGCAGTGGGGATAACTCTTGAGCAGACATCTAGGATCAGCTGCTCCCCAGTGGAGCTCCTGTTCTAGTGAAGACACTGGCACCAACATCTTTTCACAAATACTTAAATAATGATAAGTGTGTGAAGGAGCCCTGCAGTGTGCTGTGCCTGAGTCTAACCGGAGAATCTGATTACATCTGAGAGCAAAGGATGGCTTTCCTCAAGGAAAAAATTTTTAAGCTGAGACCTGAAATACAAGTATAAATCATTTAGTGGAGAATGAATTTTGAATAAGAGATGAAGGCATGGAGGTGGTGAGTATGTAAGTTTGAAAATGAAGAGTTGATGTTTTGAGTGACACTGGTCAGTTCAGTTCAATCCAGTCGCTCAGTCGTGTCCAACTCTTTGTGACCCCATGAACTGCAGCATACACCAGACTTCCTTGTCCATCATCAACTCCCGGAGCTTGCTCAAACTTGTGTCCATCAAGTGGGTGATGCCATCCAACCATCTCATCCTCTGTCATCCCATTCTCCTCCTGCCTTCTATCTTTCCCAGCATCAGGATCTTTTCCAATGAGTCAGTTCTTCGCATCAGGTGGCCAAAGTATTGGAGTTTCAGCTTCAGTATCAGTCCTTCCAATGAATATTCAGGACTGATTTCCTTTAGGATGGACTGGTTAGATCTCCTTGCAGTCCAAGGGACTCTCAAGAGTCTTCTCCAACACCACAGTTCAAAAGCATCAATTCTTTGGCGCTCAGTTTTCTTTCAGAGAAGGCAATGGCAACCGACTCCAGTACTCTTGCCTGGAAAATCCCATGGATGGAGGAGCCTGGTAGGCTGCAGTCCATGGGGTTGCTAAGAGTCGGGCACGACTGAGCGACTTCACTTTCACTTTCACTTTCTTTATAGTCCAACTCTCACATCCATACATGACTACTAGAAAAAAACATAACTTTGACTAGATGGACCTTTGTAGGCAAAGTAATGTCTCTGCCTTTTAATATGCTGTCTAGGTTGGTCAAAGCTTTTCATCCAAGGAGCAAGCGTCTTTTAATTTCATGGCTTCAGTCACCATCTGCAGTGGTTTTTGGAGCCCCCAAAATAGTCTGTTTCTGTTTCCATTGTTTCCCCATCTATTTGCCATGAAGTGATGGGACTGTTGCCATTATCTTTGCTTTCTGAATGTTGAGTTTTAAACCAAATTTTCACTCTCCTCTTTCACTTTCATCAATTCCTTCAATTCCTCTTTGCTTTCTGCCATAAGCAGGTTGACAATATACAGCCTTGACGTATTCCTTTCCCAATTTGGAACCAGTCCGTTGTTCTACGTCTGGTTTTAACTGTTGTTTCTTGACCTGCATACAGATTTCTCAGGAGGGAGGTAAGGTGGTCTGGTATTCCGATCTCTTGAAAAATTTTCCATAATTTTTTGTGATCCACACAGTCAAAGGCTTTGGCATAGTCAATAAAGCAGTTGTCTTTCTGGAAATCTCTTGCTTTTTCTATGATCCAACCAATGTTGGCGATTTAATCTCTGGTTCCTTTACCTTTTCTAAATCCAGTTTGAACATCTGAAAGTTCATGGTTCATGTACTGTTGAAGCCTGGCTTGGAGAATTTTGAGCATTACTTTGCTAGCATGTGCTGCTGCTGTGAAGTAGCATCAGTCATGTCTGACTCTGTGTGACCCCATAGACGGCAGCCCACCAGGCTCCCCGGTCCCTGGGACTCTCTAGGCAAGAACACTGGAGTGGGTTGCCATTTCTTTCTCCAATGCATAAAAAGTGAAAAGTGAAAGTGAAGTCACTCAGTCATGTCCAACTCTTAGTGACCCCATGGACTGCAGCCTACCAGGCTCCTCTGTCCATGGGATTTTCCAGGCAAGAGTACTGGAGTGAGTTGCCATTGCCTTCTCCATGTGAGATGAATGTAATTGTGTGGTAGTTTGAACATTCTTTGGCATTGTCTTTCTTTGGGAGTGGAATGAACACTGACCTTTTCCAGTCCTGTGGCCACTGCTGAGTTTCCAAATTTGCTGGCATATTGAGTGCAGCACATTAACAACATCATCTTTTAGGATTTGAAATAGCTCAGTTGGAATTACATCACCTCAACTATCTTTATTATTCGTAGTGATGCTTCCTAAGGCCCACTTGACTTTGCATTCCAGGATGTCTGGCTCTAGGTGGTTGATCACACCAACATGGTTTTCTGGGTCATGAAAATCTCTTTTGTATAGTTCTTCTGTGTATTGTTGCCACCTCTTCTTAATATCTTCTGCTTCTATTAGGTCCATACCATTTCTGTCCTTTATTGTGCTCATCTTTGCATGAAATGTTCCCTTGATATCTCTAATTTTCTTAAAGAGATCTCTGGTCTTTCCCATTTTATTGTTTTCCTCTGTTTCTTTGCATTGATCACTGAGGAAGGCTTTCTTATCTCTTCTTGCTATTCTTTGGAACTCTGCATTCAGATGGGTATATCTTTCCTTTTGTCCTTTGCCGTTCATTTCTCTTCTTTTCTCAGCTATTTGTAAGGCTTCCTCAGACAATCATTTTGCATTTTTGCATTTCTTTTTCTTGGGGATGGTGTTGATCACTGCCTTCTGTACAATGTCATGAACCTCTGCCCATAGTTCTTCAGGCACTCTGTCTATCAGATCTAATCCCTTGAATCTATTTGTCACTTCCACTGTATAATTGTAAGGGATTTGATTTAGGTCATACATAAATGGTCTAGTGGTTTTCCCTACTTTCTTCAATTTAAGTCTGAATTTGGCAATAAGGAGTTCAGGATCTGAGCCACAGTCAGCTCCCAATCTTGTTTTGCTAACTGTATAGAGCTTTTCCACCTTCGGTGCAAATAATATAATCAATCCGATTTTGGTATTGACCATCTGGTGATGTCCATGTGTAGAGTCTTCTCTTGTGTTGTTAGAAGAGGGTTTTTGCTATAACCAGTGCGTTCTCTTGGCAAAACTCTGTTAGCCTTTGCCCTGCTTCGTTTTGTACTTCAGAGCCAAATTTGCTTGTTATTCCAGGTACCTCTTGACTTCCTGCTTTTGCATTCCTGTCCCCTATAATGAAAATGACATATTTTTTGGGTGTTAGTTCTAGAAGTTCTTGTATATCTTCATAAAACTGTTCAATTTCAGCTTCTTTGGCTTTAGTGGTTGGGGCATAGACTTGGATTACTGTGATATTGAATGCTTTGCCTTGGAAATGAACAGAGATCATTCTGTCATTTTTGAGATTGCACCCAAGAATTGTATTTTGGACTATTTGTTAACTATGAGGACTACTCCATTTCTTCTAAGGGATTCTTGCCCACAGTAGTAGATATAACGGTCATCTCAGTTAAATTCACCCATTCCTGTTCATTTTAGTTCACTGATTCCTAAAATGTTGATGTTCACTCTTGCCATCTCCTGTTTGACCTCCAATTTACCTTGATTGGTGCACCTAACATTTCAGGTTCATATGCAATATTGTTCTTTACAGCATTGGACTTTACTTCCATCACCAGTCACATCCACAATGGGGTGTTGTTTTTGCTTTGGTTCCTTCTCTGCATTCTTTCTGGAGTTATTTCTCCACTCTTCTCCAGTAGCATATTGGGCATCTACTGACCTGGGGAGTTCATCTTTCAGTGTCCTATCTTTTTGCCTTTTCATACTGTTCATGGGTATCTCAAGGCAAGAATACTGAAGTGGTTTGCCATTCTCTTCTCCAGGGGACCATGTTTTGTTAGAACTCTCCACCATGACCCATCCATCTTGGGTGGCTGTACATGACATGACTCATAGTTTCTTTGAGTTAGACAAGCTGTGGTCCATGTGATCAGTTTGATTAGTTTTCTGTGATTTTGGTTCTCATTCTGTCTGCCCTCTGATGGATAAGGATAAGAGGCTTATGGAAGCTTTCTGATGGGGGAGACTAACTTGGGGGGAAACTGGGTCTTGCTTGATGGGCGGGGCCATGCTCAATAAATCTTTGATCCAATTTTCTGTTGATGAGAGGGGCTGTTTTCCCTCCCTGTTGTGTGACCTGAGACCAAACTATGGTGGAGGTAATTAAGATAATGGTCACCTCCTTCAAAAGGTCCCATGCATGTACTGCTGCACTCAGTGCCCCCAACCCTGCACCAGGCTACCGCCAACCCATGCCTCCACTGGAGACACCTGGATACTCACAGGCAAGTCTGGGTCAGTCTCTTGTGGGGTCACTGCTCCTTTCTCCTGGGTCCTAGTGCGCACAAGGTTTTGTTTGTGCCCTCCAAGAGTCTGTTTCCCCAGTCCTATGTAAGTTCTGGTGGCTCGATGGTGGGGTTAATGGTGACCTCCTCCAAGAGGGCTTATGCCACACCCAGGTCTGCCACACCTAGAGCCACTCCCCCTGCAGCAGGTCACTGCTGATCCATACCTCTGCAGGAGACACTCAAACACTCAAAGGCAAGTTTTGCTCAGTCTCTGTGGTGTCTACTGGTATGCACAAGGTTTTGTTTGAGTGCTCTGAGCGTCTCTGGTGGGTATGGGAGTTTACTCACACAAGATGGAGTAGAAGGATGTGTGCTCATCTTTTCCTGCAAGAACTCCAAAATTACAACTCGCTGCTGAACAACCACTGACAGGAGAATGTTGGATCCCACCAAAAAGAGCCCCACATCCTAGGGCAAAGGAGAAGCCCCAGCAATATGGTAAGAGGGTCAAAATTGCATTTAGAACCAAACCCCATACCCGCCAGAGATGCTCAGAGGGTTCAAACAAAACCTTGTGCACACCAGGACTAAGAGTAGCATAGATCAAAAACCCATCTTTGTGCCTGTATCTTCAAAACACGTTAGTAAAGAGCTGAGTTTGAAAGAAAAGAAAAAAAAGAGGAACAAGTTTTTCCCATTGTTTCCCCTGAAACTTGTGTCTTGCCCCTTACTCAACTTTCCCATTTAGGTCCATGAATGATTCACAGATTCTCTGAGGTATGTGGGCCAGCAAACCCACCCTGCACAGCTCTCCAGTCTCCAGACCCCAGTCCCTCCTCCTGTGGAATGTGTTTGCCTTCTTCCACTTCCTTTCCTTTCTTCTTGCTCCCTCTTCTGAGGCCTTTGTGCCTCTCCAGTGGTCTTTCACAGTGGAGTCTGAACTACTTTTTGCCTGGAGAGGCCTCCATTCCCCTTTCTCCATGCCAAGTTTAAGGTGCATCTTCCTGAAGCACTTCTTCATGTAGGCTGACCCTTTCAATGGATGTCTTTGGCCTCTTGTCACCTAAAGAGTAAAGGCTCAACCTCTTAATCTTCCACTAAGGTCCTATACAACCATGGGAGCTTAAGTCCTTATTTCCCACCTGAGTTTTTCAACATGGACACACTGGAGAAAACAAATAATCTGGTGTCATGGTGAGCATTTTGAAAGAAAACCCAGGGTAACAAAAACATACATTTGGGAGAAGGACATAATTCTTTTACTCTAATATCCTAGTCTGACAGAACTTTCTTTTTGTATATTCTTTTTGCTTATATGCACACACACCTAACACATATTCATTAGGTGTAATAGACCTTTGGATTCTGCTTATTATACCTTGTAGTGTATTGTATTTTCCAAGATGACTGCAGCATGATCTTCCATTCATCATGCTCTTCTTCTAATATGACATTTACACTCCTGTTGAGGAGAAATGATTACATTCACTCCCTTTGTGTTTTTGAATCTGGATTGGTCTGTGACTATAGCCAAAGTTATCCTATGCAGTTTCTGATATTAGGTCATGAAAAGTAATGTGGCTTCTGCATATATTTCTTGGGGTGCTTCCCAGGTGGTGCTAGTGGCAAAAGAATCTGCCTGCCAGTGCAGGAAATGCAAGAAACCTGAGTTTCATCCCTGGGTTGGGAAGATCCCCTGGAGTAGGAAATGGCAACCGACTCCAGTATTCTTGTCTGGGAAATCCCATGGACAGAGGAACATGGTGGGTTACAGTCTACAGGGTCAAAAAGAGTCAGACACGACTGAGCAACCAAGCACTTGCTTTTGAAATATAGGTGCCATGTCATGAGGATGCACAGCATACATGGAGAAGCCATGCAGAGAGGCCATGTGTACATGTTATGGGCAAGAGCCTTATATGAGGTCTCAGTCCAAAGCCAGCATTAACTGTGGCCTCACTAAACTTGTCAGTGAGGAAGCCTTGTATATATTCCAACACCAGCTACTGGCTGCCTGCAGCCACCTAAGAGACCCACAGAAAGAACTGTCTGGCTGAGCCCAGTCAACTTAAAGAATAATGAAAAAGTGATTGTGGTTGTAAGCCACTTAATTTTGGGATGCTTAATTATTACAGCAGTGGATACTGTAAACCAGTAAAATGTAGGCATAATTTTAAATTAGAGCTTATCCTAAGAAAAAATTTCAAGGACTTCCCTGGTGGTCCGGTGGTTGAGAGTCTGCTTACCAGTGCAAGGGACACAGGTTTGATCTCTGGTCTGGGAAGATTCCACATGCAGTAGGGGTGGCTGAGTCCACAAGCTATGACTATGCAGCGCATTCTCCCTTGAGCCTATGTTCTGCAGCAAGAGAAGCCACCATGATAAGCTGTGCACCCACAACTAGAGAGTAGCCCCAGCTCACCAACATCTAGAGCAAGCCTGCTTGCACAGCAATGGAGACCCAGCTCAGCCAAAAAGAATTTCGTAAAAAAAGAAAAAGTTTCAAAAGGCACAAGAAATGCTTTAGTTCAAATATGCCAGCATTATATATAACCTGAAAATTATGGGGAAAGAAAACCAGATGTCTAATTTTTGTTTTTGCATATCTTGCTTTTTACTGCTTAGCTTATCAACTCCTTGAAGGCAGGGATGATTTTTTAAACTTGACACAAAGTACATTCCTCTACATTATATTATTTTTTGATAGAGTGATATAGTCTATAAAAATTTATTTATGATTTATTTTCATAACTTTTCAAGGGACCTTAAAATTATTTCATTTTACTCTTTCAAAACCTTGTCTCAATTTATGGGTGAGGTTAAGTCTTGCTTTAAGGTCACAGAGGTATGAAGTGGTAGTGCTGGGTCAGACTTCCTAACTTGAATCCTCGGATGTCTTTTACTCCACCAGAGGGGCTCTTTGTTCTCAGTTTTTTTTCCTCACAATACTTGTAGGAACATATTGGATATTCTTGTAGTCCAGGGAGGGCTTTGTCTTACTCTGTAGTCTTGATGTGTTTTTGAATAGCCTTGCTGAAGCTCTATAGAATTCAACAGCTCAAAACAGGAGTAAAAATGGGAAAAGTGGCCATTGACCTTGCTGGGGGTTATATTTTAGGCTTAGCGATAATGTATCAGAAAGGTTCCACCCTGGACTGCCTTAAGTTTTCTTGTGAAATACAAAGATGGCTAGTTGCTCTGGTTTTGTAATAACTGATAGTTGCAAAGACTGAGAATAAAAAGAAAGATAATACAAAAGCACCCCTTGTAGAGTCAGGCAAACCTGGATTAGAAGCCTGACTCTTGTTACAGGTTCTGTGACTTTGAACCAGAGGATGAGATGTTTAGACAGCATCACCAACTCAATGGACATGAATTTGAACAAACTCCAGGAGATAGTGGAAGATAGAGGAGCCTGTGTGCTGCAGTTCATGGAGTTGCAAAGTGTCAGACACGACTTAGTGACTGAGCAACAACAGCAGCAACTGACCTCTCAGGGCTTCAGTTTCCTCACCTCTTAAGTGGAAAACATACTTGTTCACCCCTCACTGGGTGCTGAGAGGAAAAACATGAGATGACGTATATAAAATCCTATCCATAATGCATGGCTCATAATAAACAGTGAATATTTAGGAATTTTTCATATACAAGTGGTGGCTCAGATGGTAAAGAATCTGCCTGCAATGAGGGGGACCCAGGTTCTATCCCTGGGTGGGAACATTCTCTGGAGAAGGGAATGGCAACCCACTCCAGTATTCTTGCCTGGAGAATCCCATGGACAGAAGAGCCTGGTGGACTATACAGTCCATGGGGTTGCAAAGAGTCACACATGACTGAGCGATGAACACAACATTTTCATATACAACAGAAAAAAGACTTTAGTAGTTTATCATATATATAATAGCCATTTTAGTTAAACACTTTTGTTTTACATATGAGCTTAAATATCACATGCAGCTATCTAGATTCTCATTCAAGGTTTTTGTGTGACCTTGGGCAACAAATCACTTTGTAACTCTGGGCCACGAGGAAGATTTGGCTAGAGAATTTCTAAGATCCCTATTTTTTGAATTTAAAGCTGTGAGTTTTAAATAGTAACTTTTATATAACATTAAACTATTTTGGGTTTGTCAATCTTCTAATTGGTTTCCTTATAATTACCACATAGTTTGTCTTTGAAATAGTGGGTGACCTTCTGCCATTCTCATATTTGATTTGATTTGCTAACAGTTGGAAGATGTTTACCCTCTGCAAACATTTCATTAGTAATGGCCACAATCTTTACAGTATCATTGCATATTTGCTAAGAATTCAATCGTTTCTCCATCCTCATGGTGTGACTTTCAGTTGGGCAGTGCATTTTAGAAGATTTAAGAAGCTATTTTTAAGTTCATGCTGGCTTTCTGCTGGTGGTGTCCGGCCTTGTCTACCAAATAGTGTGCCTGTCACCTTCATTTATTTAGTTGCAATTAAATAAACTAAAATCACAGATGACATGTGTGATTTATGGGGGTTACCATTTGCAAAGTTATAATATCAATAATCCTATAAGTTTGTTATGTTATAGTATCAGTAATCCTATAAATTTGATATTATTTTCCCCATTATAGATGAAAAACTAAGCCTCAGTTTATAATTTACAAATACAGATAAACAGGAATGAGTAATTTCAGAGCTGAGTCTCTAAACCTTGTCTTGGTTCTGGAGATGGCCCATTCTACTATATTATATGGTTCCTTGTTGGAGAAATTCAGGGACAATCATGATATATAGGTTGAGGAGAAAATTGCTAGTATCTTTAAATATGTTCCTTGATTATAAATGAACATATCAGAAAAGTAGAAGTGGGCATATGTCAGAAACATAACTAGAACGTGATCAGGAAAAGAACAATCTCTAAAAATGATAACTTTCAACAATTAAAAAAAGTTAATATTACAGTTGTCAAAATTATGATGAAGATATTTCAGAGGCTGAACTGGCAGTAACACCAGAGACACTAAGAGAAGGTGTAAAAGTGTACTTCTGCCTTTTTTCCGTCTTCAGACCCTGCAGACCCCACCTTCTGGCTTGTGCCTGCCCTGTTACTCCAAGGCTAGATCTGTACAACCGAACTACACCTCTGGGTTGAGTGACTGGCAGAGTAGAGGTGTAATTATTCTAGTATGATAAATCAGAGCAATGTGATAAGTGCAGGGTAAGGGTAATTAAGCAACACAGGGAAAATTGCTATGGCCAAGGGGTAGGAGACTTCTCTGAGTTTCAGTTCCCTTTCATCTTGCTGTCTATGATATAACAGTAAAATGTGTCCTACTGATTATAAAGTGAGACTAGACATCAGTCCTGAGATTGATGCTGCTGAATATACTCATATGTAACATCAGATCTAAGCCTTAATTTCTTTATTTACTTAGCCAGGAATTAGAAATTGGAAAAAGTCATCTCATAAGTGATATTGTGTTGGTTGCTCAGTCATTTATGACTCTTTGCAACCCCATGGACTATAGTCCACCAGACTCCTCTGTCCAAGGAATTTCCCAGGCAAGGATACTGAAGTGGGTTGCCATTACCTTCTCCAATAAAAGATAGTACTTACCATAAAAACCAGAAATGAACTTCCTGTCTTCTCACATGTACCTTCATAAGGAAGAGCTGTGGGATGCAATATGGATTTGAGAGTTCAGAGAGACATGGAAAGGCAGATAGGGAATTAACTGAGAGATGTACATAAAACAAGCAGGGGGAACCAGAGCGGCTTTGTTGAGCAGTTAGGATGCTAATGCATTTTTTACACCATTTCTAGTCTTTGTAATAGCCCTGAAATTCCCTGAAATTGACAGACATGGAATTTGGGGTTCAAGCAGATTAAGAAATGTGCTTAAGGACCCTTAGTAATAATCAAGAGAACGCTTTTTTTTTTTTGCCATTAGAAGCAGGCATGGATTGGTAGGGGGAGTCTCTTGACTAAAGAGTGGGGTAGACGCCATCTACCTCCCTCTCACCCTATGGCAGGCCTTAGTAAAGATAAAGAAAAGGTAACAAAAGTGAAAATTTTGAAAGGGTTGGAAAATTTGAGAAGGAGCATAGAATATTGGCTGTTGGGGATCTCTGACTTCTTAGTGTTTTGATTGCAGATTGTTAGGTTGGAAGCTTTGTGGCTCCTGCAAGAGTGAACTCCTTAAACACTTTTCAAGTGAGGTGGGTCCTGGGTGACTGATTTCTTTGGGGCTAGGAAACTTCTGGCAAGGCAGTCTTGCTTGGTTCTGTAGAGCAGAATATGTCCAAAGACAAAGGAGGCTGGAGCATCTGCCTGGGGCAATTACAGTGCAAGGTCTAAAGAGAGAGAGAATGCTACTTAATTCACCAGGTGGAAACCTGGGACTCAAGACAGATGCTTTGTCTAGGAATAAAGCATTGGTGTTTGCTCTGCTGTAAAAACCGAGATGTGGTGTGGACTAGGTGGAATGAGGCATCCTAGCTCTGGCTACATTTATTTTAAAGTGTATATTTTAAAAAGCGATATTTTTCAGAGAACTAGAACAAATAATTTCACAATTTGTATGGAAATACAAAAAACCTCGAATAGCCAAAGCAATCTTGAGAAAGAAGAATGGAACTGAAGGAATCAACCTGCCTGACTTCAGTCTCTACTACAAAGCCACAGTCATCAAGACAGTATGGTACTGGCACAAAGACAGAAATATAGATCAATGGAACAAAATAGAAAGCCCAGAGATAAATCCACACACCTATGGACACCTTATCTTTGACAAAAGAGGCAAGAATATACAATGGAGAAAGGACAATCTCTTTAACAAATGGTTCTGGGAAAACTGGTCAACCACTTGGAAAAGAATGAAACTAGAACACTTTCTCGGAGAAGGCAATGGCACCCCACTCCAGTACTCTTGCCTGGAAAATCCCATAGACGGAGGAGCCTGGTAGGCTGCAGTCCATGGGGTCGCTAGGAGTCACTTTTCACTTTCATGCATTGGAGAAGGAAATGGCAACCCACTCCAGTTCTTGCCTGGAGAATCCCAGGGATGGGGGAGCCTGCTGTGCTGCCGTCTCTGGGGTTGCACAGAGTCGGACAAGACTGAAGCGACTTAGCAGCAGCAGCAGCAGAACATTTTCTAACACCATACACAAAAATAAACTCAAAGTGGATTAAAGATCTAAACATAAGACCAGAAACTATAAAATAGAGGAAAACATAGGCAAAACATTCTCCAACATAAACCACAGCAGGAGCTCTATGACCCATCTCCAAGAATATTGGAAATAAAAGCAAAAATAAACAAATGGGACCTAATTAAAATTAAAAGCTTCTGCACAAGAAAGGAAACTATAAGCAAGGTGAAAAGACAGATTTCAGGATGGGAGAAAATAATAGCAAACAAAGCAACAGACAAAGAATTAATCTCAAAAATATACAAGCAACTCCTGCAGCTCAATTCCAGAAAAATAAACGACCCAATCAAAAAGTGGGCCAAAGAACTAAACAGACATTTCTCCAAAGAAGACATACAGATGGCTAACAAACACATGAAAAGATGCTCAACATCACTTATTATCAGAGAAATGCAAATCAAAACCACAATGAGGTACCATCTCACGCTGGTCAGAATGGCTGCTATCCAAAAGTCTTCAAGCAATAAATGCTGGAGAGGGTGTGGAGAAAAGGGAACCCTCTTACACTGTTGGTGGGAATGCAAACTAGTACAACCACTATGGAAAACAGTGTGGAGATTTCTTAAAAAACTGGAAATAGAACTGCCATATGACCCAGCAATCCCACTGCTGACCATACACGCCAAGGAAACCAGAATTGAAAGAAACACGTGTACCCCAGTGTTCATCGCAGCACTGTTTATAATAGCCAGGACATGGAAGCAACCTAGATGTCCATTAGTGGACAAATGGAGAAGCAAACAGTGGTACATATACACAATGGAGTATTACTCAGCCATTAATAAGAATACATTTGAATCCGTTCTAATGAGGTGGATGAAACTGGAGCATATTATACGGAGTGAAGTAAGCCAGAAAGAAAAACACCAATACAGTATACTAACACATATATATGGAATTTAGAAAGATGGTGATGATAACCCTGTATGCGAGACAGCGAAAGAGTCACAGATGTGTAGAACAGTCTTTTGGACTCTGTGGAACAGGGCGAGGGCGGGATGATATGGGAGAATGGCATTGAAATCTGTAAATTATCACATGTGAAACGAGTTGCCAGTCCAGGTTCAATGCATGATACAGGGTGCTCGGGGCTGGTGCACTGGGATGACCCAGAGGGATGGGATGGGGAGGGAGGTGGGAGGAGGGTTCAGGATGGGGAACACATATACACCCATGGAAGATTCATGATGATGTATGGCAAAACCAATACAATGTTGTAAAGTAAAAAAAAAAAAATTAATTAAAAATAAATAAATAAAAAGGGAAGATACAGAAAAGGATATTCAGTTGTATAGATTCAGTTATATTGATTCATGTGCATTCTCTATGGTATAATCAACATAAAATAGTTGTTATATACACAGACATAAGCTATAATAATTTAACACTCATTTGGCATGTGACCTATAATGTATGTATTTTCAATGTGGAGTGTTTATTCAGCTGGAACTTCCCAGGTGCACTAAAGAACCCACCTGCCAGTGCAGGAGATGTTCAATCCGTGGGTTGGGAAGATCCCCTGGAGGAAGGCATGGCAACTCACTCCAACATTCTTGCCTGGAGAATCCCATGGACAGAGGATCCTCGTGGGCTACCATCCATGGGGCTGAAAGAGTTGGACACGACTGAAGTGACTTAGCATGCACACATGTTTATTCAGTTATAGAAATAATCTCAAGGTAATGAGAAAACAAGCCACAGACAAGGAGAAAATATTTGCAAAAGACATATCTGATTAAGTACTATTACCCAAAATATACAAAATATTTTTAAAACTCAATAATTAGAAAATAATCTGATTAAAAATTTGGGAAAGATGTAAACAGACATCTCACCAAACTACAAAGATGGCCAATAATCATTTGAAAAGATGCTCTGCATCAGAAGTCATCAGAGAAATGCAAGTCCAGACAACACTGAGATAGCACTACCTACCTATTAGAATTGCTGAAATGGAGAACTTAGACACCAAATGCTGGTGACAATGTGGGGTGACAGGAACTTTGATTTTATTGCTGGCATGAAAGCAAAATGGTACAGCCACTTCAAAAGAGAGTTTGGCAGTTTCTTACAAAAAGAAACATACTCTTACTGCAAGATTCAGCAATTGTATTCCTTGATATTTACCCAAGTGAGTTAAAAACTGATGTCCACATAAAAACCCTGGTGGTCCAGTGGTTAGGACTCAGCACGTTCACTGCCCGGGCCCGGGTTTGATCCCCGGTCAGAAAGGTAAGATTCCGCAAGCTTTGCTGTGTGGTCAAAAAATGACAAACCTGTATGTGAGTGTTTATAGTGACTGTATTAATAACTGCCAAAACTTTGAAATTGTCCTTTAATAGGTGAATGGATAAACGGTGGTACACCTAGACAATGGAATATTATTTAGCACTAAAAAGATATGAGCTATCAAACCATGAAAAGACATGGAAACTTAAATATGTATTGCTAAGTGAAAGAAGCCAATCTGAAAAGGGTACTTACCATATGATTTCAACTATCATACATATGATTTC
This sequence comes from Bos indicus, assembly GCF_029378745.1. NCBI lineage: Eukaryota > Metazoa > Chordata > Mammalia > Artiodactyla > Bovidae > Bos > Bos indicus. The sequence continues at coordinate 89,764,734 of NC_091760.1, read as the reverse complement.
AACTATCATTTCAACTAATCATACTTACCGTATGATTTTAACGGTCTGGAGAAGGTGAAACCATGGAAAGAGTAAAAAGATCAGTAGCTACTAGCAGTTGGTGAGGAAGAAGATATAAACTGGTATAGCACAGAAGACTTTTAGGGCAGTGAAACTATTCTGTATGATGGCATAATGGTGGATACATGTCTTTATACATTAGTCTAATGTTGAGATTCTACTGCTTACTTTAGAATATGTCTTTATTATTCATTCAACAATTATTCATGGAGCGCCTACTACTTATCAGGCATTGTTCTTGGCACTGAAGATACAGTAGTGACTCAGACAAAAATTCTTACCCTAATGGAGCTTATGTTCCACTTAGAGTAGGAAAAGATTCAGAAAATAAGTAAAGTAAATAAGTATATTATATAGTATCTTGGGTGCATGCATGCTAAGTCACTTCAGTTGTGTCCGACTCTTTGTGACCCAATGAAATGTAGCCTGCCAGGCTCCTCTGTCCATGGGATTCTCCAGGCAAGAATATTGGAGTGGATTGCCATGCCCTCCTTCAGGGGATTTCCCTAACCCAGGAATGGAACCTGCATCTCTTACGTCTCTCCTGCATTGGCAGACAGGTTCTTTATCACTGATGCCACCTGGAAGCCCATATAGTATCTTAGGCATTAATAAATGCTGTGGAAGAATACAAGCAAGGAGAGACGAAGAGAGAGGACATGGATGAGGAGAAAGAAATAGGAGAGGGGGTTAGGATGTATTCCTCTTTTAAAGACAGCATTGAGGGAAGCCCTGTTTTTGACACTTAGGGAAGACCTGAAGGAGGTAAGAAAATTAGCCATGTAGATATTTTGCAGCAAGGTATTTGGGGCAGATGGAACAGCAAATAATTGTTATGAGGTTTAAGACCTGCCTCCTGAAAAATCTGTATGCAGGTCAGGAAGCAACAGTTAGAACTGGACATGGAAAAACAGACTGGTTCCAAATCAGGAAAGGAGTACATCAAGGCTATATATTGTCAACCTGCTTATTTAACTTACATGCACAGTACATCATAAGAAACGCTGGGCTAGATGAAGCACAAACTAAAATCAAGATTGCCGGGAGAAATATCAATAACGTCAGATATGCAGATGACACCACCCTTATGGCAGAAAGTGAAGAAGAACTAAAGAGGCTCTTGATGAAAGTGGAAGGAGAGTGAAAAAGTTGGCTTAAAACTCAACATTCAGAAAACAAAGATCATGGCATCCAGTCCCATCACTTCATGGCAAACAGATGGGGAAACAATGGAAACAGTGTCAGACTTTATTTTTCTGGGCTCCAAAATCACTGCAGATGGTGACTGCAGCTATGAATTTAAAAGACACTTACTCCTTGGAAGAAAAGCTATGACCAACCTAGACAGCATATTAAAAAGCAGAGACATTACTTTGCCAACAAAGGTCCATCTAGTCAAAGCTACACTTTTACCAGTAGTCTTGAATGGATGTGAGAATTGGACTATAAAGAAAGCTGAGCACCTAAGAATTGATGCTTTTGAACTGTGGTGTTGGAGAAGACTCTTGAGAGTCCCTTGGACTGCAAGGAGATCCAACCAGTCCATCCTAAAGGAAATTAGTCCTGAATATTCATTCCAAGGAATGATGCTGAAGCTGAAACTCCAATACTTTGGCCGACTAATGGAAGAGCTGACTCATTGGAAAAGATCCTGATGCTGGGAAAGATTGAGGGCAGGAGGAGAAGGGGATGACAGAAGATGAGATGGTTGAATGTCATCACCGACTCAATGGATGTGAGTTTGAGTCAACTCTGGGAGTTGGTGATAGACAGGGAGGCCTGGCGTACTGAAGTCCATGGGGTCGCAAAGGGTCAGACGTGACTGAGTGACTGAACTGAACACTTCATGACTGAACTGAACTGAACTGAGGAGGAAATTGTAGTTGGAGTAGAGTTAGTGTGGGAGAGCTGATCATAATGGAAGGTCAAGTAAGGTCAGGTCAGGTAATAAGGAGTTGGCTAGGTCAGGTAGGGCCTTGTTGGCTGATAGGATGAACTGGCCTTTAGATGGGGAAACAGTGGAAACAGTGCCAGACTTTATTTTTTGGGGCTCCAAAATCACTCCAGATGGTGACTGCAGCCATGAAATTAAAAGATGCTTACTCCTTGGAAGGAAAGTTATGACCAACCTAGATAGTATATTCAAAAGCAGAGACATTACTTTGCCAACAAATGTTCATCTAGTCAAGACTACGGTTTTTCCTGTGGTCATGTATGGATGTGAGAGTTGGACTGTGAAGAAGGCTGAGCACCGAAGAACTGATGCTTTTGAACTGTGGTGTTGGAGAAGACTCTTGAGAGTCTCTTGGACTGCAAGGAGATCCAACCAGTCCATTCTGAAGGAGATCAGCCCTGGGATTTCTTTGGAAGGAATGATGCTAAAGCTGAAACTCCAGTACTTTGGCCACCTCATGCGAAGAGTTGACTCATTGGAAAAGACTCTGATGCTGGGAGGGATTGGGGTCAGGAAGAGAAGGGGACGACAGAGGATGAGATGGCTGGATGGCATCACTGACTCGATGGACATGAGTCTAAGTGAACTCTGGGAGTTGGTGATGGACAGGGAGGCCTGGCATGCTGCGATTCATGGGGTCGCAAAGAGTCGGACACGACTGAGCGACTGACCTGATCTGAGGAAGTTATTTGAGAGTTTTGAGCAAGAGTCACATGTTTTGACTTATGTTTTAACATAACCACTGTTGCTGTTTGGAGAATAGACAGTAAGTGGAGAGGGTTAAAATATGAAGGAGAGACAATAAGGGTAGAGTTTAAACAGGGAGATTTAGCCATTTTAATAACCTGGATGAGTCGTAAGGTTTGCTCACACCTGAGAGACAGTGGTGGAGGTAGACAGCAGTGACCAGATGCTGATTATATTGTAAAAAGGAGGCTGATGAGATTTGCTATTTGCTAGTGGATTGAGTGTGGAATATAAAAGTCAGTGTGGAGTCAGGATGATTCCAAGTTTTGGGGTGAGTAACTTAAAGTATGGTGTTGGCATTAATTGCAATCAGGTAGACTTGGGAAGAAGCAGGTTTTATGGGGATCAAGAGGTCAGGAGTTTGGTTTTTAGACATGTTAAGTTTGATACATTTTCTATCCAGATGGAGATTTGGATACAGGTTTGGAGTACAGGAACAGGTCTAGACTAGAGATATTTATTTGGCAGTTGTTAGCTTAAATATACTATCTAAGGCTGTGAGTCTGATTGAGATCACAATGAGCTGGTACCGGGGTGTGCTGAAAGTACAGAGTCTTTGAACACTCTCCAAGAGAAAGAAAGCAAAGGGGTGACAGTGATTTCTTTGTACATATTTTAATGTAATCATCTTTAATGTGATATTTTAGTTTGCTCTGTTAAACTTAGCAATTATATCATGAACATTATCCCATTTTAGTATGTATTCTACAATATTACTTTTTGTAAAATACAAATTAGGGGTTTATTTTCTTAACATAGAGTTGATGCAATATCACTTCTAATAACTATCTTATGAATAAATCATAACACATACAACAATGTGTTGCATATACATCATAACACATGCAACCTTTTGTCACACTTTTGAGTTGTCTATAATTTCCCCAAATTACAATGTACTTATTGTATGCTGAATGACTATTCTTATATATACATATTAGAATATGTCTTCATTTCTTTAGGATACATTTCCAGAAGTGAAATTGTTGGATCTTTTGTTGAATTTTATCAGGTTTCTTTCCCCGGAAAAGTTATAATAAGAAATTATTACAAGAAAAAACTATTTCTCTACACCTTCCCCAAACTAGTTTCTATCCATCTTTCTTGTCTCTGCCAATCTGAGAGATGAAAATGATCAATATATAAATATACAATTTTATCATTTCACCTTAGTATATTTTTATGATTAGCAATGCAGTGGAGTAATATTTTCATGCTTACTGGTGATTTATAGAGATGATTTCTTCTGCTTCTCAGCTATGGCCCAGTAGTAGTGTGTGAAGATGACCACAGAGCACTTTCTGCCCCTCCTCTCCTCTATCAGTGCAGCCTAGCTTGACAGTGGCTCTCGTTGGTGTTAATAGCAGGATCAGCTGCACTTAGTATCTTCATCTTTGTATCTCCAGTGAATATGATTGCCCTTGGGGGGCCCATTCCTTGTAAGTTTGCTGTTTATCAACCCCACCACCTCAACAGTATATAGAAGAATGAAGTGAAGTCTCTGCTAATATTCTGCCCCAAATCTAAATTCAGGGGTCAAGAAGAAAGGATCTTTAAGTTAGACCCAGCCAAAAATTAGTCAGCAGTAATATACTGCAATTCATACACTTTTTTCCCCCCCATTTAAGAAATTCTCTGTTGCGATTGTCCTGTAGTTAACTTCTAGAGGTAATTTTAGGAAAAGTTAATACCATGATTTTTATATATTGGAGAAACAAACCACAGTTGGAGCTTGGCAAACAATTTCAACTATTTCTTTTTTTTCCCTGAGTGTTTCAGACAAAGCCAAAAGTATTCTGTGCCAAGCCTCTGCCCCTTCAAATTCTAACCCCTGTTTATTTACTAAGAAATCTAAGCTGCCTGATTCTGGTGCCTTTACCCTTAAATTGTCAAATGCAGTTTATTAAGACATGCTTGGTGTTGAAAAGAATTCAGGGCTTTCTCTTTTATACCAAACCAGGATATCTCATTGTTGGCTGTAAACAGAATTGAACCTCAAAAGGATGAAATTCAATCTGAAAATTTCAAACTCATGAGCTAAGAGAATAACTGTTTTGGCATTTCCTTTTCTTCTAGTTATTATTTTTATTTTATTCTCAGCTTTTATTAAAAAAGAAGAAAGTAAGGTTTTATAGGAAACATATTGACCAACTACATTTCAATTCGTCAGACTAAGTCAGACTAAGTCAGAATTAAAAGCCTGAACCTTCTGATTTTTCAAGAGGCTTCTGAGAGAACTGAAGTGAAATTATATCATTAATAGCATTTTCAAGGGGCCTGTTCCAAAACACTGGCTGACATTTTCCTTTATTACGTATTGATGATATTTGAATTATTTATCCTTTGTGAGGTGTCCCAAAATAGACCTGATAAATAAACAAAATTTCATAAGTTATATTACTTCAAGTCTCTAGCAACCCTGATATACCCTTAGAATTCTTAATAGTTTATTTTAAAAATTTAATTATTACTTGATTATTTGACTATGATATTGCTGTTTCTTAGTAAATTTGTGTTTAAAGAGTCAATCTTTAAGTGAGGAATTTAGGAATGTTTACTTATTTACCCAAAGGAATTAAAGGAAATTCTCAAAAAAAAAAAAAAAAAATCCTACCACTAGAACAATATTAAAAGGCAAAACTCAGGACCAGGTGGTGCGGGGACTTTTGTCGTATCTTTGGAACTGGATGCCTTAGGCATCAATTAACTTAGTTTTCCAACATCCCTCTATTTTTTACTTTTAAAAAATTTATTTTACTGTGGTAATAATACTTAATGTGAGATCTACTCTCTTCATTTGTAATGTGCATAGTCCAGTATTGTTAGCTATAGGCATAATGTTGTACAGCAGATCCCTAGAAGTTATTTATCTTGTTAGTTGAAACTTTATACCCATTGATTGGACTTCCCAGGTGGCTCAGCAGTAAAGAATCTGCCTTCCAATGCAGGAGACACAAGAAATGTGAGTTTGATCCCTGGGTTGGGAAGATCCCCTGGAATAGGAAATGACAATCCACTCAGTATTCTTGCCTGAAAAGTCCCATGGACAGAGGAGCCTTGCAGCTACAGTCAGGGGGTCACAAAGAGTTAGAAATGACTGAGCACGCACACACACACACCCACTGAGTAGCAATTTCCCCTCTTCTCTTCCCTTCAACCCCTGATAACCACCATTCTATATCATATATATATATATATTTACACACACATTGCTGCTGCTGCTGCTAAGTCGCCTCAGTCGTGTCCGACTCTGTGCGACCCAAGAGATGGCAGCCCACCAGGCTCCCCCGTCCCTGGGATTCTCCAGGCAAGAACACTAGAGTGGCTTGCCATTTCCTTCTCCAATGCAGGAAAGTGAAACGTGAAAGTGAAGCCGCTCAGGTTGTCTATTTGAAAGTTACACAGTTGTGTCCGACTCCTAGCGACCCCATTGTCTGAAGTCTACAGGCTCCTCCGTCCATGGGATTTTCCAGGCAAGAGTACTGGAGTGGGGTGCCATTGCCTTCTCTGTTACACACACACACTACATTGTAATATATATGCATACTACATTAGTGAAAGTGTTAGTCGTTCAGTCGTATTGGACTTTTTGTGACCCATGGACTGAAGCCTTATATATATATATATATATATATATATAAAATCACACTTTCTTTATTCATTCATCTATTCATCAATATTTACAACTAAAGATTTGTATAGTAATCTCTCCAAAGAATACATACAAATACCCAACAAGTATATGAACAGGTGAACAATAAATATATGATGTCTAGTATAACTAATTATTATGCAAATGCAAATCAGAACCATACTGAGCTACTGCTCACACCTGTTAGGATGGCTATTGTCAAAAGAACAAAAGACAAATGCTGGTCAGGATTGGAGAAATTGAAAGGCTTGTACATGGTTGGTAGGAAAGTAAAATGGTGCAGCTGCTGTGTAAAACAGTGTGGAGTGCCTCAAAAAATTAGAAATAGAACTACCATATGATCCAGCAACCCTATTCCTGGTTATTTATCCAAAAGAATCGAAATCAAGATCTTGAAGAGATATCAGCCCCCCATTGTTCATGGCTACTCTTTAAAATTTTCTTTAATTAGCAAAAATCTAACTTTACTAACAGAGAAGGCAATGGCACCCCACTCCAGTATTCTTGCCTGGAAAATCCCATGGACGGAGCAGCCTGGTGGGCTGCAGTCCATGAAGTCGCTAAGAGTCAGACATGACTGAGCGACTTCACTTTCACTTTTCACTTTCATGCATTGGAGAAGGAAATGGCAAGCCACTCCAGTGTTCTTGCCTGGAGAATCCCAGGGACAGGGGAGCCTTGTGGGCTGCCGTCTATGGGGTCGCACAGAGTCAGACACGACTGAAGCAACTTAGCAGCAGCAGCAACTTTACTAAAATAATAGTTTTGTGGTAACACTTAAAAATGGTTTTTGTTTACTTTTTCTGTTTCAAGATGGCAGAGTAAACACAATGTGTGGTCTGTCTCTTCAGTGCAAATATTAGGAAGAATAGGAAAGATTTTTGTTTGTTTGTGTTAGTGATTAAATATATAGCACACACTTGAGGTATTCCCAGGAGAAGGGAGATATCGTAGTCTATGAAAGGAAGTAATAAACCAAGAGGAAACAGAATAAGACACTTCATAGCAGAGTCCGTGGAAGCAATAGGCAGGAGGCAATCTAGGGACAGCAATGTCACTGTCTACCTCCAAGTAGGAGCAAAGAGCATGGGACTTTGGGTGTAGAGACAAGGCAGTGCTGTTGGAGACTGGTGTTGAACTAGAAGTGAAAGGAAACTTCCTTCCTGGAAGACCAACCCTGCAGGTACTCAGCCTAGTGGTACATCAACCTTTCCCTTGACCCCACTAATATATATGGGAAACACTGCTGTGCAAGCTTGCAGTAACTCCCAACCCCTCTCTGCAGATAAGCTGAGCAAATAGATTCAGAAATTACTTTAAAAGAGATAGGCAGCCAAAAAATACAATAAATTTAATTAATATCCAGAGATATGTAAAGGATACCATTTTAGATATAAAATAGGAATAAATCATTAGGAAAAAGAATTAGAAATCTTGGAAATAAAAACTGTAATCATTAAAAGTTGTTATAGGTGAGCTACAAGAAATATATGCTCATTCTAGAAAGCTGAGAAATTACTGAAAGTTATTAAAAAGTTGGAAAGATCACCCATAAATTTCTTGTTCAAAGATTAGTGCTGTTAATGTTTAAGCAAATTTCTTTCTAGTCATTTTCTCTTCACATTTTTACAAAATATCATACTGAATATATTATTTCTACCTGATATTTTTCCCAGAACAGTTTAGGAGAAAGACAATTTAAGATGCTACTAGATACCATTTTAACTAATTAATTAATTTCATATTATTCACTGATTTTTGTTCATACATAAAACCTTTTGGAACATGTTATTATAATGCTTTGGATTAACAAGAGGTCCAAAAATAGGGCCTGTGCTTGACCCTTTAACAATATGGTGGCTTCTTTGTTATCTTCTTTTTCACATTAAGTTTGGCAAAGATGTGAGCACATGCTTTCCCTTTAAATGTAGAGCCTTTTTTTCATGCTTAATATTTATGACTCTTATAATTACTCTTATAAAAGATCCACTATTACTAGAAACTTCAGCTCTTGGGTTAATAATCCTGCATTTTAATGAGCTCTAGGTAATTACACTTTGAAGTCCAAGGGTTCTTTTCAAAAATTGTAAATTGAGGTTCTTCTTTTCATAACTATGTAATTTTAATTTCATGTTGAAAAGCAGTGAAAATTTGCACATTATAGCACAACTGTAATTTTAGAGGGAAAAATCAGTAATAGACTATGTAATTTTAATTCAGGTCACTTCTACACAAGGGTAGTCAAAATAAACTGAGAACATTTTTCTTCAGAAGCTACAGAATTAATCTATTCCTCACCTTGAAAAAATAGCGTGTGGATAGGGAGACCTGTAAAACAGGTTGGTTCTCTACTTTATAAAAATGGTTTTGTCTATGCCAAGTCTCACTAATGTTAAACGGAAAATAGATATTTTAGTTGCTAGCTTTTCTCTGAGCAGGTACTGGCAGCCACCCACACACTACCAGAACCATGAGAGTTTGAAACATAAAGAAGACACATTTTACTTTTCCCACATAAGCTCATTCCATGCTGCCAGTCAATCTTCCTTATGACTGGTGTCTCTACCTTCTTCCTCCAAAATCCCATTGTATTTTCCCGAATCTCAAGATTTTGTACCAGGTGGTTTCTAGATATTTAAAATTGTGATCACGATGCCAGACAAATATAATTTTTTTGCCCTGTTTTGAGAGCAAGGGAGTTGAATGCGTTCATGCTTCCTTTCCACAGGGATACCCTGGTGGCTCAGACAGTAAAGAATCTGCCTGCAGTGCAGGAGACCCAGGTTCAGTCCCTGAGTTGAGAAGATCCCCTGGAGAAGGAAATGGCTACCCACTCCAGTATTCTTGCCTAGAAAATCCCATAGACAGAGGAGCCTGGCGGGCTGCAGTCCATGGGGTTGCAAAGAATTGGGCACTGAGTGACGAACACTTTCACTTTCCTCAGGTGTCCAAGCAGCTGGCGTTGGAATGAATAAAATGCTGGAGGGAGAGCCTTGAGATGAAGTCAGTGTGCCTGGGATGATTCTGCCCTGTAGTGTTGTCTCTTTGTATTAGATGAGAGATTATAAACAACTTGTGGCAGAAACTTAGGCTTACAGATCTTTCATCTCCTTCTCAGCTCTCATCACAGTATCTTGTACTTAATTTGGTGGATAAAAGCAAGCTTATAAAATGTATGAGCTAGACTTGTGCCTCTATAATTTGATTGTCTAACCTTAAGTTATTTCACTTCTCCAAGCCTCAGTTTTCATCTCTGTATAAGAGGGATAATAACAGCACCTCCCCATGATTATGTCTTAATAGTAATCGTGGTTATGATTAGAAAAGTAATAAAATCTGTATAAAGTGTTTAGCATAGTGACTCTAAGTGTTTGATAGAAAGTTATTGTTAAAGTAATAGTGGCATTGACTCTGCTTAGAAATAAATACTTACTGATGTATTGAAAAATTTATCTTTCTTCCAAGGGTTTATGCTGCTTTATATTGAATGTGCCTTTGAAATAATCAGAAGTTATCTTTTGGTTAGATACTTTTGTTGGCATACTTTCCACATGTAAGTAATTGGAAGGATTAGTTGTTATATAAGAAATATTTAAGGAAGTCCCTTCTTAACCAGTCAGGTAACTGATAGCATTCTCACTAATGCCTGTAATATAGGACCGAATGAAGATCAGATTCATAGTAAAGAGATCTGTATGAGGCAGCTTAACTGTCTAGAGAGTTTGCCAAATAAACGTCACTTTTATGAGGTCAAATTAAAAAAGATATTTTTACTGAAAACATATGCTTCATTTCCTTGAGCTGCCTCACTATCACGTCACAGATTATTTACCTTTATAAAGAGTTCTTATTGGGGGAAGGGATTTACTTTACACAGAAATTAACTAAAGCAAAAATTTCTCCTTCAGCCTACTGAATTTATGAATTGGCCTTTTGACTAAAACTAACCTCTTGTCCCTAGTTATATTTACGAGACTTGAACAAGATGACTAGAGCTTTGCGGCTCTCTTATTAAACATTAAAAATACCTAAATTGAGCAAAAAATACAAAAAACAAAATTTATTCTGTCTCCTAATTTTTTCTGATGCATTTGTAGTATGAATCAGACTGGATAAAGCCTGTTACAAATTTGAGATAGTAGCCTTTTGAATGGACACTCTTAAGAGCAATATTTTTTAGATTTAATGAATAATGAAAATTTTACTGATGCAGGGCCTCCTATTTCTAATTGTTCCTATGTTAATTGAGTCAATTTAAAAATAACTTTTCTTATAAAATGCAAGGGACAGCACAAACATGAAGGTTTATGTAAACTTTAATTAGACATATGGAAAAACACATCAGCATTTTAAAAAGAGAAATATACGTAAGGAACAAATACACAATTTCTTAAAAGCTTACTCATGCTGACCCACTAAGCAATGTCAAGAGAAAGTCAAAACTCAAACCACTAGAAAATTGGTTCTGTGCCATTAGAAAATTGGTGCAATCTAGAGTGTCAAGCAAGCAGCTCTGAGCAAAATCTGTGCTCCAAATGCAATTACACCACAATAATAATAATAATAATTATGTGTTTTTATTATATTGTAACCTGAATTTCTCCAGACCTCTCCAGCCTGTGAATATAAATGAGGTCACCCTATTAGTCATTATTCAAATTACTCTGGCTCATTGCCTCCACCTGTATAATAGAGTTCTCTGAAGTCTTCCTCAGTTATTTCCCTAGATGTGCTCACCTCCAGGTTTGCCCTTGCTAAATCCTATATCCTGCTGCTGCTCTGCTATTAATGATTCTCTAAGAACCATAGTCTCTTTCACTGTCCTTGTCTGCTGCTCTCCCCCTGAGTACTGTGGGTGCCTCCACTATTCCAAGGAATTGAGTCAGCACTGTGCCCAAGGCCCTTTTGCTATTCAATGACAAAGTGTAGGGAGAATGGCTGTGTCCGCATTGGATTGTTCTCTGTAAGTAGGGGTTCACAGTGGTCTTGATGCGGCACAGCTCTTTCCTGGGGCTTTACTGATCTAATGGGATGCAGACAGGAGTCTGATGGGCCAGGGCCAGCAGTAACAGATTTCTTCAAAGATCATGTCTTTTTTTTTTTTTTTTTTTCCCCCTAAATCAGGTTCTCATGCACACTATTCCCATACATATTGAACTTTGAACAACTTTACTATACCTCTATGTCTAGCCGTTGTCATAATCATTAGACAGATAACACACTAAACACTTAGGGTAGGTCAGGGAATGCTGTATAAGACACATAGTTCTTACAATTTTATGAGTAGGTAATTATTATTATCCCCAATTTTCAAATGAGGAAACTGAAGCCTAGAAAATTTAACTAAAATATCCAGGAGCATAGAACTAGTAAATGTTAGAATTACATTTCAGGGAAATATGAATCTTAAATTTGATGCAACTTGGGGAGCACATTAGAATAATAATAGTGCTAGTATTATTCTTCCCTCCTTTATGTACAAGGTGCTTTTTTCAGGTACTATCTTAATGAATCATTATGAACACACCAAGAAACAATAATCTCAAGGAGTTGTAAAGATAAAGAAACAAGGTAACAAGGAATAAGTAATTTTCCCAACTTCCCCATCTGGAAAAGGGGAGAACCATAGTATGAATTTATGTATGTCTGGTTCTAAAGACCTTTGATATATACGAAGTCCTCACAGAAATTACTTTTTACCTCCTTTATGTATAGTTGGGGATTGGATTTTGTCTTCTTAAAGTGTTTGGACTTCTGAGTACAGCTCTTAATATAGCAATTTATTGCTGTGTGCTCTTGAACAAGTTACTTAAGTGTTCCAAATTTTAGTTTCTTCCTCTGTGAAATGGGGATGATTATAACAGGGCCTACCTCACAGGGCTGTTGTAAAGATGCAATGAAATAATTCTTGTAGACATCACTGTTCCCGGTAGGTAGAAAGTGCCCAGACTAAAGTCATCAAATTGTGATTATCATTTAGCAAAATCAAAGCTTTCCTGTAAATCTTTAAAGAAATTTCACATCTTTAATTCCAAACAGCTATTTAAGTTAGTTTCCACACGAAGAAAGCAATTCTGTACAGCTGAAGAGTGGGAATTCTCTTCACAAGTTAAGATTGGGAAGGCAGGTCTATGACCCTGCCTCCAGCAGAGAGACTGCTTAAATAACAATTCTAAATAGATTGTGATCCTTGTAGATGAGGAGGTCATGAGCTGAAAGGAAGACTTTGTAGATAAAATTGTAGCTAAATGAGGAGAGGCAAGGTGTCTCTTGAAAAGGAATTTTAGCAGCTGTAGGCTTTGTGGTATTTGAGACCTTTAGAGAAATTCTTTACATTTTAATGAAAACCAATCAGATGTGATTAGAGAAAAAACAAAGGTAAAATTCACCTTTTCAGTTTTTGATTTTTCTTTTTAACTTTTCTGTCATTTGTGTAAATGACTGGCAGACTTACTTCAGTGTTCAGAAGCTATAAACATAAAAGTGTGTATTTAAAAAAAAGAGTGTGTATGAGTAAAATAGATAAAGGACATTAAGAGGTACAAACTTCAGTTACAAAATAAATCAGTTATGGGGATGAAATTTACAGCATGGGAAATACTGTCAATAACCATATAAATCTTTGTATAGTGATAGATGGTAACTAGACTTATTGTGTAATGCTTAGATATACTGAATAGCTATCTTGTGCACCAGGAAGTAATCTAGTGTTGTAGGTCAATTATACTTCAAAAACTAAGAAGCAAACTCTTAGAAAAAGAGATCTGATTTATGGTAACCAGAGGCAGGGAGTAGGGGAGGAGTACTTGGGTGAAGGAAGGTGAACAAAAGTTACAAACTATAATATTCAGAGGTTAAAAAAAAGTGTGAATATTATGTAATTACCAGCAAAAGTGAGAAAAAGAATATGTGACTAAAATATAATAAACCACAATTTAAAAAATCTTGATAAGGTAGTACCATTTCTTTTCTTTTTTTGGATCTCTTTCTTTTCCTGTTTTTCTTTTTGGTCAGATTACATTATCCTCTAGAAACTGACCTCACACAAGCTATTCAACTTTGTCTGTACAAGGTACTGCACAAATCTTGCCACACACACTGTGCTCTGTTGCCTGTCAGTGCTTCAAAGCCCAGTTCAAGTCTCCACTACTCAAAGAAGTTGGCTTTGACTATTTTAAAAGATTTGTTTATTTACTTTGGCTGTGCTGGGTCTTCCTTGCTGCTTGGGCTTTTTCTCTAGTTACGACAAGCGGGGGTGACTCTCTAGTTGTAGTGGGCAGGCTTCTTGCTGTAGTTTCTCTTATTGCATAGCATGGACTCTAGGTGCATGGGCTTCAGTAGCTGTGGCACAGGGACTCAGGAGTTGTGAATCCCAGGCTCATTAATTGTGGTTCATGGGCTTTGTTGTTCTGAGGCATGTTCTGAGGGATCTTCCAGGACCAGGGATCAAACACATGTCTCCTGAATTGGCATGTGGATTCTTTACCACTGAGCCACCAGGGAAGCCCTTGGTTTTGACTACTTTAAGCATTTGTATAAAGTGGACAAAAATATCGACTGTAAAGTAAAACTTGTCTTAGTTCAAATCTTGGATTTGCCATTTATGGACTAACTTCACTTAACCTCTCTCAGTCTCAGTTTCCTCATCTTTGGAATAATAATGTTTCACAGAATTTTGTCATGATTAAGCATAATAGGCACCCCACTCCAGTACTCTTGCCTGGAAAATCCCATGGACAGAGGAGCCTGGTAGGCTGCAGTCTATGGGGTCACGGAGAGTCAGATACAACTGAGCGACTTCACTTTCTCTTTTCGCTTTCATGCATTGGAGAAGGAAATGGCAACCTACTCCGTGTTCTTGCCTGGAGAATCCCAGGGACGGGGGAGCCTGGTGAGCTGCCGTCTATGGGGTCGCACAGAGTCGGACACGACTGAAGCGACTTAGCAGCAGCAGCAGCAATAGTAACTATCTCTATTAAATATCTCTTATTGCTCTTATTTCACCTTTAATCATAACTGTATAGTTTAGATATAGGCTTTCAATACTGGTCTTAGTGGATTAATATGTATCAGACTTAATATAAAACTAAACTATATGAAACAAGTATTTTCAGTCATCAGACAACATAACACAGGACTGTGATCACTGACAGAAAGGAAACACATGAGGTGAGCTCCATATTCTCCTGTGCTTCTTCCATGGGGACACTTTCAAAATTACAGTCCCAAATTGTAGAGGCCAAAGAGAGAACAGTGGTCTCATGAGATGTAGGAAACAGAGAACATAGATTGGGGCTGCTGAAGCAGTTGGAATTTGTGGAGCAGGATAGTGAAGAAAGGGACTATTCCAGAGAAAGAACTCCAGAAATCTGCACTGGGAAAGCTCTTGAGTCTTTGGCTGAATACTAAGATATGTACATATAGGTATAATTCTGCGAGGTCTGGGAGAGAATGGCTACTGTGTGTATGAACTCAGCAGTGTAATTATAAAGATTTCACTGTGCTAAGATGTGAGAGTTGGACTGTGAAGAAAGCTGAGCACCAAAGAATTGATGCTTTTGAACTGTGGTGTTAGAGGAGACTCTTGAGAGTCCCTTGGACTGCAAGGAGATCCAACCAGTCCATTCTAAAGGACATCAGTCCTGGGTGTTATTTGGAAGGAATGATGCTAAAGCTGAAACTCCAGTACTTTGGCCACCTCATGCGAAGAGTTGACTCATTGGAAAAGACTCTGATGCTGGGAGGGATTGGGGGCAGGAGGAGAAGGGGATGACAGAGGATGAGATGGCTGGATGGCATCACCACCTTGATGCACGTGAGTCTGAGTGAACTCCGGAAGTTGGTGATGGACAGGGAAGCCTGGCGTGCTGTGATTCATGGGGTCGCAAAGAGTCGGACACGACTGAGAGACTGAACTGAGCTGAATTGAACTGAAGAGACCTTGGGGCTTCCCTGCTGGGTCAGTAGTAAAGAATCCACCTGCCAATACAGGAGATATGGGTTCAACCTCTGGGTTGGGAAGATCCCCTGGAGAAGGAAATAGCAACCCACTCCAGTGTTCTTGCCTGGGAAATCTTATGGACAGAGTAATCTGGTGGGCTATAGTCCATGGGGTCTCACAAGGGTCTAGCAGAACTTAGCGACTAAATAACAAGAATAGCAAGAGAACTTGAAGTCCAACTAGTCAGACTGAAACCTGGGAACTCACTTGAACCTAGAAAGGCCTTGCTTTAGGAATATAAGGACTACTCTAGACCCAGCTTAATAAAATCTAAATGTAAGTCTCAATAAAATCAAGATAATCAAGTAAATTAGTTGGCAAGTAAAACAAAATGTAAAATTCTTGAAAGGGAAATGATAAAACTTCAGAATTTCAACAAAATTTTCAGAGCTATGAAGAAACAGGAAAATGTGACCCACAACCAGGAGAAAAATGGTCAATGGAGATTAATGTAGAGATATTACAGATATTGGCATTATATGGCAATTTACTGAATTTACTGAAATTTACTGACAGTTTACAAATTACTGAAATAGCCTTTTAAAATTTGTTCAAGAATTTAAAAGACAGGTAAAATAAGTGAATAGATGGAGCAAGCAGGCAAAGAAATGAAAACTATAAAAAAGAACCAAGTGAAAATTCCAGACTGGATACTTGCAAGATATAAAAGAATAACAGTTGAATGGGCTTAACAGTAGTTGGATATTAAAAAAGAAAAATAAATTTGTGAGCTTAAAGTGTAAAGAATTTATCTAAACTAAAGTACAGAGAGAATAAAGGACTGAACATAAACAAACAAGTCCTCAGTGGCCTACTGGACAATTTCAAGTGGTGGTCTGAACATACACATAATTAGAGCTATAAAAAGAGAAGAAACAAATTGGAGCAAAATAAAAAAGATTTGAACATATATGATGAAAATTTATCAAATATGATAAAAATATCAACTTAAAAAATCAGTAAACTCAATGAATTCTAAGAAGCATCAACACAAAAAAGACAAAACCTAAGAAATTTGTAATCAAATGTATGAAAACCAAAAACAAAGAGAAAATCTTAGGAGCACACAGAAAAAAAAAAAAGAGAGAGAGAGAGAGATAACCTTCCAAAGATCAAAGGTAAAGTGAACACAAGCTTTTTATAAAAAACAAAGTAATCTAGAAGACAGTGGGGCCACATTTCTAAAGTGTTGAAAGAAAAGAATTTCATGAATCTAGAATTGTATGTGCAGTAAAATATTCTTTAAAGTTGAAGATAAAATAATGACACTATCAAATACATGCTGAGAGAATTTATCACAAGCAGGTCTGTACTATAAAAATATTAAATTTCTTCTGTCTGAAGAGTAATAATAGCAAATGGAATTCAGATCATACAAAGGAATAAAGAGTACCTGAAATGATAAGTATCTAGAAAATAGAAATACATTTTCATTTAAAATTATCTTAATTATAATTACTATCTAAAACAAAAGAGTAAACCAAAATAAAAGATAGGTTTTATAACATATGTAAGTATGAAATATATGACAACAGCTACTGCAGAAGATAGAAGAAATTAAATGGAAGCATACTATTGTGATGTTCTTATATGTGAAGAGATTTTACATTAATTCATAATAGATTAAGTTAGGATACATACTGTAATCTAGATATTATTAAAGCTCTAAATAAATCAGAAAGAATATTTGGAGCTACAAAAGATTCAATGTATCCAACAGAAGGCAGGAAAAAAATAAAACTAAGTAAGACAAAAAAGAAAAAATGGCAAGAAAACAGACTTAAAACCATATTCATATATGTTTTAAATGTAATTAGAGTAAACTCTATAATTAAATGGCAACAATGTGAGATTGATTAAAAGAGCATGATCCAGCTATATGCACTATGACTTAGATAAAAAGCAAAATAACATATTATGAAAACACTAATCACAAGAAAGCTGGAGTGACTTTACTGATGTTAGATAAAATAGATTTCAGGACAAAGAACATGAAATAACGAGAGACATCTAAAAGGTCAAATGACCAAGATGGAATAATAAGACATAAAAATCTTAAATGTTTCTGCAACTGATAAACTTCAAAATGCACAAGGCAAGAATATACAGAATTAAATGAAGAAATAGACAAATCCATAATATGACTTCCAGATTTTAATTTTCCTTTCTGTTACAAATACAAAATACCCAGTAAATATATATGAGTTAAATAATATTTTACTTGAATTAGGTCTTCCCTGGTGGCTCAGATCGTAAGGAATCTTCCTGCAACACAGAAGACCTGGATTCAATCTCTGGGTCAGGAAGATCCCCTGGAGGAGGAAATGGCAACCCATTCCAGTATTCTTGCCTGGAGAATCCCATGGATGGAGGAGCCTGACAAGCTACAGTCCATGTGGTCACAAAGAGTCAGACACGGCTGAATGACTAACACTCTCACTTAATTGAATTAACATAACTAATATTTACAAGAAATTACATCCTACTCCTGTGCAATATATATATATATATATACACATATACACATTATATTCCAGAAAATATACATTGATGAAGATAAAAATATGCTGGGTCATAGAGACATTCATAAATTTAAAAGTATCTTCTCCCACCACATTGGAGTTGAATTAGAAATCAATAAGAAAAACACACAAGCATTTACAAATATTTATAAATTAAAAAGCATGTCCAAATAACTCATTTGTCAAGAAAGAGATCAAAATTAATATTTAGAACATTTTAAACTAAATTAAAATAAAAGTACAGCATATCAAAATTTGTGGGATGCCACAATAAGTGTTTAGTAGGAAATTTATACATTTAAATGCTTAGATTAGAAAATAACAATAATTTACAATCAATACTCTAAGCTTCTACCTTAAGAAGCTAGAAAAAGAACAAATTAAATACAAAATAAGTACAAAGAAGGAAATAGTAAAGATGGGGGTAGAAATCAACGAAGTAGTAAACAGACAAACAATAGGGAAAATCAATAAAACAAAACACTGCTTCCTGGAAAAGATCAATAAAATGGATAAACCACTAACAAGATAGCTTAAGAAAGAAAAAAAAAAATAACTGCAAATGTTCATAATTAAATAGGAGATGTGTCTCTTATTCTATTGACATTAAGATAATTAAATATTATAATTTTTATAATTAATTCAACAATTTAGCTGAACAAATTCCTCAAAAAATGTAAATCACTAACACTGGTACAAGAAAATGAAAATATCTTAATAGATACACATATATCAAAGATAATGAATCTATATTTAATAACATTCCCATGGCATGGACTCTGTTGAACCTAGGGGCAGTCAGTGTAAGGTTTCGGTATGAATCTAAAGACCTAAGAACCAGGAGCATCCACATCCAAGAGCAGGGGAAGATGGATGTCCCAGTTAGAGCAGAGAGAACAAATTCACTCTTCTTTCTTCTTTTTGTTCTATTCAGGACCTCAGTGGATTGGATGTTGCCCCCGCCCCTCCTCACATTGGTAAGGGTAATGTTCTTTCCTCAGTCTGTCAGTTGAAATGCTAATATATTCTGAAACACTCACATAGACTCACCCAGAAATTATATTTTATCAGCTATCTGGACACCCTATAGCACAGTCAAATTGTCACATATATTTAACCATCATACCCTATGAAAACCCACATAAGAAAAGAAAAATAAACTTTAGTTGCCACCTCACACCATATACAAAAGTTAGTTTGGGATGGATTTTAGACTTAAACCTAAAAGCTAAAAAGAAATATTTAAAAACTTCTAGAAGAAAACATATTCATGACCTTGGAGTAAATATCCATTTCTCAAAAACTCTTCTCATCAAAAGAAACAGTTCTGAAAATTAATAGGCAAGCCACAGGCTAAGAGAAAACACTTGCAATCTCATATCTAACAAGGCATATATAAAGAATGTATGTAGGGGTTTCCCTGGTGGTTCAGTGGCTAGGACTGTGCTCCCAGTGCAGGGTTCCGGTTTGCATCCCTGGTCAGGGAACTAGATCCCACATGCCACAGCTAAGAATGGGCACAGGTGCACAAAAAAAGGGGAAAAAAACCCCAATATATTTAGAATTCCAAGAATTAACAGACAAAAAAGCTGGTTAAAATGGGGAAAAGGTATGAAAAAACACTTCAAAAGGGAAAATGTACAAATGGCCTATAAGCATATGAAGAAGTGTTCAACATTATTATTTTTCAGGGAACACAAATGAAAAGATTGACAAATTCTAAGAAGTATAGAAAATAAACAGAATTCTTAAATATTGCTGATGGAAGTGTAAAAATTTTGGGGAGTTGTTTATAGAGTTAAACATGTTGCAACTCAAGAGTTTTGCTCCTAGGTATTTGTCCAAGATAAATGAAATATATATACACAAAGACTTTCATGAAGATACTTATAATTCTTTATTCATAATAGCTCACAGTTAAGAAATTTGGAATGATTTGGGAGAATGGTATTGAAATACGTATAATATCATATATGAAATGAGTCGCCAGTCCAGGTTCGATGCACGATACTGGATGCTTGGGGCTGGTGCACTGGGAGGACCCAGAGGGATGGTATGGGGAGGGAGGAGGGAGGAGGGTTCAGGATGGGGAACACATGTATACCTGTGGCGGATTCATTTTGATATTTAGCAAAACCAACACAATATTGTAAAGTTTAAAAATAAAATAAAATAAAAAAAAAGAAATTAACCAATACATCCACTGACAGGAGAATGGGATAAATTATGGTATATTCATACAATGGACTATTCAGTTCAGTTCAATTCAGTCGCTCAGTCGTGTCTGACTCTTTGCGACTCCATGAATCGCAGCATGCCAGGCCTCCCTGTCCATCACCAACTCCTGGAGTTCACTCAGACTTACGTCCATTGAGTCAGTGATGCCATCCAGCCATCTCATCCTCTGTCGTCCCCTTCTCCTCCTGCCCCCAATCCCTCCCAGCATCAGAGTCTTTTCCAATGAGTCAACTCTTCACATGAGGTGGCCAAAGTACTGGAGTTTCAGCTTTAGCATCAGTCCTTCCAAAGAAATCCCAGGGCTGACTATTACTCTACAATAAAAAGAACTACTGATACAGAAAAAACCAAGGATGAATCTCAAAGCCATAATGCTGAACAAATAAAATGGCTCACACAAAAGAATATATACCATATATTCTTCATATATTCATATACCATGTGGTTCTATTTATATGAAGCTATGCATGTGAGTGTGCTCAGTCACTTCAGATTCTTTGTGACCCCATAGACTGTAGCTCACCAGGCTCCTCTGTCCATGGGGATTCTCCAGGCAAGAATACTGGAGTGGGTTGCCATGCCTTCCTTTAAGGGATTTCCCAACCCAGGGATAGAACCCACATCTCCTGTGTCTTTTGCAGGTGGATTCCTCACCACTAGCACCACCTGGGAAGCCCATAAGAAGCTATAGGCTAGGTTAATCTAATACAGAGTGATGGAGAACAGCAGTTGCCTCTGCAAAGTGGGAGAATGGGATTGACTGAGAGAGATTTCTAACTTTTGAAGAATGTGGTATTTTCCATAGGTCATATTCATTTGTCAAATTCATCAAACTCTACACCCTGCATAAATTATTAATATATTTCAATAAAAAGTTTATTTTTAATCTAAATAGATACCACATTGTATTTTATTGTATTTTAAAACAAATATTGCTTTGCTTTTAAGTACATACGTTTAAAAATGCGTAAGTTAAGTGACGTTTTGTAGGAATTTCAGGCACATGGGAAGTATATCTAGGTTTTAACAAAGTTGAGCTCATAGTACTGTAGTTGTAAAGCGAATATTTGTTGATTGGTAAAGAATTTTTCAAAATCATCATATTTTGTGTCATGTAGGATTCTATTAGATATGGTGTTAGTGAGAGAGGAGGGGTCAGATAGAAGCTTTAATCACACTAACAAGGCCTTTATAAACCTAGAGAAATAGAAAGAAGGAAAATGTAGGGTCATTTTATTAAGGGGAAAGCATAATATTTTGGAATAGGGTCATGTCTTAGTCATGTTGGGTTTTTCTATATCTAATACTGCCTGGCACACAGTAGAAATTTAGTGTATATTTGGGAGAATATGAAATAACCAAGTCCCTATGGCAACCCTATCGTTTTTTAAGACCAAGTTTTATACTGTGTCCCAGAGCAAGTTACTTAAAACATAAATTGAGCCTCCAAACAACAGAGCCAGGTTTGAAGCAGGGATTTAAATTGCATGTTGCTAAGAAATACTGTCTGATAATTTGGTTTCTTAGCTCAAGGAGCATACCTCTCTAGCTTATCCTCTTTCTTTCTTGGAAATCTTAGATGAGTTAGGACCAGTTTCCATGCAACTGGCCTGATATTTTCCTCTTTTTTAGAACTGAGTATGGTGTGTGAAAAGGAAGTGGGAAAAGAACAACTGCACTGATATAGAAGTTCATGTTGAATATGGGTAGAAATGACATTGGTTAGCCTGTAGTTATTTCTAATTCTCTTCCTCTTTATTCAATACATGTTTATTAAGGAGTGAACTATAAGTAAGCAATGCAGAGTGCTAGGACTTAAAAATGAATAAAGGGAGGGTTCCAGTCTGTGAAGTTACAGACCAGAGGGAAAAATCAAGATAAATCATTGAACAGATGATTAGTCAGAGTTAACTCTATTATTTTTATCAAGTAATCTCTATATTAATAATTACCACCACAAATAGGGCATCTGTCTGGTACTTAGGTATTTTACCATTTATACACTCAGGGTAAGTATTCTCATTTCAGAGCAGTGGAAAACAAGGTGTAGAGACCATAGGCCTCAGACCCAGCAGGGGAGGAATCAGGATTTGAACCCATGCTGTGTGACTTCGTAGTCTGTCTTTTAAAGAGAGTCCAAGATGGACTTTAGCCAGACTTCTCATCCCACACCAATGCATCACTTTATAAACCATGCCCAGGGTAAAAGACTTCAAAGGAACTTGCAGCTCATTTTCCCTCGCTTTGATAATTTTTGCTTTATACTTTCTTAAACTCCAACAAATAATTACCAAACAACACACAAAGCAGGGGGGAAGGTCAGACTTGTTTTGTGTTAGCCATGTGTTTCCGTTTAAGATTTCCGTGTGAGGAGATGATGGCGGTTGGGAGCAGCACACATGTGGTGTCTTTGCACATAACGTCACGTGCTGAGTCCCGTCCTACTGGGGCGCCTCAACTGCTCTTTGAAACTGTGCTTCCTGCTTACCAGTGTCATGCAAAGGTTTTCTCTATCCCAACTCCATCGCCATGACAATTAGAGTAGACTGTTGGCTAGGGCTCTAAGAGCCTTGTGTGCTGTCCAATGTTACAAACATGTTTTGGCTCTCTATTACATTAAGATACTGGCCTGGATGCTAGGGTGTGGGGGTGAGCTGCAGTTCTTGGTCCCTTGAGTAGTTTTTTTTTGGTATGGAAGACCCTCTGGTGGTTAAGGGCAAGAGGCCAAGAGAAGTCAGAGGACAATCTTGTGAGAAAGCAACTTGAAGAGGAATATTACTGCCAAAGAGGAGCTGACTTCTGGTGGAAAAAATGAAGAAGTTGAACTACTGACTCTGTTATGCAGGTTTTATTTACCAATGCACTGCTGTTTATTCCTCAGCACAACGTGACAGATGTGTATTTTTAAATTAAAAAAATAATACGTGTATGCATGCTAAGTTGCTTCAATTGTGTCCAACTCTATGCCACCCTATGGACTGTAGCCTGCCAGGCTCCTTTGTCCATGGGATTTTCCAGGCAATACTGGAATGGGTAAAAAATAATACAAGTATCACTGAAAGTTAAAATTATATTAGATCATATACACTTTGCCTCATGCTCCCACTTTGCATCCTCAAGAAAAACCAGAGTAAAAGATTTCTTCTGTAGTTTTCTGATGACTTCCTAATTAAATATATGTGTATCTCTCTGTGAATGTGTCCTTTATTTTTATACAAATGGGGATACACTAAAACAGACTGTTCTGGACCTAACATTTTTCACTTTACTATATATCTCAGAATAATTTCCTTGACAGTAAGTATACTTTCCTTTTTTTTTTTTTTTAATGGTTACACAGTTTACAACATATGTTTTGGAACTTTGAGGGGATCCAGTAAATGGTACCCCTCTTCCCTCATCAACTGCCCTAGGTTCTGAACAATTTGAGAAGACAACAAATGGATGCCACATTGAGGCTGCTGATTTAATTTTATTTCAGATAGAGGCCAGGTGGGAGTCAGGGGTTTTATGTACTAGTCAGGGGCTTCCTTGGTGGCTCAGTTGGTAAAGAATCTGCCTGAAGTGCAGGAGACCCAGGTTTGATCCCTGGGTCAGGAAGATCCCCTGGAGAAGGAAATGGCTACCCACTCCAGTATTCTTGCCTGGAAAATCCCATGTACAGAGGAGCCTGGTGGGCTGCAGACCATCGGATCGCAAAGAGTTGGGCATGACTGAGCAACTAACACTTTTAGGCAGGTTTGTTAATACTGAACCAATCTGTGTAGCCTAGCACAGTTGCCCAAATGAAGAGCAAACGTGATTTAAGACCTATCACTTAGATATGTTATGCCACCTTCCCAGGGGTGGAGGGACCAAAGAGTAGAAAGGCCACTAACAGAGTGCTTAAAAAATTCCTTTCCATGGAAATCAGGAATGGGGAGAAGGCACTCCTCTCTGATGGTTTGAATAAAATATCCTTGATTGGGCTAGTACCCTACTGACGGATGTTTAGGTTACCTCCATTCCTGCTACTGGTTATACATGTTTGTTATTATCTTTTTATACCAAATGAAATAGGCTCCAAGAGGTTAAGTGTTCAGGGTGAGAACTAGCGAGAGGCAGAGCAGAATTCTGATTCACTTTTGATGTCATGGCCAAGGGCTCTTTCCATTCTCCACAGCCCCTACTCTTCACTCAATTACTAACATGTGTATGAAACATCAGTAACAGCCTACAAGTCCATGTTAGCTAAATTCTAATAATTTGTCACAATCCTTATGTGAGGGATTTGAGGCAGGAATCATGTTCTCCATTTTACAGAAAAGGAAACTAAGTTTCAGAGAGGTTGTTACTTCCTTACCTAGCATCACTAGTTAATGGCGAGTTTTAAGAGTCAACCTCCACTGTTCGCACTTCAGGTTCTTCTCCTTCACTTTAGAGAGCCTTGAACCAGGCAGAAAAACGTGGAGCGCAGACCAAGAGGAGGGAGCAGTGCTATCAAAGGCATGTTGGTGGGAAAAGGGTCTAAGAATTTTCTCTATGAGTGACAAAAGCTCTCTTTCTAATGTGTAGATTATGGCTTTCTTAGATATGCCTATATGTGGTCTGTGCATCAGAACTGCCTGGGACATGTATGTAAATAGAAAGTTGTATGCCTCACTCAGGGAACGAAATCAGGAACCTGCATTTTGATGAGGTACCTAGGATGTTCTGATGGATGTTAGTCTATGAATCAGGGCAGGGATGCTTAGGGAATTGTTTAAAAAGTTTTAAGTCTTTGGGGATATAGTGCATGACTCAGAATTGTTTCTTGAGGTAGTGTGTTGATGCTGAAAGAACATGGACTTTGAAATTAACTAAACTTAAGTTGATTCCTATTCTACCATCATTAGCTGAATCAACTGGGGAAAGTGACAAACTGATTGAATCTCAGGTAGGGCGTGTACAGCACAATTGGCTATGAGGATTAAGCGAGATCACACAGAAAAAGCCTGCCCTTCGCCCTCCATAACTGTTACTTCCTTTCCATTTATTCTTTTAGATTTTTTTCGCAATAATCTTATTCATCTCCTCTACCTGTGACTTCTCTGAATGCTTTATCTTCCCATTGCTATCACTTAAGGTCCCTGCTATAGAAAAGAGCACAGATGCCCAACAGGATGAGGCTTGCTTTAATTTGGCTGCTGCGTTGATGAGCCTTGTTCTCCACTTGTTCTATAAGATACCTGGAATGAGATAAGCAAAGTACAATTACTGTGTCTCTTCTCAGAGGACAGGATTTATTAACAAAGAGTTACATTAAGAAGGTTTGCACTAGAATGGGGTTTTGCTCATTTTCCCTAAATGTCTTATCTTCAGTGACCCAGATAATCACGATGATGTGATCACTGACCTAGAGCCAGACATCCTGGAATGTGAAGTTAAGTGGGCCTTAGAAAGCATCACTATGAACAAAGCTAGTGGAGGTGATGGAATTCCAGTTGAGCTATTTCAAATCCTGAAAGATGATGCTGTAAAAGTGCTGCACTCAATATGCCAGCAAATTTAGAAAACTCAGCAGTGGCCACAGGACTGGAAAAGGTCAGTTTTCATTCCAATCCCAAAGAAAGGCAATGCCAAAGAATGCTCAAACTACTGCACAATTGTACTCTTCTTACATGCTAGTAAAGTAATGCTCAAAATTCTCCAAGCCAGGCTTCAGCAATATGTGAACTGTGAATTTCCTGATGTTCATGCTGGTTTTAGAAAAGGCAGAGGAACCAGAGATCAAATTGCCAACATCCGCTGGATCATGGAAAAAGCAAGAAAATTCCAGAAAAACATCTATTTCTGCTTTATTGACTATGCCAAAGCCTTTGACTGTGTGGATCACAATAGACTGTGGGAAATTCTGAAAGAGATGGGAATGCCAGACCACCTGACCTGCCTCTTGAGAAATCTGTATGCAGGTCAAGAAGCAACAGTGAGAACTGGACATGGAACAACAGACTGGTTCCAAATAGGAAAAGGAGTTCGTCAAGGCTGTATATTGTCACCCTGCTTATTTAACTTATATGCAGAGTACATCATGAGAAACGCTGGGCTGGAGGAAGCACAAGCTTGAATCAAGATTGCCGGGAGAAATATCAATAACCTCAGATATGCAGATGACACCACCCTTATGGCAGAAAGTGAAGAAGAACTAAAAAGCCTCTTGATGAAAGTGAAAGAGGAGAGTGAAAAAGTTGGCTTAAAGCTCAACATTCAGAAAACGAAGATCATGACATCCGGTCCCATCACTTCATGGCAAATAGAAGGGGAAACAGTGGGAGCAGTGTCAGACTTTATTTTTTTGGGCTGCAAAATCACTGCAGATGGTGTCTGCAGCCATGAAATTAAAAGACGCTTACTCCTTGGAAGGAAAGTTATGACGAACCTAGATAGCATATTCAAAAGCAGAAACATTACTTTGCCAGCAAAGGTCCGTCTAGTCAAGACTATGGTTTTTCCAGTAGTCATGTATGGATGTGAGAGTTGGACTGTGAAGAAAGCTGAGTGACGAAGAATTGATGCTTTTGAACTGTGGTGTTGGAGAAGACTCTGGAGAGTCCCTTGGACTGCAGGGAGATCCAACCAGTTCATTCTGAAGGAGATCAGCCCTGGGATTTCTTTGGAGGGAATGATGCTAAAGCTGAAACTCCAGTACTTTGGCCACCTCATGTGAAGAGTTGACTCATTGGAAAAGACTCTGATGCTGGGAGGGATTGGGGGCAGGAGGAGAAGGGGACGCCAGAGGATGAGATGGCTGGATGGCATCACTGACTCAATGGACGTGAGTCTGAATGAACTCCGGGAGTTGGTGATGGACAGGGAGGCCTGGCGTGCTGCGATTCATGGGGTCGCAAAGAGTCGGACACGACTGAGCGACTGAACTGAACTGAACTGGAGGCAAGCTTCATAGGTAGGTCCTTCTCTTTTTCCTTTGATACCTCCCTCTTCTCTGTTGTGTCTACCCTTTGCTACCAGGGCCCACCTGTGCAAATCTCCAGGTCACGATTTTTCTTCCCTCTTGCCTTGGCTTCCAATCTGGCCTCTAACCTCAGAAGAGTATATGATTTAAAATAGTCCCCAAAGGGGCTTCATGATAGCAATAGCTGGCTGTACTAATTATACTTGTGTGCTTTTTTTTTTTTTGAAAGGAGGCTATTCAAGTCCTAAAACAAAATTAAAGAGAAAAATGGAAAACTTAAATATCTTAGTAGTTTAGAATGGGAACAAGGGAGGGGATGAGATTCAAAGGGAAATAAGAACTGAGACACTACATAACCTGCTGATGGCTAAGACACACTACAAACATAGTCGCCTTTACAGGTAGAAAAGCAAGATACACGACTAGAAAGAAACAAATATTCTTACGGCAAAAGGTAAAGAAATATTTAAAAATCAAAATTGTATGATGTATATGGTTCTAGAACCAATTGATGTGAAATTATACTTTGTCTTGCGAACCTCAGTGTATAACTGACCCGAATTTTTATCTCATAGAAAATAATTCATTCATCATAAACAATCATTTTAAAAGAAAAATAGCAGAGAAAGTATACTCATAAAAATTACTTTTTTTTCTTATAGCAAAATGAATACACACATTTGTAGTTGGATATTTAGAAAGCATGAAGAAAAGGAGAAAGGAAAAAGCACAGATAAAATAAAACATCCCCAAGGATAATCACTGTGTATGTTTTGATGTATGTATGTATCTATTCATCAAGTAAACTTGGAGGAATCAGAAATGGAATCATAATGTAGACACTTTTATTTTGCTTAAAAATATAGCATACACCAGTACTTCTCAAACATTAATGTGCCTGGGAATCATTTGGGGACTTTGCTAAATTGCAGGTTCTGATTCAGTAGGTCTGAGTGGGGCCTGAAACTCTTCATACCTGCATATCTAACAGGCTCCCAGACAATGCAGCGCCCATGCTGCCACACCAGAGAGCACCCTTTGAAATGAAGCAGGTGTGTACACCATTCTGTGTCATTACTGATTCTTCACAAACATATTTTTAATTGCTGCAAATATTCCATTATTCCATATACGTAAGTCAACAAACCATTATGTCTAGTTAGGTTTATTCCTTTATTTTTACTATATTACAGAAGAAACTATGATCAACATTCATAAAGAAAAATCTTAATGCAATTCCATTGTGATTTCTTTCAAGTAATTTCCTTAAAATGGAAGTGTTTCATCAAAATTATTCTGAATTTTAAGGCATTTCAACATATTGTTAGCTACCTGTTGAGGGGCAGGTAAAAAACAAAACAATTTTGAAGAGTGCATGTTAACTAAATAGTTATATTACCCTGACCTGAAAAAATTTTCAGCTTGTCCCCTTATCCTCTCCTTAGGGAGAAGTCGGTTCCATCTCTATGGTAACCCCATCACTTTCCCTTGTCTCTTTCTCAGTATTCTGTTACCATTACTGGTGTTTGCTGACAAGGGTGTCTGCCCCTAGCTGGCCGGTGTATTAGCCTCAGTGCCAAGCACCCTGCTAGACACTCAGGAAATGATAGAAGAATGAATAGCAAAGTGAAAGCACGTCTTTCCATACATAAATACTTGTTAGAGCACTGTAGGGGGGCTGTATGAGTTTCTTTCCTAACACATTAGATACTTTGGTAATTAAACCCAACACATGTTAAAACCCAAACATGAAAAATTATTTGCTGCTTTTTATAGAAAATCAACCACAACAGCCTTTGGTATTAAATGATTTCCTTTTATAAAGCAGCCCATGTCTGTGCATATATGGTTACAGTTTCAAAGCTATGTGTACCAAAACCTGTGAGCCATTATCCTACTAAGAGCTTTAGTAACAGCATTATGTGGTAACACTTATATAGTATTTTGGTATAATAATACTCATGATATAATAACATATAATATCTTGCAAATCTATCCCATATGGATTGTGCCCTTATAATTATCATGGATTTTTTTTTGCATTTTTTGATTTTTAAGGATATTGTATTAAATATTATTTATCCTGATTATCAAAGGTTTTTGCACCCCCTTAAATTTTTTACCTACAGTGAATGACTCTCATGCCATACCCTAGTTCTGGCCCTATAGGTTAACTGTAACTTAAGATTTTTAATTAAAATTTGTATACTTTTAAGTATTATTATTCAATCATATAATATTTTCTTGATTGGCCACCATGTATTTAATTATTTTTCTCCTAGGTGTTCTATCTAATCAAGCACCTGTTCAAGTCACTGCCTCTGTGGGGTTGGCAGGAATTGGTGCTTGGTTTCTACAGGCAACAGACAGGGAGATTTTTGAGACAGAGCTATTCATACTAATACTTACCTTGGTCAGTTCAGGGTTCTTCCTTTTGTTCAATGATTGACTTATGAAATATGTTTGGCACCTACTGTATGTGATAACAACAGTGATAGGTAAATGTTATGTATGAAAAAATAAGTAAAACATGATACTTACCTTCAAGTTTTTCTGCATTTGATAGTGGAACCAGGCACCTTAAGATAAAATTAAATCCAGGGTTTAAATGGATGCAGGGAGGGAAGACAGGGACACCTGGAATGCAGGGAAGATGCTTTATTCACACCTAAGCTGTCTCTTCCAGAAGAACTGGGTTCTGTGCATCTGTTACACTCAAAACTCTCTCACTATACCGCCAACACCTCCCCCGCTTTTAGTCTATAGCCATTATCCTGGGAGGACTTTAGATGCTTTGGCCAATGCTCATTTAATCTAAGTGAAGTTTTACAAAACAAAACCTGGAGTGTATTTGTATGAGCAGGAAGTATTGCTGTATTGAAGCCCATATGGCATCATGCTTAGGTTGAGAATCACCATGTCTGCTGAATTATGTTATCACTGACTTCGAAGTTATCATTGATGAGCAGCAGCTGTTGCCAGGAATAGTAAATCACATCCCACGATTTTATAAGAACTGGTGGTGTGGCTTTTTCAAAGAGCTCATTTTTAATAGAAGGCATAAGTCATCACCCATACTATTTATAGGATGGGTATAGATTGATTTGGGCTTCTCTGGTGGCTCAGAGGTTAAAGAATCTGCCTGCAATACAGGAGACCAGAGTTTGATCCCTGGATCAAGAAGATGCCCTGGAGAAGGCAATGGCTACCCAGTCCAGTATTCTTGCCTGGAGAGTTCCATGGACAAAGGAGCTACAGTCCATGGGGGTTGCAAAGAGTCAGACATGATTCTGAGACTAACACTTTCACTTTCAGAGACTGATTTACATTTTTTATTTTTGGAGATATTAATTTGATTTCAAAATATTTATTGAATGTTCACTATGTGCCCAAATCCTTATTTTCAAATAGCTTAAATAACTTTTGGGGAAAATATATGTCCACAACCATCCAGTGTTCAAAGTTCAATGTTTCATGTGTTAAGAACAGATTCAAGTAGTTTGTTATGGGAGAGAGAGGGATAAACAATTAAGTGATATTTATCAACACTGGTGATGGGGAGAAAAGAGGACTCTGCTGCTGCTGCTAAGTCGCTTCAGTCGTGTTCGACTCTGTGCGACCCCAGAGACGGCAGCCCACCAGGCTCCCCCATCCCTGGGATTCTCCAGGCAAGAACACTGGAGTGGGTTGCCATTTCTTTCTCCAATGCATGAAAGTGAAAAATCAAAGTGAAGTCGCTCAGTCGTGTGCGACTCTTCGAGACCCCATGGACTGCAACCTACCAGGCTCCTCCATCCATGGGATTTTCCAGGCAAGAGTACTGGAGTGAGGTGCCATCGCCTTCTCCAAAAGAGGACCCTAAGAGGGCATTTGTGTTGGGTTTTGATGTCTGTGCAGGTTTGGTTTTGTCGTGTTTTGTTTAGAAAGTAAAATAGGGAAAAGAGTTCAATGCTAAGAAGATAGCATGGGCTCCAGAATCATGAAAATAAATGCCAGTTCACAGCATTGGGAAGTAATTAGGTGTTGCTGTTGGTCAGTGCTGCTTAATCCTGGCTGCGCTCTAGAATCACCTGGGGAGCTTTAAGAATACTGATGCCTGAGTTTCACCCCCAGAGGTCCTGATTTAACTGGTCTTTGGTATGGCTTATGCATCAGAATTTTAATTTTAAATATTATTCTAATATGCAGCCAAAATTGAAAACCTCTGCTATAGAGTAATATATTTAGGTTGGTGCTATGAGGCAGAAAAACATGAACATATATCATATTTTCTTGGGCTGAAATATCCTTGTACTGAAGTTCTTACAAAGGAACACAGAGAATTTAAAGGAATATGCTTTTTAAGTCTGTGTGTAAGAAATGAAGAATCAGAGATCTAATTTACATTTACAAATGAAAAAATGAGATAGTCAAAGAAGGCTTATGACTTTAGCAACAGGACAAGTCCCTAGAACTCACCATGAGAAAGGGCAGGGTTTGAGATAAGGAGAGAGAAAATTGATTAAAGAAGCAAAGGAATGTTACTGAAAAGAGAAGTCAGTTCTTTTGGTTTTTCTGATGGCTGTTTTGGCTTGAATTGTGAATATATGGAAACTTTACCTTAAATTACTCCTTTTACCTTTTATTTCCATCAACTACCAAATGTAGATACTGGAGCGGGTTGCCATTTCCTTCTCCACGGGATCTTCCCCACATGGATCAAGCCCATGTCTCCTGTGTCTCCTTCATTTCAGGCAAATTCTTTACCACTGAACCACTTGGGAAGCCTATAAAGGATAGGAACCCACAAAGGGAGTGAATTGCCTTGGTGGGTGGGCTTTTTGCAGATTAGCTGGTGGGGAAGGACTCTGCCACTGTGATATCCCTTCTCACTCCATTACTCTTCCAGGATCAAAACTTCCTGGCATCTTGAATGGGTCTTGCCTTCTCACCATTCAAGTCCTATCAATTCCACCTCACCACAGCTCCCACCTTCTGTCAGACGAGTTGATCAGAAAGGAAACAAAATGAAACATTCCTCCCCAAATATTGGATAAATAAAAATGCCCTTTGGGAATCTTTTTCTCTTAAAAGATAAATACTTCCAAGCTAGTATATCTTAACTTTTAAACTGTTCTAGCACTCAACTCAGAGAAGGCAATGGCAACCCACTCCAGTACTCTTGCATGGAAAATCCCATGGACGGAGGGGCCTGGTAGGCTGCAGTCCATGGGGTCACTAGGAGTCAGATACGACTAAGCGACTTCACTTTCACTTTTCACTTTCATGCATTGGAGAAGGAAATGGCAACCCACTCCAGTGTTCTTGCCTGGAGAATCCCAGGGACAGGGAGCCTAGTGGGCTGCTGTCTATGGGGTCACACAGAGTTGGACACGACTGAAGCGACTTAGCAGCAGCAGCAGCAGCAGCACTCAACCATGCTTCAAATCCTTTCATTCATGCCACATTCTCCTCATTCCCTGATGTAGTGATAATTCCTCAAACTCGACTGTGAACTTTGTAAGGTCTGGAAAGCACCTTGCACAGTGCTGGATATGTATTTATTAAATGTTGATTGAAAATTACCCTAAATGCTTCCCAGCACAGAGTTCCTATTCTGCTTCCCTTTATGCCCATCCTTTCAACATGTTAGCCGAGTAACACTTTGACATCTGGGCCCCAGGATATTGTTTCCATTGAACTGTGGCCTTTGATTGAAAGATCAAGTCTTTCTGACACTTAATTTTCATTAACTTTCTGCCTTTCCACATTCTGTAGTATTGTCCAACTTCATTCTAGTTCCCCAAATAAAAGAAAAAAATTGGCATATATGTGTACATATATATATATATATATATATATATATTTTTATTTTTTCCCTGTAGTAAATACCTGAGTTCTAATGAGTGGCTGACTCTTGCATGAAATATATCAACATCAACCAGCTGATCTGCCTCAGAAACAGTCTACTATGGACCCTCACTCAAAAGGACCATCTTATTTTCACACATAAAGAGGCGGTTTAACAATCACAGTAAAATCATACATTGACCATGACATAGAAAGAGTGAGCTTGCATCTATCTTCTCTTTTCTATTCTCACTATTTCAATTGAGGTCCTAATCGCTACCACTTTTTTTTTTTTTTTTTAAAGATCACTTCCTAGTTTCTCTATTTCCTAAGATATCATGTCTTCAGTTCAGTTCAGTTCAGTTCAGTCGCTCAGTCATGTCCGACTCTTTGCGACCCCATGAATCGCAGCATGCCAGGCCTCTCTGTCCATCACAAACTCCCGGAGTTCACTCAGACTCAAGTCCATCGAGTCAGTGATGCCATCCAGCCATCTCATCCTCTGGCGTCCCCTTCTCCTCCTGCCCCCAATCCCTCCCAGCATCAGAGTCTTTTCCAATGAGTCAACTCTTCGCATGAGGTGGCCAAAGTACTGGAGTTTCAGCTTCAGCATCATTCCCTCCAAAGAAATCCCAGGGCTGATCTCCTTCAGAATGGACTGGTTGGATCTCCTTGCAGTCCAAGGGACTCTCAAGAGTCTTCTCCAACACCACAGTTCAAAAGCATCAATTCTTCTGCGCTCAGCCTTCTTCACAGTCCAACTCTCACATCCATACATGACCACAGGAAAAACCATAGCCTTGACTAGACGGACCTTTTGTCCTTAAAACATATAACTGTCTGATAAATTTTTCTTAAATATAGTTCTGATAGCCATTTTCTTACTCAAACTGTTTCAGTGGATCTTTCTGACTTAAATATGTCCATCTGACTTGATATTTATTGGAACCTCATACTCTGAGTCCATTTTCCCTCCAGACTGTCTCACTGACTTCTACTAGGTAACAGCCAAAGGTGCCTACTTGGTGTACTTCTTGTGTAGCACACTCCATGCTTGTTCCTGGGTTTGTCTTTGCCGCTTCTTTCTTATGAACCATCTGCATTCCCACCAAGAACATTTACTCATCCTTAAGGGTTCACAGTTAACTCTTTCATGAAGCTTTCCCCAATTCCTGCAGATAATCATGACTCCTCACTTTTGCTAATCTCTTCATTGAGTTTTCTTTGTATTTCTCTCAAGTCCCTCAATCTGGCTTATTTTATAAAAATCAATACTTAGTGAAGAGGAAGCCTCTTGATGAAAGTGAAAGTGGAGAGTGGAAAAGTTGGCTTAAAGCTCAACATTCAGAAAAAGAAGATCATGGCATCCAGTCCTATCACTTCATGGGACATAGATGGGGGAACAGTGGAAACAGTGTCAGACTTTAGTTTTTGGGGCTCTAAAATCACTGCGGATGGTGACTGCAGCCATGAAATTAAAAGACGCTTACTCCTTGGAAGAAAAGTTATGACCAACTTAGATAGTGTATTCAAAAGCATAGACATTACTTTGCCAACAAATGTCCATCTAGTCAAGGCTATGGTTTTTCCAGTAGTCATGTATGGATGTGAGAGTTGGACTGTGAAGAAGGCTGAGCGCTGAAGAATTGATGCTTTTGAACTGTGGTGTTGGAGAAGACTCTGGAGAGTCCCTTGGACTGCAAGGAGATCCAACCAGTCCATTCTGAAGGAGATCAGCTCTGGGATTTCTTTGGAAGGAATGATGCTAAAGCTGAAACTCCAGTACTTTGGCTACCTCATGCGAAGAGTTGACTCATTGGAAAAGACTCTGATGCTGGGAGGGATTGGGGGCAGGAGGAGAAGGGGATGACAGAGGATGAGATGGCTGGATGGCATCACTGACTCGATGGACTTGAGTCTGAGTGAACTCCGGGAGTTGGTGATGGACAGGGAGGCCTGGCGTGCTGCGATTCATGGGGTCGCAAAGAGTAGGACATGACTGAGCAACTGAACTGAACTGAACTGATAATTATCCTACAATGTTTCCCGGATGGTAGGTACCTTGGGACTGTAGCACTGTGGATTGAACACAATGGACATGTCCCAGGTATTTGAAGTGTTTCATTAAAATGCAGTAAAAAAAAGAAATTAAGCCTGAGAGGGATGCGATACATTGTCATATATATGAAGTATTAAGAAGGAGACCTGATGGGGAGGCACTGGAATTATCTAGGTAATATTTAGAGAGCTTTTATCGTTATAATTTGATGTCTAAACTCTCATCACCTCCCATCTCCATAAACAGACTCACTACACACACACACACACACACACACACACACACACACACACGTACACACATACATGGATATATATGGGAACCTTTGTTCAGCAAGAAAGATAAGCAGGATTAAATTCACTAGATTAAAAAGAATCTAACATCATTTACACACAAATAGCATTTAGTGAGTAAGAAAAAATCATTAACATTTATGTATAGCAAACAGTTACAATTCCTTCACTGTTGCAAAACTTTCTGCTGAATTTTTTTTAAAAAACATATGATTGTGTATTTGAGAAGAAAAAAATGTATTCCAGTTATACCTGGTAGAATGTGGAAAAAAAAGTAATCTGGACATACTGAAAATAAAGATGAAAAAAGTTCTGAACAGCTTCTGTTCTGTACACAGCAAAACTATGAACACTTGAACATTTAGTGACATCTGGACAGAAAGGGTAAGCCAGAAAAACAATTTGTCTTTTGTGACACATTTTTGAGATGGATCCAAGGAGCAACTTTTGGGGACAAAATAACAAATGAGTGTTTTATGTTGGACAGAGTATTTTATTCCTTCTTTTGCAGAGCTGCAACTCAGTAACTCCATCCCCTGTAATTGCTGGTGCTTAACTCTCAGAAACACTTCACTGGTTGAAAGACATGGCTCATCTGGAAGCTTCCCCTTGACAACTAACATTGCTATGGCTAGTTTTGTTGCCTTTAATGATAGTCCTAGTAAAAGTCGAGAGTCTTTGGTGTGTAATGTTAACAACCAAAAATGCCATTTCTAATATCTTCTGTAGTAAACAGTGAAAGACCTAACGGCGCTTCCTTTAAGTTATCCCAGGTGTGTCAGTGATTCTCCTTTGCAGCTTTTGTTATTGATAAAAAAACAAAAAGAAACCAAATACTGAATTAACTATAAAAACTAAAAGTTTTTGATACATGGACCAGGTATTTAGTTGCCTAATGAAATGAAGAGAGAGTTAAGAGTAAGTGAAGATTAAATTTATAAGGTGATTTAACTTTTTTAATCACCAGCACATTAACATATATAGATCTTCCCCAGCTTACAATGGGGTTCTTGTTACATCCTGATAAATCCATTATAAGGAGAAAATATCTTAAGACAAAAATGCATTTACTATACTTAACCTGCTGAACATCACAGCTTAGTCTAGCCTACCTTAAACATACTTGGAATGCTTATTTTAGCCTGCTGCTGCTGCTGCTAAGTCGCTTCAGTCGTGTCCGACTCTGTGCGACCCCAGAGACGGCAGCCCATCAGGCTCCCCCGTCCCTGGGATTCTCCAGGCAAGAACACTGGAGTGGGTTGCCATGTCCTTCTCCAATACATGAAAATGAAAAGTGAAAGTGAAGTCGCTCAGTTGTATCTGACTCCTAGCAACCCCATGGACTGCAGCCTACCAGGCTCCTCCATCCATGGGATTCTCCAGGCAAGAGTACTGGAGTGGGGTGCCATTGCCTTCTCCATATTTTAGCCTAGAATTGGGTAAAATTATCTATTACAAAGCCCATTTTTATAATAAAGTGTTATGTAATTTACTGAATACTTTACTGAATGTGATAAACTAGTTGTATGGCTATAGAATGATTATATCAGTTGTTTCCCCTCACAATCACTGGCTGACTGGGAGCTGCAGCTCGCTACCCTGCCCCAGCATCACAAAAGAGAATAGTACCGTATATTGCAAGCCTGGGTAAAAGATCCAAATTCAAAATTCAAATCACTGTTTCTACTGAACATATAGTGCTTTTGTGCCATCATAAAATGAAAAAATTGCAAGTCAAGGACCATCTGTTCCTATTGTTTTTAATGAATATTTATTTTCTTTTGAAATATTTATTCACTTATTTATTCATTTGGCTGTGCCAGGTCTTAGTTGCAGCACAAGGGATCTTCCTTGAGGCCTGTGGAATCTTGGTTGCGGTGTGTGGGATCTAGTTCCCTATCCAAGGATCAAATCCAGGTCCCCTGCATTTCAGGGAAGTCCCTGTGCCTGCTCTTAAACTGTGCCTCCTCATTGGTGGTCCTCTGGGTTGACTCAAGTCCTTGGATGGTGAGAGTTACTACCAAAGCCTCTGCTGGCATCTTTGCCTCTCACCTCATCATATCCACTGTCTACTCTGCTGCCATAAATATCTCAAAAAGGAAGTTGAGTCCTGTCAGCTTCTGAAGTCCTTCTGAAGCTTTCTCTCCCTCAGGCCACACAAGGCCTGAGAAGGTCTGACCCTGCCGTAGCTCTCACAGCTTCCGCTCCTGCGCCCTGGCACCAACCACAGTCGTGCTGGGTAGTGTCTCCTTCATCTGCGATGCTCTCTGACTTTTACGTTCTCTCCCGAATGTTCTTCTCCTTCCTCCTTGCTTGCGTGCTGCTTCCTACTCAACCCTTCAGTCTATCACTTC
Source organism: Bos indicus (assembly GCF_029378745.1). Taxonomy (NCBI): domain Eukaryota; kingdom Metazoa; phylum Chordata; class Mammalia; order Artiodactyla; family Bovidae; genus Bos; species Bos indicus. Next base: position 89,727,094 of record NC_091760.1, on the reverse strand, counting down.
TTCAGAGTTGCCTTCTTGCTCTCCAGCATGTATCCACAGCCTCTCTTGATTCTTGCCTCATACCTCTTACCCCACCACAGCATCATGGCACACTTCTTATCTCCCCAGATAGGCAATGAGCTCCACGAGGACCCTTGGTGATGCCTTTTTTTTTTTTTCTTCTATCAACATTTCCTAAGACAGGACAGTTAATTGAGGAGGTGTTCATATGTTTGTTGAAGTAAGCTCCACTCTATTCTAAATTACTTAACATTGCCTCATATATTTTACACAGTATCCCCCCTCTTCCCACTGTTCCTTTTCTAAACTACACCTCTTTTGTACCAAATCCAAAACAAATAAAATAAATTTAAAAAAAACATACAGGGGGAATATATTCAACATGTTCATAAGGGGTACAAGACCACAGACAACTCAGGTTTAGGTAGCTTTTTTCATTTTCTCACACACAGCGAATATCACTGAAATCAGTAGCAGGGCTCTTCTGATCCATTCATTTCAGTTGTTACTTTCAATTAAACTGATCACAGACTACACTCCATGGAGGGGTGATCAGAAAAATGGATACTTGTGTGTCTCTGACAAAAATACTCTAACCGCTCCTGTATATGATCTCAGGTTACCCTAAGAATATTTTGGAAGATTTTTCTGTGGCTGAATGTGCAGTCACAGTCCACAGCCTGGAGAAGAAATCACATACTTGGAGACTGTGCTCCAAGAAGTATTATTGATGGTGATGAAAATGTTCTCAGAGAGAGCAATAAATCAGGGTCTATTTGACCCACCTCATGAACTGCTCCACACTAGGTTTCTACAGTAAATACTGCTCCATGTGGTCACTATCTCTTCCCATTCTTCAGGACACATATATGTACATGGCCAGTACACACACACACACACACACATACACACTGCAGCAAGATTTCAGTAGGAAATAATCCTGCCAGGAAATATGGCTATGGTGAAAACATTCTATTTTAATAAAAGCCCTGAAACTTTTATTTCAGGAAATGATATCAGGAAAAGCAGTTGTTGCAGTTTGAGTGAGTTTGCCATTAATTAATAAGAAAATAACTGTCGGTAGTTTGAACAATAGGCATTATTATAATTAACATTTGCCTTCTTTTTAATGAGATAAAACTATAATTCTTAACAGTGAATTATGGTTGACAGATGAAGAAGCTAACTCTTACATTCTTTAAGGAAAAGTAACTAAGGATTCCTGTTTGTTATTAATATAGGTCCTCTCTCGGTACATTCCTTCCTTTTAGGATCTAGGTTCTTTGAGATGTGAAAGTATCTATTGCTGCTGCAGAGACACTGGTTAAAATTCTGTTACCCAAGTAAGTGGTTTTGTCTAGACTGAGATATTTTGTTACTGTTAAAAAAAAAAAAAAAAGTGACCCTGGCCCAAATATTGTTTTATTTGAGGCACAATCTTTTTTGGAGTGGATCTATTTCAAAAGGGTTTTTACTGGTATCAAAAAGGGTGCACTTTAAGGCTGTTTGATCTTCCCTCGACCTGGCAGAACTATGAGTGGTCTTTGATGAACCAAGCACCCAGCAGCTGGGGTGGGAGTGGAGAAAAATGCAGGGTCAGGGCTAGGCACAGAGATGGGCACAGGAAGCAGCCAGAGCTGATGTTGTTGGTACCTCCCATGTTTCAGGACCAGGAAATAGAGGCTTTCTCAGGCTTTCTTTCATTTTGTGTAATCCTCACCAAGAACTTGCAACAGATATTGTATTGTCCCCTTTTACATGTGAAGAATCAGAGGCTCCTGGAGATGGAGAGGTTTGTTCACACAGGCCTTGCTTGGCAGAGGCAGGGCTTAAACCAGGTACTTTGAAGCAGTGCTCTTCCTTATAGCCTACAACATGTGACATTCTCTACAGCAGACTTGGGGGGTCGCTGTACTGGGATTTCCTTCATCTCTGACACTGACTGGGTGGCACTGTGCAAGCCACTTAACCTCTCAGGATTTGTCTCCTCAGCCTTCAGCACAGATAACAATGCCCCCTCTGTGTTCCCTGTAGGGGTGTGGTGATGGCCCAACCAAATAACACACATCAGAAATCACTAGTGAAGTACAAAGCATCAAAAGAATAGAAAGTTATCATTAGACCTACAGCCCTTGGCCCACACCTGAAGAATGGGATATCAAGAAAAAATAAAGCAATTTGAGAGACACTGGTTTAGGGGTCTATAAACTTACAGTCACAATTGCAGAAAGATTTTTTTTTGCTGTGAGAGTCCATTAATTATAGATTCCATTCTTCAGTGCATGGCTTATCTTACATACAATTAATTATTCCATAAATCAAATAAGCAACTTGTTGGCAAATGACATCTGCAATCTTTAAGCTGACAGCAAAATATATGGCATACCATAAATATCACAAGCTCACTTTTATTTTCTAGACATTTTGGTGCTGGTACTGAGGAACAGATTGTTACTGTGGAAAAACACTTGTGCTTCCTGCTGATGGCAGAACATGCCTAGCCCTCTCAGCAGCTCAGAAGACAGCTCTTTAAGTTCTGACCTCAGGCCACCAGGCCCAAAGGACAAGTTAAAACAGAAGTGGAATAACTGAGACTTCAGTGAAATGATTTTGTCAGGACCAGCTAACACTTTGTTCTGAGAGCCATGGCCTCTGAATACTACTGTACTGATTCTATGTGATCCTGGTTCCTCCTTCTGTTAAAAGCACCTGGAATAGTGCCTGGTACATAGTAGGTACGCAACAGCAGTTGGCCTCAGTTTCTAATCATAAGCCATCTGCCTTCAGCTTCCTCAGTGCTGGTGACTGATTGCTTCTCCCTTTTCTACCGCACTTGACCTTCAGGGCACTGAACCACATGAAGACCCTGCTCCATCTATATTGAGCCTTAGCCAAGGGTCCTGGTTGTCTCCTAGGTTTCCACCTGTTCCTGGCTGTCTGACTCTCTCTACCCTCTCCTGGAAGCACTTTATTCAGGGTGATACTTTGGGTAAAGCAATTGTGGTTGGTTGGGCTTGATGGAATACAGTCACTCTGGATGGCTTAGTCTCATGTATTTTAACATCACTCATAAGATATTAATATCTTTGTCCACTTCTCAACAAGGTCAGAACTTCTTAATAGGGAAACTTGCAATGGAATCTATTCTTGACCTAGAGAAGTATAAATAATTTTCAGTTATTGAATCTGGCAACTTATCCATGTATTGGTAAATTATAAAATATCTCTTCCAGTATTTACCATTCTATTATCCTTTGGTTCTTTTCTCTGTATACATTAGTATATCAGTTAAAATGGAAATGTTAATGTATTTGAAACTTTCATTTTTTCTCTAGAAACTATAAACTGCTGTGTGTGGTAATACAGAATATCATTGCAATCTATCATGACTTGTATCTCATAGATTCTAACATGTATCTTTTTACATGTTACCATCTCTGAAATTGGCTGCATCTTACAACTGAAGGAATCATAGTAATGGATAGTATTTTTTCTTTTATAGGAAGGTGATATATCATGCAACCAATGGTACTTTAGAACTGATGAAAAGTAATTTAAGTCTAGTCATAGCTAAAGTTTTAAATTCATATTTGGTAGATATTGTGTGATATCTGGTTCAGGCTCATTCTGTCTTTTTTGCTGTGTTTTTCTGTACTACATAAGCTACAATACTTAAAAATTTCCCAGACTTCAATATTGCTGGAGTTCTGGCTGAAAACTTGTTCAGTTGCTAAGTCATGTCTGACTTTTTGCAACCCCATGGACTGCAGCACTCCAAACTTCCCTGTCCTTCACTATCTCCCAAAATTTGTTCAAACTCATTTCCATTGAGTCAGTGATGCCATCCAACCATCTCATCCTCTGTCTCCCCTTTCTCTTCTTGCCCTCAATCTTTCCCAGCATCAACTCTTTTCCATCAAGTCAGTTTTTCGCATCAGATAGCCAAAGTATTGGGGTTTCAGCTTCAGCATCAGTCCTTCCAATGAATATTCAGGGTTGATTTCCTTTGGGATTGACCTGTTCAATCTTCTTGCAGTCCACAGGACTCTCAAGAGTCTTCTCCAGCACCACAGTTTGAAAACATCAATTTTTGTTAAATAGATGAGCACACAAAACTTGGAAGGTGAAAATGAGACAAAGGGTGTCTTCATGTTCCCTTTGAGTGTGTGTTTCTGGCAAACAGGGTCTTGAAGACAACATGTTCCTTTGCAGGAGCATTCCAATGGCTCTTTCTTAGCTTTCTGGGACCGAGAGGCACCTGTGGAAGTGGCAGGAGGAGCTTTATAGAGCTGATTCCAGCTTCCTCATCTCTGGATCACTACTCTGTGGTGTGCTCTCTGGCTCAGCGTTTCTAAGTGGGATCAGAATTCCTGGTAGGTGAGTTGTGTGGTATTCTGGGAGCAATTTCTGGAGAATTTCTAATCCTTACAACAATTTATTATGAACATCTAATTCTCTATATTGTATAACTGCTTGCTTAAAATACTTGTGTGTTTTGGTTTCCTCTACCGTGGTGACTGATAGTTACAACAGATTATTAAATACACTGTAAAACAAATCAAGGTATCAAAGGGATGAGGACTTTTACCTATTTTCTTTACATTCATTCTAGCTATTTTTTAGACCTACTGTAGAATCATCAGGGTTTGTCATGATGGTTGAAGTAAACAATATAATGCAAATGATTTCCTTTAGAGAAACCAAAGCACTTAGTATTTTCATAACTTCATTATATATCTACAGAAGAAACATTATTGTTTCAGTAACATCCTCAGTTTCTTTATTTAAGGCTGAGATGCATAAGCAAACAAGTGGGTGGACATATAAATAGTTTATCATTAAATTATGGGAAAAAAGAAGCATGAAATCACATTAATCTCCTCACTTGTCATTAAGAGGAAATAGAGTTTAAAGAAAAAAGAAAAAACACCCTCCAATATAGGATATCAACATGAACTGTCAGTCTGACCTTAAGTAACTCATTTATTTCGTTTTGACGCCGAAGTTTTTTTCTATAAAATGTGGCGAATATGACCTGTCACTCACTTTGGTTTCGAGGATATTGTCAAGAAGAATATTAGATAATTCCTTTGCATATAGTTGGGAAAAATCTTGTAAGTGTTGGGTATTATTAAACTTGGATTATGTACTGTTAGTATTATTTTTATTTCTAAGGCTTCATAAAGCATCATCAAAAATTGAAATTAAACATATATAGGTGATTGATCTTATTAAATAGAGCACAATTCTTTCAGAATTACAGTTTCAGTCTACACAGGAAAGAGTTCTGACCATATACGCAATAATAAAATATATTCCAAGGTTAAACCAGAACTTCTCTGAAACCCATTAGGGATCAGTTCAAAGCTAAAAATAATTTACTAATAAATGTTCCTCACTTTAAGTTTCATTCTCTGAATTTATTAAAAGGTACATCTTAAAGACCAGTAATTTTCAGGTTGACTGTCACAGTTTTATCTAAGTTTTTTTTTTTTTAATTTAAATGTATTTATTTTAATTGGATGATAATTAGTTTACAATATTGTATTGGTTTTGCATCAGTCAGTCAATTCAGTCGCTCGTGTCCGACTCTTTGCGACCCCATGAATAGCAGTACGCCAGGCCTCCCTGTCCATCACCAACTCCTGGAGTTCATTCAGACTCAATTCCATCAAGTCAGTGATGCCATCCAGCCATCTCATCCTCTGGCGTCCCCTTCTCCTCCTGCCCCCAATCCCTCCCAGCATCAGAGTCTTTTCCAATGAGTCAGTTCTTCGCATGAGGTGGCCAAAGTCCTGGAGTTTCAGCTTTAGCATCATTCCCTCCAAAGAAATCCCAGGGCTGATCTCCTTCAGAATGGACTGGTTGGATTTCCTTGCAGTCCAAGGGACTCTCAAGAGTCTTCTCCAATACCACAGTTCAAAAGCATCAATTCTTCTGCGCTCAGCTTTCTTCACAGTCCAACTCTCTCATCCATACATGACCACTGGAAAATCCATAGCCTTGACTAGACGGACTTTTGTTGGCAAAGTAATATCTCTGCTTTTCAATATGCTATCTAGGTTGGTCATGACTTTTCTTCCAAGGAGTAAGCGTCTTTTAATTTCATGGCTGCAGTCACCATCTGCAGTGATTTCGGAGCCCCAAAAAAGAAAGTCTGAGACTGTTTCCACTGTTTTCCCATCTATTTCCATTGAAGTGATGGGGCCAGATGCCATGATCTTCGTTTTCTGAATGTTGAGTTTTAAGTCAACTTTTTCACTCTCCTCTTTCACCTTCATCAAGAGGCTTTTTAGTTCCTCTTCACTTGCTGCCATAAGGGTGGTGACATCTGCATATCTGAGGTTATTGATATTTTTCCCGGTAATCTTGATGCCATACATCAACATGAATCTGCCATGGGTGTACACGTGCTCCCCATCCTGAACCCCCCTCCCACCTCCCTCCCTGTACCATCCCTCTGGGTCATCCTAGTGCACCAGCCCCGAGCATCCTGTATCCTGCAATTGAACTTACCTTTTTTAGTTTATAGATTTGTGATGCTTAAGCTGCTGCTGCTGCTAAGTCGCTTGAGTCGTGTCCGACTCTGTGCAACCCCATAGACAGCAGCCCACCAGGCTCCCCTGTCCCTGGGATTCTCCAGTCAAGAACACTGGAGTGGGTTGCCGTTTCCTTCTCCAATGCATGTAAGTGAAAAGTGAAAGTGAAGTCACGCAGTTGTGTCTGACTCTTTGTGATGCTTAAACCACATACCAATATGCTTCTTGAAAACTTTCCTTTAGGAAAGTGTATCAATAATATTGAACAAAGGGAGAAAAGTCAGCCACATATCTTTTCCTTAAAATTTTATTTTAATTTCTATTGTCTATTATAAAATTAAATTGGTGCCTTTGGTTGGTTATCTGCTGTGTTATATTCATTCAGGGCTCATCCAGGGCTAGATAGCCAAGGAGTCAATTTAAATATTAGGAGAAAAGTAATTTAAACTTTTTTTAGTTTTTAATTAGAGGATAATTGTTTTACAGTGTTATGCTGGTTTTATAGTACAACAACATGAATCAGTCACAATTATAAATAGTGTTTGACTGTTTCTCTATTTCCCGTGTGAGAATAAATGTATTTCTTTTAATCTGAAGTTATGGAAGAGACATATTACTTGAGTTGTATATATATATACACACATACATATATATTTAAAGGTCAAGAATAGAAACCTCAAGAAGGTTACATTTCTATTGCAAATTCTTGCAAAGTAGTTTAATGTGACAGTTAGATACACAAACTGTGCAAATGCCTGCCTGAGCTCAAATTCTGCCACATCCAAAGGTATTAATTAGTTGGATGACCTCTGATGAATTACATAACTTTGCTGCATTTCTCAACTTGTAAAAAGAGAAAATAATCATCTATTTTTTAGAGTCCTCATTGGCATTAATTGAATTAATTCATTTTAAAAGTCTTGAAACAAAGCCTGCTTCCTGCAGGTGCTCAATAAATTATTATTTCCTTTAGTGGAGTCACTTTTTACAGTATATAATACTGTGTTACTTCCTTGTCTACATGGCTACATATTTAGAAACTAGACTTCTCACATAATCAAGGTCAAATGAAAATGATTTCTTCTATATCAAGCATAAAAGATTATATTAAATAATAAAAATCAAGGCACTATGAAATAATCACTAATAAGCACAAGGATTGGACTTGCCCTTAATGTTGCTACAAATATGTGCCTATGATTTTCTGTGCAGTCAGCATACATGAAAAGTTCAGTTGTGTTTGACTCTTTGTGACCCCATGGACTCCTCTGTCCATGGGATTTTCCAGGCAAGAATACTGGAGTGAGATGCCATTCCCTTCTCCAAGGGATCTTCCTAACCCAGGGATCAAACTCAGGTCTCTTATGGCTCCTGTATTGGCAGGCAGGTTCTTTACCGCTAGCACCACCTGGGGAGCCCCCATGAAAAGCAGTAAAATAATAATAAATCTAGACATTGCTAACTATAATATAACATATATATATATATATACACAAAAGTATATAACATACTATAAATGTATGGATTTGAAAACAATCACTTGGTTACACTTCTCAGTTTTCATACAGTGGATTACTAAATTGCTGGGCTATAGAGACAGTACTTCTCCCCAAAGCCATATCCACTGAACTTTAACCTTTCAGGATGTTCCATGTTAAAACAAAGTATGGGGGGTAGGAGCACACAAATAATTTAAATACTTGAGGAAAATTGTATGCCATCTTCTTTCTTGCAAATTTACATTATTTATTAGTATATTCAAGTCTTGAACAGTGTCAGACTTCATTTTTCTGGGCTCCAAAATCACTGCAGATGGTGATTGCAGCCATGAAATTAAAAGACACTTACTCCTTGGAAGGAAAGTTATGACCAACCTAGATAGCATATTCAAAGGCAGAGACATTACTTTGCCAACAAAGGCTCGTCTAGTCAAGGCTATGGTTTTTCCTGTGGTCATGTATGGATGTGAGAGTTGGACTGTGAAGAAAGCTGAGCACCGAAGAATTGATGCTTTTGAACTGTGGTGTTGGAGAAGACTCTTGAGAGTCCCTTGGACTGCAAGGAGATCCAACCAGTCCATTCTAAAGGAGATCAGCCCTGGGATTTCTTTGGAAGGAATGATGCTAAAGCTGAAACTCCAGTACTTTGGCCACCTCATGTGAAGAGTTGATTCATTGGAAAAGACTCTGATGCTGGGAGGGATTGGGGACAGGAGGAGAAGGGGATGAGATGGCTGGATGGCATCACTGACTCGATGGATGTGAGTCTGAGTGAACTCCGGGAGTTGGTGATGGACAGGGAGGCCTGGCGTGCTGCAATTCATGGGGTCACAAAGAGTCGGTCACGACTGAGTGACTGAACTGAAATCTTGAAATAAAGAAACCTGTTTAATCATGTTTAATCCATTTTCCCTAAATATTTTATCATAAGATTTTTGTTCTCATTACTTTATTGGGGAACTTGACTTGGATTATCAAATTTCATAGACTATTTGCTTGTTAAAGTAAGGCCAACATTGCCTGATTCCTCCCGAAAGTAGCCAAGTCCTGGTCCTGGCAGTGAGCTGTTTTCTTTTATTTGGCTTTTAATTGAATGGTTGACTGATATTTTAAATTGAATTTTTGATTTCTCTTTCCCCTGAGTCTTAGTTCATCAGGAAGAAAGGATCCTAAACATCAGAAAGTGTTGGAGCAGGGACCTTAACTGGGATTGTCCATGCTTGGGAATCAAACCCTTGTAAATACTTTGTATTTATTACAATCTTGTCTCTGACTCAGAACTTGATGTTTAATTCCTTTGAGTTTCTTTTCTTCATATATAAATTGAAAGAAATATAGAAGAAATCAATCCTCTCTCCTTTACAGGTGCTTTAAGATGAAATGAGGTAATAAATGTTAAATTGCTTTAACAGTGGGGAAAAAAATCAATGAAAATATTCATAGTACAGATGCCATTCTTTCTGTCGGAACTGCAACCATGGAAGTGAAAAAGTCTGTATCATGTGGGAAGTGACAATAATCATGTTACCCAGAGGTGACTATTATAGAAGAGCCATCAAAGGTATGTTCAAATTGTCCCAGGTGTAAATGTAAAACTTTTCACTGTGCCTTTTAAAATTAGAAAATATTAATATGTTGCATTGCTCTAGATGGTTTAGGCATGTGCAATGTTTTCCTAAAATTAAATGTACTGTCTTTTTCTCCTAGTTCTTATGGTTGAGTGACTTACTGTTCAGTGGTTCCATTTCATTTATTTGGTAGTGGTGTTTCTGATATTCCTTTGGTTTCTTTTTCCTTCCCACTCAGAGTCTGTCTATCATATCATGAGGCCTTCAAAAACTGTGACTAAGTCAAGAAAGTCCTGGATTTGCTCTTAGAAATACTGAATTCAAGGCTTCTATCTGTGGTATGCCCAGGTTCACTTGGATATAAACATAAAGGGTGGCTGTAGTCGTGTCCGACTCTGTGCGACGCCATAGACGGCAGCCCACCAGGCTCCCCCGTCCCTGGGATTCTCCAGGCAAGAACACTGGAGTGGGTTGCCATTTCCTTCTCCAAGATAGAATGTGATAAAAGAGCACAATGAATTTCAAAGTACCATTGACATTTAAAATTTTTTATATCTTTGATATTATATACCAATTCCTACCTATATTAACCCCTTCAGGATAGAAATCAGATGATTTGGAATGTTCATTATGTCCTTTTAGCCTTGCCATTTAGATCCTCATCTTAAAGTTTAGTACATATTACAAGATAGTATGCATGAGAGACTAGATATAATCTACCAAAACCTTAAACATCAAGTAAAGAAAAATGTGATAGGGGTGCTAATAGTTACACACTAGAAAAAGTACTCTAAATGCTGACCATGATGTACTGGACTAGTCTAGGTCTTGAGAATGTAAGGAACTATAAGATTTACACATTTTGAAAAGGCCGATAATTACCAAACCTAGAAAGAGAAGGGAGTAGGGAATTCCAGACATGAGTAAAGAGGTAGAAGTGGAAATACATATGTACTACTCAGATCCTATAAGTTTAGGTGCTCTATTTTTTTCTTGGAAATTATTGGGAAAGGATAGATTGTAATTATTTTATTTATTTTGGGAGAGATAATTATATTTCTGAACTTCCTGAGCTTCATAAAATCAATAAAGGGTTCATGAACTATGGCTAAACATGATTCAGAAGCAGATTTTTAACCACCTGCTCCTTCATTTGGCAACATTAAGGAGCAGTGCTTCTGGTGTTCCATAGAAATTGAAGTTGTGGGTGAATGAACTATAATTAAGGAGGAGCCATGCACTAGGATTGAACCAAGGTTTTATATTAATAGCAGAATTCTGTTCCATCCTAATTAGTATAATGTACTCATCCTACAAACATGTATTGAATGTCTTCTGAAAATGAGACTCGCTTTTGACATCACTAAGATCTCCACATATCAAAGAAAAAAATCCTAATACTAGCTATTCTAAAACTCATTTTGAAATAACATATCAAGAAAGAGTAGAAACAAAGCAAGACAAAATAAAACTCTTGGTTCAAATAGACATAGATCCCTGAAGTTCCTTAAATGCAAAAACTGGAAGATTCCTTATAGATTTTCTACTCCAGTGGCCTCACTTTGAAGACAAGAGAAGTTTGTAGTATAGTCTGAAATCAGGGAGACTGATTTCTCCAGACTCCTGTTTGCCTCTCTCAAGACTGCTTTGGCTATTTGACATCTTTTGTGTTTCTATACAAATTGTAAAACTTTCTGTTCTAATAAAGCTACAGTAATTAAGACCGCATGGTACTGGCACAAAAACAAATATAGATCAATAGAACAGGATAGAAAGCCCAGAGATATACCCACACACCTACAATTACTTAATCTAATGCAAAGGAGGCAAAAATAGACAATAGAAAAAAGACAGTCTCTTTAGTAAGTAGTGCTGGGAAAACTGGATAATTACATGTAAAAGAATGAAATTAGAATATTCCCTAATGGCATACACAAAAATAAACTCAAAATGGATTAAATATCTGAGTGTAAGGCCAGACAGTATAAAACTCCTAGAGGAAAATAGGCAGAACACTCCTTGACAAATCACAGCAGATCTTTTTTGACCCACCTCCTAGAGTAATGAAAATAGAAACAAAAATAAACAAATAGGACCTAATTAAGCTTAAAAGCTTTTGCATAGCAAAGGAAACCATAAGCAAGATGAAAAGATAACCCACAGAATAGGAGAAAGTATTTGCAAGTGAAGTAATGGACAGGGGATTAATCTCCAAAATAACAAACAGCTCATGTAACTCAATACACAAAAAACAAACAACCAAATCAAAAACTGGACAGAAGATATAAATAGATATTTCTCCAAATAACACATACAGATGGCCAACAAACATATGAAAAGATGCTCAACACTATTAGAGAAATGTAAATCAAAACTACAATTAGTTATCACCTCACATCCATCAGAATGGACATCATAAAAAATCTACAAACAATAAATGCTGGAGACGTTGTGGAGAAAAGGGAACCAACCCTATTATACTGTTGAGAATGTAAACTGGTTACAGCCACTATGGAGACCAATATGGAGATTCTTCAAATAACTAAAAATAGAACTGCTACATGACCCGGCCATCCCATTCCTTGGTATATACCTGGAGAAATTCATAATTAAAAAGATACATGCACTCCAATATTCACTGCAGCACTGCTTACAATAACTAGTACATAGAAGCAACTTAAATATCCATCAACAGAAGAATGGATGAAGAAGATGTGGTATATCTATCTATCTATCTATCTATAAGAATATTACTCAGCCATAAAAAGGAACAATATTGTACTATTTGCAGAATTGTGAATGGACCTACAGACTGTTATAAAGAGAGTGACGTAAGTCAAAAAGAGAAAAACAAATGTCATATAATACCATTTATATGTGGAATCTACAAAAATGTTACAGATGAACTTATTTGCAAAGCAGAAATAGAGAAACAGATGTAGAGAACAAACTTACAGACACCAAGGGGGAAGGGAGGGTAGGATGGATTGGGAGATTGGGATTGATGTATATACACGACTGCTGCTGCTGCTGCTGAGTCGCTTCAGTCGTGTCCGACTCTGTGCAACCCCATAGATGGCAGCCCAGCAGGCTCCCCCGTCCCTGGGGTTCTCCAGGCAAGAACACTGGAGTGGGTTGCCATTTCAAGTGAAAGTGAAGTCGCTGAGTCGTGTCTGACTCCTAGTGACCCCATGAACTGCAGCCCACCAGACTCCTCCATCCATGGGATTTTCCAGGCAAGAGTACTGGAGTGGGGTGCCATTGCCTTCTCCGATATATACACTACTATATATAAAACAGATAATGAATGTGAACCAACTGTAGCACAGGGAACTCCACTCAATGCTCTGTGGTGACCTAAATGGGAAGAAAATCTAAAAAAGAGGGGATATATGTACAACTGATTTACCTTGCTGTACAGCAGAAACTAACATAACATTGTAAAGCAACTATACTCCAATAAAAGTTTATTTATTATTCATAATGAATATTAAAATAAATTTATTAGAAATAATCTATATGCCAATAAAAATTAAAAACAAAACCAGAAAAGAATAAGGATGAGAGCTCAGAGAACTGAAGCCAGTTCTCAAATCTAATACTAGTTGCAAAATCAGTAACAGACTCATTTCACTAGAGTTCTAGTCCAGTTGCATTTTTTGAGTCCTACACCACTACTCTTAATAACAGGCAAACTGTTTAATATATTTAGATCCAAGATGTCTTCAGTTCTTCCTGTGTATTTGGTGGAGGTGAGGAAGGAAGGGGAGACTTGGGAGGCAGTGGAAGATAATAGAAATTTCACAGTCCTGTATGTACTGAGTGCTGTGCTAGGTACTTCCATTCCTGAACTCTAAATCCTTACAACAATTCTGAGATAAGTCAGATAAAAGTCATCGCCATTTTCTAGATGAGGAAAATGAGGCCCAGAGAAGCTAGGAAATGTACTCAGATGCACATATTTTATGAGTGATGGACTAAGGGTCTAAACTTTTTTCCTGGCTCCAAATTCTTTGCTCTTTTCACTGTACCTTAATTATTGCCTGTTTTAGAGAGTGTTGTACATTTCTTCATAAACAAGCCCAATTTTTGCCTGCCACCTGGTTTTTATGACTGTCCAGATTGATTTTTGTTTTAAATTTACATTTCGCAACTGTGGGCTTTTTTTCCTTTCCATTTATCTCTCATCTCAGTCAGGAGGTTGGAAAAAATGAGAAATATGCTGGTTTTGTTTGGACTGAGAACATTCCAAAATATTTGGCTGTACCTCAAAACCCTGTTAAAATAATATTATTTATAACTTTCTGCTTGGTCAATTTTATTTCAAGTCAGGCTGTTTCCCACAGGAGACTTTTCTTTCTCCCTAATAGTAAGTTTGCTGCTTGAAAGCCTTAACACAAAACATTTTCCAAGACTCAGGTCCTTGCCTTCCTGATGAATGGAAACTTGTTAGACAATAGCCTCAACCACTGTGAAGCAGTTAATCTCAGGATCTCACCCTCAGGACCTGCAGCATGGAGTGTTGGTGAGGAGAATGCCATCTGTTTACACATGAGCCATCGACTCACTAAGCATGATCTGTCCAGTGCACATAGGTTGCATTTCAGAGCTGGTCTTTGATGTCGAATGCTGTTTTCCAGATTGCCTTCTAAGGAACACAGTTAATTTCTACATTTCTCCTCAGTAAGGCTATTATTGTTAGCAGATTTGTTCAGCTGCCTTAGCAGCTTGGGATGTTTCATTGACTTTTGAGCAGATGATTTGATTTTCAGGCAGAGATGACGGAAGAGGTAGCTAGCAGAATCATTACAAGGGAACACCCACCGCAAATTGTGGAGAGGCAGGCTTTTGACAAGGCAGACCTCAAGGGGAAGACCTGTCTTTGCCTCGATGTATAATAAAATGCTGTCTAAAACTGATGGCAAAGCAATGTGAATCATAGAGGCCAAGGACTTGTTAAACAAATACGGCTTCTCTGAAAGCCCATTCCATTTTTGACAAAAATGATGGTCAGTGAAGTGGCAATTGTCACAGTGAAATGACAATGCTTTGCTCCCAGGAGCAGTTCATCCACAGGGAATATGGGCAGAGAGACTGAATAATTAACCCAGAAAGCAGTTATATAACTGGTTCCATTCCACAGCTTGCAGACTTGTGGCTTTATTTCAGACTTTTGAGACATTCCTACCCCAGCAGTTGCCAGTGACCACCATTACATTGCTTCATCTCCCTGTCTCCCTGGCAGCTAAATGCCTATTGATTTTCCCTGAACCCCAAGCTCTCTCCATAACAGGAAGATCTGGTGGATATCATGTCAAATACAAAGGAAAGCCTCTGCCAGCCTGCACATTAGAACATGGTGTTTTAAAAGAAATGTGAAATATCGATGCAATTATAAATCAATAAAACCCTAGGGGAATGAGAATCTCATTTGAGAGAAGATCTTTAAGTTTTCTCTCTCTCTCTCTCTCTTTTTTTTTTTTTGTTGTTGTCAAGAAAATCTGGATGAGCGAATGAAATTTATAAAGTAAAAACTATCAACAAAGTATTCTGTGCTGTTGCTGGGTCTGAGAAAAAGAAGACCACACATGCAGTATGATATGTGAAATGACACATATTGATATATCAGTTATGGGGTCAAAAATATCTCTCCCTTTTCACTTATGTTTTTGGTTGTTACCCAAAATTGTTATTATTTAAATTATTTTGCTCATGCTTTTCTCTTACATTATTTTCCAAATTCCTTATGTTCTCCTCATTTTGCCCTCTGTATTCTAGAAATATTTGTGGATTTCCAGGATACATTTTCGTGTCTTAGAAGCTTGTGCTAGTTTGCTTAACATAACTGCTATAATTCATGATTTGGAACCAGTTGGAGAACTGTGTTGTAACAGGGCTGCAGAGCTTCCACTAAGGCACATGGCCAAATCAGAGACAAGTCCGAGGGCATCACTAATGAGAGGAAAGTAGTAAGGCATAAAAAGTTGCACAAAGATTGAAATCCATTAAATTGGGTGGGGCTTCAGCAAGCAAATTTATCAGGCACCATGGTCTGGATCAGCCCTTCATCATGGCAGAGTTGTTTCTTATGCTAGATATAGATAATAGTGGCCAACTTCTTACAGCAGTTCTGAACCTGGTGAAGGAAAATGTAGAAGCATGAGAGAAGGATGGGAAGAAGGAAAGAAGTGGGAGAGAAATGGAAAATGGTTTGAGACTGTTGAAATGGGAGAAAATATCTTGGTTTTTTTACTTCATTTCTAAGGAATCACAGTTACAGAGACAAAAATGTAATGATCACTTATCCATAATTATGACAAAAATTGTGAGATTTATTATCCAAGGAGTATAAAGATAAGAAAGTATGAGCACAATCACAGTTGTGATGATAGTAAGCATCACTGCATCATCGCCAAGGCTTTGTGGCAATGTGTTTGTAGTTTGTCTTGTTTCTTTTTCTGTTAATTAAAAAACTGGTACATTTAAAAATAATTACTCAAGATTAATGCCTATAACTTATGTTTCACAGTTTAGTTGCTTTCACGTGCTTTTGAAATTTTTCTCATATTTGCAACTACAACTTACTTTGAACTTCCAGAAAATTCAAAGGAAGGAAGAGTCTGTATACTGACCTGCCGCTGACTCCCACAGCCCCAACTCTCATACCACATAAGTAATGCCCCTTGTATGTTGCTCTACTTTAGTTTACATCTTGATGGAAAACGAGAGGTGGTGTATCCAGTTCTGGAAACTTCCTTAGAAATTTAGCCATCATGGGCAAAATACAAAATTATTCCTCCAAACAACAGTATGCTACCATGAGGACAGGGTACTTTTCTTCTTTTTTTGTCTCCTGCTTAGTTAGGATTTTTATATATTATTTACTTTCATAAAAATTGTAATACAACTGTACTAGCCACAGGACTGGAAAAGGTCAGTTTTCATTCCAATCTCAAAGAAAGGCAATGCCAAAGAATGCTCAAACTACTGCACAATTGCACTCATCTCACACACTAGTAAAGTAATGCTCAAAATTCTCCAAGCCAGGCTTCAGCAATACATGAACGGTGAACTTCCTGATGTTCAAGCTGGTTTTAGAAAAGGCAGAGGAACCAGAGATCAAATTGTCAATATCTGCTGGATCATGGAAAAAGCAAGAGAGTTCCAGAAAAACATCTATTTCTGCTTTACTGACTATGCCAAAGCCTTTGACTATGTGGATCACAATAGACTGTGGGAAATTCTGAAAGAGATAGGAATACCAGACCACCTGACCTGCCTCTTGAGAAATCTGTATGCAGGTCAGGAAGCAACAGTGAGAACTGGACATGGAACAACGGACTGGTTCCAAATAGGAAAAGGAGTACGTCAAGGCTGTATATTGTCACCCTGCTTATTTAACATCTATGCAGAGTACATCATGAGAAATGCTGGACTGGAAGAAACACAAGCTGGAATCAAGATTGCCGGAAGAAATCTCAATAACCTCAGATATGCAGATGACACCACCCTTATGGCAGAAAGTGAAGAGGAACTCAAAAGCCTCTTGATGAAAGTGAAAGTGGAGAGTGAAACAGTTGGCTTAAAGCTCAACATTCAGAAAACGAAGATCATGGCATCCGGTCCCATCACTTCATGGGAAATAGATGGGGAAACAGTGGAAACAGTGTCAGACTTTATTTTTCTGGGCTCCAAAATCACTGCAGATGGTGACTGCAGCCATGAAATTAAAAGACACTTACTCCTTGGAAGGAAAGTTATGACCAACCTGGATAGCATATTCAAAAGCAGAGACATTACTTTGCCAACAAAGGTCCGTCTAGTCAAGGCTATGGTTTTTCCTGTGGTCATGTATGGATGTGAGAGTTGGACTGTGAAGAAGGCTGAGTGCCGAAGAACTGATGCTTTTGAACTGTGGTGTTAGAGAAGACTCTTGAGAGTCCCTTGCACTGTAAGGAGATCCAACCAGTCCATTCTAAAGGAGATCAGCCCTGGGATTTCTTTGGAAGGAATGATGCTGAAACTGAAACTCCCGTACTTTGGCCACCTCATGTGAAGAGTTGACTCATTGGAAAAGACTCTGATGCTGGGAGGGATTGGGGGCAGGAGAAGAAGGGGATGCCAGAGGATGAGATGGCTGGATGGCATCACTGACTTGATGGACGTGAGTCTGAGTGAACTCCGGGAGTTGGTGATGGACAGGGAGGCCTGGCGTGCTGCGATTCATGGGGTCGCAAAGAGTCGGACACGACTGAGCGACTGAACTGAACTGAACTGAGGGATGATTATAAAATACAGACTGTGATGGGGGAAAGATATCACCTTGTTTGATGTAATAGTCAGATGGAATATTTATAAAAATTATAATCTGTACTTTTCCTAAAAGTTATAGTTAATGCAAGAACTGCTGCTGCTGCTGCTGCTAAGTCACTTCAGTCGTGTCTGACTCTGTGCGACCCCATAGATGGCAGCCCACCAGGCTCCACCGTCCCTGGGATTCTCCAGGCAAGAACACTGGAGTGGGTTGCCATTTCCTTCTCCAATGTGTGAAAGTGAAAAGTTAAAGTGAAATCTCTCAGTTGTGTCCAACTCTTAGTGACCCCATGGACTGCAGCCTACCAGGGTCCTCCATCAATGGGATTTTCCAGGCAAGAGTACCGGAGTGGGGTGCCATTGCCTTCTCTAAACATTGTTAAATATTGTATAGTGGCTTTGTTTTAGAAAATTTGTTCTGAGTTGTTCATAGAAATTACATAGATATCAGAAATTACACAGATATTTGAGTTGGGATATTCCTGCAGAATAAGACAGCATGCACAATCCTGAGTCTACACTAAAATTTGAAGTAAATAGATCTTTCCTTACGGTAGAGGCAAAGAAAAACATAAGGATTGTTTTTATATTTGTAATTTCAAATGGAAGCATCACTTAATGAAGCTAACTTTGCCAAAGGCCCACTTAATGATATTTACTTGGCTTAGGAAAATAGTATAAGAGACCCATTTGCCTTGGAAGGCTAGGAAGGAATTAAAATAGAGAAGAATTTGCCCTTCCAAAGGAAATTATTCAGTTGTCTAGATCTGAAATTTTTAGGTGATCATTCTGTATTCTCTGAAGTGACTGAGTCACATAGGTCTAAATTCACCATGGAAGATGCATTTAGACATATCCTGAATTATTTAGAAAGAAGCTCAATACTTCTATTACTAAAGAGGGGTATACAGGAAACCTTATGTAGTCAGTATCGGATGCAATAGTAACATTGGTGGAAAGTATCACCTTCAGTGAGTTGGACTGGTAAAATCTACACATAAAAGATTTGATGAACACTACTACTGCTGCTAAGTCACTTCAGTCGTGTCTGACTCTGTGCGACCCCATAGATGGCAGCCCACCAGGCTCTCTTGTCCCTGGAATTTTCCAGGCAAGAACACTGGAGTGGGTTGCTATTTCCTTCTCCAATGCATGAAAGTGAAAAGTGAAAGTGAAGTCACTCAGTCGTGTCCGACTCTTCACAACCCCACAGATTGCAGCCCACCAGGCTCCTCCGCCCATGGAATTTTCCAGGCAAGAGTAATGGAGTGGGGTGCCATTGCCTTCTCCATTGATGAACACTACTTCTGGGTAAATCAAAAGACACCTGTAAACGTAGAAATTAAACATCTTGATAACACCTAAAATTCTAATCATGGAGACTTCTTAGAAAAGCAGAATTGGAATGTGATTGTGGTGTAGTAATTTTGAATTTATCCGATTTTATGATATACTTTTGTATGAAGTAAGTATTAAAAGAAGAGAGATGGTTATATTGGAATCATTAAAAAGAGTTTTCAAGATGTAACGTTTGTCAGAATATCTCCAGTACTCAAGGAAAAAGATGTTCTTGCTAGTCTTCCAAATTCCTCAGACCTTTTGACAAGCAAATGCAAATGTGTGGATAAATGCATCTGACCTTTACAGTTTGATGACACACACTAAGACCAGCTACCTCAAGCAAGTTACTAATTATGATTTAGCTTCCCATGCATATTGTCCTGTAGAAGAAAGTCTGACTGACTGATGTGAACTTCCTTATCTTTTCTGGCAAATCTTTTTTGTCATTTGTAGATTGATAGTTAACTTGCTGACTATTGGTGGTTTGATTAGTGGGAGTTGATTTCTCTGAGCCAGATCAATCCTAGGTATAATGACAACATTGAGTTTTAAAGTTGAAGTGCTGGTGACCCCATAGAAATACCAACTTTGGTCTTCCTTAGGTGACCAGGAGGCTTTTCTGAGGTTAGTGTACTTTTGTCTTTCACTGAGCGCCAAGTAAACTGATTTCCCAGTGAGGAGCACAGAGTTAGAGAAAGATTGAAGTAGTATAAAACTACGTTTGAAAAACCCCAGATGCTAAGGAAAAAGAGATCGTGAGATGATAGAATATTGGATAAAGTAAAAGAAGAGAAGAATTTTATTATACTTAGTATTCTTTGTACTTTCAACATTTTGTTTTTCACTATGGGGCTTCTCAGGTGGTGCTAGTGGTAAAGAACCCGCCTGCCAATGCAGGAGAATTAAAAGATACTGGTTCAACCCCTACGTCGGGAAGATCCCCTGGAGGAGGAAATGGCAACCCACTCCAGTATTCTTTCCTGGAAAATCTCATGGACAGAGAAGCCTGATGGGCTATAGTCCATGGGATCTCAAAGAGTCAGACATGACTAAAGTGACTTAACACACAGATTATATATGATAAAAATACATTGCAATTTGAATGTAAAAATTTAAATGAAATCAGAATGATGAAATAAAGAGAATATTGATGCTTAATTATTCCCAGTCCTTAAGCTGGAAATTTATAGCTGATATTTACCTATGTTTAAACTAACATCTTATGTTTACACTGACATCTTCTGAGTGATTCAGATATAATTAACATTTACTGGGTACCTAGCATGCACAGGTACTGTGACCAGCTTGTTATACACTACACATAATAAAATTTGACCAAAACAACTGGTCAATTTAATCAAAGCAGTATTTGGAAGGCATGCTGTTCTTTAGGGCTTCCCATATGGTACAGCAGTAAAGAATCTGCCTACCAATGCAGAAGATGCAAAAAACACAAGTTTAATTCCTGGGTTGGGAAGATCCCCTGGAGTAGGAAATGGCACCCCACTCCAGTGTTCTTGCTTGCAAAATTCCATGGACAGGGAGCCTGGTGGGCTACAGTCCCTGGCGTCATGAAGAGTCGGGCATGATTGAGCATGCACTCGTACGTGCAAACAGTTGTTCTTTCATCTTGAGGCTCTCTTTTAAATGACCTCCAAAAAACTAATTAATTTAGTTCTTCTTTCCTAATGCTCACATAATGGAACATCAGTCCCTTATTTCATCTTTTTTTTTTTTTTCCAATGGGAAAACAATAAGAAGTCTGACTGGGTTCTTCAGTATTCAGGGGAGTGACTGATGCAGCACCTGAAGGGACACAGCCTGCCAAGAGGTTTAAGTACTAACCAAAGAGCCCAAGTCAACAGCTTGAGAGCCTCAGGCAGGGATAGTTTTATCTCTTTGTATTAAAAGAAGTAACAGTTTTCATTTATCTTTCTTCTGTGTCAAATGTATTAAGTTAATGAGATTTTTAAAATGTCTCCTGTAAGTGTGGTCAGTGTCCTCCTTCCCTTCATCTAGGTGACCTGATCCTTCCAGGGGTACTTTGGATCCTTCCATTATTGTCCTTTGTCTCATAGCAGGTGGTCTGCCTGTCCAGACAGGTTGTCTAGAGGTGCATCTTTGCTTTGAGTCAAGCTGATTTCTTTTTCCCACCCTACTTTTATTTAGATACATCCTATTTTAAATATTGATTGCCTTCTTGGTAATTTTGTGAATTTTATGTTTCCATTATTTTGTATAATGGAATGCTTTTAAGTCAAACTATAGTATTGGGGAAGGAGGCAATCTGATATTACTAAATGACTTTAATCAAAGTAGCTGTCATAATGAGTCTGACCTCAATTTGGCAATTTTAAAAAACATAACTTTTGAATCTGTAGATTACCTTCAGTAGTATGGTCATTTTAACAATATTTATTCTTCCAATTCATGACCATGGTATATCTTTTCCATCTCTTTGTGTCATCTCTAATTTCTTTCATTGGTGTTTTAAATATAGGTTTTTTTACCTCCTTAGTTAAATTTATTACTAGGTATTTTAGTATTTTTGATGTGATCACAACTGAGGTTGTTTTCACTTTCTAATAGTTAGAAATGCAACAGATTTCCTTATACTTATCTTATATCCTGCAACCTTACTGAATCCATTGATGAATTATAATAGCATTTTGGTAGTATGTTTAGGATTTTCTGTATCTGTCATCTGCAAATAATGACAGTTTTACTCATTCCTCTCCAATTTGGGTTGCTCTTAATTCTTTTTCTTATCTGATAGCTGTGGTTAGGTCTTCCAGTACGATGTTAAACAGAAGTAGCAAGAATGGGCATTCTTATCTTCTTCCTGACCTTAGAGTAAAAGCTTTCATATTTTCACTGTTGAGTATGATGTTAGCTGTAGGTTTATGATATATGACTTTTATTATCTTGAGGTTGTTGTTCAGTTGCCCAGTCATGTCTGACTATTTTCAACCCCACGGACTGAAGCATGCCAGGCTTCCCTGTTCCTCACCTGAAGTCTGCCCAAGATCATGTCCATTGCATCAGTGATGCAGTCCAGCCATCTCATCCTCTGATGCCCTCTTCTTCTTCTGCCCTCAAACTTTCCCAGCATCAGAGAGTTTTCCAATGCTCACACCAGGTAAGCAAAATACTGGAGCTACAGCTTCAGCATCAGTCCTTCCAATAAGTACTCAGGGTTGGTTTCCCTTAAGATTGACTGGTTTGAACCCAATCAAAAAGTGGGAAAAAGACCTAAACAGACATTTCTCCAAAGAAGACATACAGATGGCTAACAAACACATGAAAAGATTCTCAACATCGCTCATTATTAGAGAAATGCAAATAAAAAACTACAGTGAGATATCACCTCACACCAGTCAGAATGGCCATCATCAAAAAGTCTACAAACAATAAATGCTGGAGAGGGTGTGGAGAAAAGGGAACACTCTTGCACTGTTGGTGGGAATGTAAATTGATTTGGCCACTATGGAAGACGGTATGGAGATACCTTAAAAAACTAGGAATAAAAGCATCATTTGATTCAGCATACTCTGAGGAAACCAAAATTGAAAAAGATGCATGTATTCCATTGTTCCTTGTGGCACTCTTTACAATGGCTAGAAAATGGAAGCAACTTAGATGTCCATTGACAGATGAATGAATAAAGAAGTTGTGGTACATATACACAATGGAATATTACTCAGCCATAAAAAGGAACACATTTGAATCAGTTCTAATGAGGTGGATGAGCCTAGAACCTATTATACAGAGTGAAGTAAGTCAGAAAGAGAAAGATAAATATCATATACTGATGCATATATATGGAATCTAGAAAAATGGTACTGAAGAATTTATCCACAGGGCAGCAACGGAGAAACAGACATAGAGAACAGACTTATGGACATGGGAGAGGGGAGGAGAGGGTGAGATGTATGGAGAGAGTAACATGGAAACTTACATTACCATATGTAAAATAGACAGCCAACAGGAATTTGCTATATGTCTCAGGAAGCTCAAACAGGGGCTCTATATCAACCTAGAGGGGTGGCATGGGGAGGGAGATGGGAGGGAGGTTCAAAAGGGAGGGGATATATGTATACCTATGGCTGATTCATTGAGGTTTGACAGAAAACAACAAAATTCTGTAAAGCAATTATCCTTCAATTAAAAAAAATAAATTAAAAAAAATATTGACTGGTTTGATCTCCTTGCTGTCCAAGGGACTTCCAGGAGTCTTCTCCAGCACCACAGTTCAAAGGCATAGTTGCCTTTATACTCACTCTGTTGAAAGTTTTTTTTTTTTTTTTTTTTTTTTATGACTGGATGTTGAATTTTGTCAAAAGCTTTTCCTTCATCTACTGAATTTATTATATGATTTTTATTCATCAGTTTGTTAATGTGCCATATTACACTGATTGATCTGCAGATACTGAACCATCCTTGCATCCCTGTGATAAATCCTACATGATCATGGTGTATAATCCTTTTAACATATTGTTGAATTCACTTTCCATATATTTTTGTTGAGGATTTTTGCATCAGTGTTCATCAATGATATGGGCCTGTCTGTGTTTTTCTTTTTTTGTGGTATCTTTGTCTGTTTTTGGTATCAGGGTGATGCTGGCTTCATAGAATGAGTTTAGAAGCATTCCTTCTGCAATTTTTAAAAAAATTTTAAGAGGATAGGTGTTAACTTTTCTCTAATTGTTTGGTAGAATCAATCTGTGAAGCCATCTGGTCCTGGACTTTTGTGTGTTGGGAGGATTTCTTTTTATTTTTACTGATTCAATTTCATTACTAGTAATTGGTCTGTTTATATTTTCTATTTCTTTCTGGTTCAGTGTCAGAAGAGTGAACATTTCTAGGAATTTTTCCATTTATTCTAGATTGTCCATTTTATTGGTGTATGATTGTTCATAGTAATCTCTTATGATCTTTTGTATTTCTCTACCATCAGTTGTAACTTCTTTCTCATTTTTGATTTTATGAATTTGGGCCCCATCTCTGTTTTCTTGCTAAATCTGACTAAATGTTCATCACTTTTGTTTGCAGACGTAACAAAACAGAAGCAGAGTTATAGATGCAGAGAACAAACAAGTGGTTACCAAAGCAGAGGAGAGTGAGGAGAGGAAAGAAATATGAGGAGGATTAAGAGGTACAAATTTCCAGTCAGAATAAATGAGTCACAGGTATGAAAGGTGGGGTATATTGTCAATAACTGTGGTACTGTATTGTAGCTAGGTTTAACCGTGATAATCATTTTGAAATGTATGAAGTAAGGTGAAGTGAAGTGAAGTCACTCAGTCGTGTCTGACTCTTTGTCACCCCACAGACTGTGGCCCACCAGGCTCCTCCATCCATGGAATTTTCCAGGCAAGAGTACTGGAATGGGTTGCCATTTCCTTCTCCAGGGGATCTTCCTGACCCAGAACTTGAACCCAGGTCTCCCACATTGCAGGCAGACACTTTACCATCTGAGCCACCAGGGAGGCATATAGAAATACAAAATCACTATGTTGTGTAGCAGAAAATAGCATAGTGTTGTAGGTCAATTATACTTCAAGAACAGACAAATATACAAAAACAGATCAAATTCATGGTTACCAGAGGTGAGAAGGGGTCGCAGAATTAGATGAAGGCAGCCAAAAGGTACAAACCAGAAAAAAATGCATTTGAGTTAAAGTTCTTTTGTAAAATTAAGACTATTTACTGTGGGGAAAAAGCAAGGAATAATTTTATTCTCACTTTGGTATGCAGTCAAATTTAAGTAGCATTGCTATGATAGAAGTGGTTTGGAATTCAGATAGGGCTCCATTTTTAGCTTTACTCTTAAGTGACAGTAAGGTGATCACTTTAACTCTCTATTTCTTAGTTTCCTTTCCTAAAAAGATGTGACTGACTTAAATGATTTTTTTAGGATTTCTATCAGTTCTAAGACTCTATAAGGCATGCTGTTATATATCAAAGTCCTTTATACATAAAAGAATATTCTGAAAGTACAGTTGTGTAGAGAGACATGAGATGCATTAAAATAAAGTGGAATGGAGCAACATTACTATCTTGGACTCACATGTTGTATATATGATTATATGCTATCATGAGCTTCAAATAGCATCAACGAGGCCAGTTTGAGAAGGTGCATTATCTCCTCTTTTGTTGAAAGCAATACTGCCTAATGGAACTACAATGTGAGCCATATATGGCTCATATATAGATTATATATATATATATATAGTAGTTCCATTTAGTTTATATATATATACTATATATATATATATGTAGTTCCATTTAGATTATATATATATATATATATATAATCTAAATTTTTAGTAATCACATTAAAATGAAAATTAAATGAGATTAATTTTGCTATTTATTTTATTTAAATTGATAAATATAAAACATTATTTCTTGAACATGTAATCAATGTAAAGAATTTTAATGTGATATTTTGCATTCATAAGGGGGGAAAAAACTAAGTCTAAGAAGTCTGGTACATATTGTATACTTATAGCATATCTACATTTGGATTAGACTCATGTCAATAGCAACATGCAACTAGTAGCTACAATATTGGGGAGTGTAAATCTATTGTTTTATTCTAATCATAACTTAAAAAATTATGTAGTAAAAAGATATGAAGAAAACTTCCTCCTAGCTTTGTATTCAGTTGAATTTCAGTTAATCATTTGAGATCATTGTGTTTGCCCAGGTTTTGACAGTAAGGCCAGTTTCACAAGAGCACAAACTGCAGGAGTGTCAATCATCTTTTAGGGAATGTAGGTTGTGCAATGAATACCAATTATATGGCCTCCATGACAAGGGCTGTGATGGCTTTGCCTAGAGTTTCAATAATGGAGTCGACTTGAACTAGAAAGTGACATATTTCATTGTGTTCACTGCAAAACTGATACCTTATCAGAAAAACTATTTTTCTAGTGTCTCTAGAATATTGACCACTGTAAACAGATTTATAAAAGTTTCACATATACTGCACAGTTCTTTCTGCAAACCCCAAAGCAGAAAAAGTCCAGATTTGTGCTTTATTGCAAATATTTTGCACAATATTGGACTGAGAGGTTGAATAGAGATGTTACATAATAATTAGCTTTTTGAGCAAAAGCATTTAAAAACATTTTCTTCACTATTTGTTCCATATTTCTATTTTAAAATAGAAATATGAGATGTTTGGGGACATTCTCAGTAGAGAAGAGCTAGAGCTTGGTTTGAATCTGGTTTTAAATATGCTGAAGCTTCCATTCATGAAGTTCATGTTAATTAACAGAGACTGTCTCTGTGAAATGTATCTGTCACATGAGTTAAATTCATATCAACTTCTTTGTAGAATTTTAAACTTAAAAGGTATCTTTAAAATGAATTAATCTTCACCTTATAGATATGTGGCGAGTTTACAATGAATGATAAATATAGTGCATCCAGTGAGTGAAAGACATCAGAATTCTAACTCTTCACTCCAGTGTTAATTTAAGACCTAAGCTTCTTCAAATTCTTGAACTTCACAAGGGTTATGGAGTTTCAAGATACTTAAACATCAAGGAGTTAAGCAGACATAAACTGTTACATATAGGGACCTTAAGATTTCTTCTAGTCAGCAGTTCCTAACTCTGGTACTTAGACCAAGATTGTGCTGGAGTCATCTACAATGCTGATTATTAGCATGAATTTCTGGCTTGTCTCCTCACCTTCCAATCAGGGACTTTCAGAGCAGGTCTTGGGACTATAATTTTTAATCAAAGCCCTCAGGTGATCTGTAGAGTCAGATTAGAGAATCCTGTCTTGTGTTCCCAGGTGGCACTAGAGGTGAAGAACTCACCTGCCAATGCAAGAGACATAAGACGTGGGTTCAATCCCTGGGTCTGAAAGATCCCCTGCAGGAGGGCATGGCAACCCACTCCAGTATTCTTGCCTGGAGAATCCCATGGACAGAAGAGCCTGGTGGACTACAGTGCATAGGATTGCAAGGAGTCAGACATGAATGAAGCGACTTAGCACACACGTCCTGTGTTCTACAACTGAGAAAATATAAAATGGGAGAATTTCTAGTATTTGCCTTATATCTTGAGGCCACAAATGTCAGGCTTAGGATTAGAAGCTATTTGAGTGTTTGCCTAAATGACCTTGTCCCCTCTAATAATATTCCATACCATATATTGAACTAATTAAGGAGAAGAAAAAGGGACATATTGTAGGCATATTTTCAGCAATGAAGATTTTTAAAAATGGGTTTACTTGGTTTAAAATTAGCCAAACAGATTTCCTTTAACCCAGTTATTGATATTTTGCTTAATCAAGCTATCAAATTTTATAATAGAGTTCTTCAGAAAATCTTGCAAGCAAGTTTTCCTAAGCCCTTCTTTCATTTTTAAGGTATATGAGTTCTAAGATATTGTGAGATGATGCCCATATATTTTCTGCAGCAGCTGGAATCGTTTAGGTAGGTTTATGTAAATTTTATGCAAATGTAACACATTTTATGCCCCCAAACTTATGGCGATCATAACTATTTTATTCACCAAAACTTGGCCTTCAGCAAGATCCTACTGAGGACTGATGATCTATGCAGCTTCCTTCTGCTTGGATTTTTGTGACATTTATCATCACCCTACTTGGATACTTGAAGACTTACAGTACGTGCATTTAGGGTTGAAATAAAACTCTGATTTTCCTCCAACCCAGGCTAAATTATTTACCACAAACATTTAGAGACTCTTTCCTTGGAGTTTCTTTTCTAGTTTCCCAGCACTACTCATCTTGATTCATTTTTGCCACAAAATAACAATTGTTTAGATTAGAATTTTACTATGTAAAAAGACACACCCCAGTATATATAGAAAGTCTTACCAAATTTTATTAGATTTAAGAGTAACTGTTTGCCAACAGCTAAATTTAGAAAAAGTAAGTTCCTGACAATACAGTTCTAGAGGAAATTTTAAGAGGTGATGATTTCATTAATTTTCAGAGTTTTATAGCCAGCTGGCAAAGGTTTTTCTATAACACTGTTGCTTACTGTCTTTGAAATTACTTTCTTTCTTAAATTAACCTGACTTAAAATGAGATAAAATTGGCCTCTGTATAATCTCAAAAGTATATTAACCAACTTAGATAATGGTACCCTCAGTTTATAACTGCTGCAACGTACTCTGTAAAAAGAGATTGATATTAGGAACATTTATAGATCTGTGTATTAGTTTTATCGACAGACAAATAACACTTAAAAATGGAATCATATATACCTAATCTTCTAGCCTTAAAGAAGAATTACCCATTTAAATTATCAGTTCCTAGTTGTCCCACTTATGAGGATGGATAGACCACCAAGCTTGGAGCCAGAGGAACCAGATTCAGGTAATGGTCCTATCACTTTACTTATGTGACTTTAGGTTGGTAACAGAATTTCCCTGGGTCTCTGTTTCTTCAGCTCCAAAGTGGAAACATTAATACTAATGTTGCCTTCTTCACATGGTATTATAAAAGTAAAATTATGTGAGTGACAAGAGGAGAAATTGTGTTCCCCAGAATTTTAAGGGGTTTGTCTCATGGAGAGAGAACAAGTCAGAGTAAGTGGTTAGACACAGAATGTACACACCCGACAGTGTGTGCAAGGGAGAGTCCTGGATTAAGATGATCATATCTGAGCAGCAGGAGGGAGAGAGAGCAAAGAATACCAGGGAAGGGAGA